>NW_020897693.1:17811183-18393812 GCF_003984885.1 Neopelma chrysocephalum
TCTTTCTCTTTCTCACCTCCTCAGCCCCCCTAAAACACACCCCCCCTCTGTTCTCCCCCCCCCCTTGTGCGCCGCCCCCCCCCCCCCCCCCCCCCCCCCCCGTGAGACAGGCGTGTCTGTGAGAATTTTATCACTGGTAGCAAGGGAGTTACCTCTGGGGCAGACAGATAAAGAGAACATCACAGGACCCTGAATGCGAAATTAATTTCTTCCCATGTTAGCCTTTCCCTGGCAGCAAAAGTTTCCTTGAGTGGATGTTAAGCTCTTTCCCTCCTCACTATTTCCTCTGAAGGTCTTCTACATCTTCTACAGGCACCAACTCACATGCATCCTGGCTCCCACGGAGGCTTTGTGAACTTCGCGCAGTTTGGGATGAAATGAAAGACTCCACTGATGCTGAGCTAATTCAAGGTTCTGCAGAAGCGTGACAACCACATCTAAAAGGCTGGGGAGGTGGAGCAGATACTGTGCATGCCAGTGATGTGGGTCACATCTGGCTCTCCAGCAGAGGCACAGCTCTGGGATGCTAGGAGTACCACTGCCCTGGACCCTCTACCATAGCCCTTTCCTCTTTGGGTCGGGGCTGGGGGCACAGTGGGTGCCATCACCCTCTGCCTGCACGTGGCCAGGCCGGCAGCCCCTTCTCATCAAGCACCCTGCTCCCTTATGCTCCTTTGGCAGCTGCGCCCCTCCCCATGTGCAATCCCCCGAGTCAGGGTAGAGGCAAAACTACCTCAGGACAGAACTACAGCCCTTCAATCAGACTTTTCTCTAGTCTCAAGCACTGCAAACAGAATCCAGCAGCCTCCCCACTTTCCGTGGGGACTGGCCAATTCCTCCTAAGGTGCCTGTGCTCTGAGGGGGTCCCTATCAGATGTGGTGGCCATGACCATACCAACCTCAGAGCAACTTAAAAAAACTCTGAGGTATTGCAAGTAACAAACAAAAGAACAAACAGCACCACACACTCTTAAGACCTTGCATCCTTCTTTTTCCAAAATGGAGAACTAATCTGACCTACAATGCCGGGATACTGGGACAGACCTGCTCTAAGGTCCAGTAGAACCTACTCCTTCCTCTATGGCCAGCATCCTAGCCCTGGGCAGTTAGCAAGGAGGGGCTCTGCTTTCCCTCTACACGGAGGACACATGGCATCCAGGCCTAGCGGGTGGCAGGCTGTTCCCCATCTTAGCCCTTGCAGAGACTTTTAATGGAAATATTAGGGCTGGTATGGATGCAAGACAAATGCAAGCTTATGGGTGTATGAACCAAGGGAAAAGTAGAACAGGGCCTAAAAGAAGGGCTGTATTCATAACCAAAGATGCATTTCCAGTTAGTCAAGCTGTGCACCACCAAGCCCAGGTTCTGATAAGCCCCAGGACAGACGCTGTGTTAGCAGAAGACAGCAGCATTTTATTACTTCCTGTTAACCCAACAGGAACATAATTGCAAAAGACAACTTTGAACAGACAGACAATATCAGTCCAACAAACTAGTTCATGATTTCCCAGCAAGAAGAACACAGGAATCAGAGGGAGGACGCAGTGACCAGAATCCCCTGTCCATTGGGTTGCAGAGATCCTGAAGAACCCTTGGGGACACATATCTGGGTGTTGGTACGTCACAGAGCATGAATGGGTGAACACAACTTGCTTAGAGGTTTTGTATAATAAAGTCACCTTCCCCTTCTGTAAGATCTTGCTGTCTTACACTGTGATCAAATGACTCCTACTCTTCAGCCACTTACAGAAATTTTCAAGACATACAAGTGTATGAGCACAGAGCACCTCACCCTGGCATGGCATGAAGGTGGCGTTCATGGCTGGCTCTGATGGCCTTGCCATTCATTATGGGATCAAAGCAAACCATGTACCTAATGCCACCAAGAAATCCTGAGAAAGAGTTTCTGAGAGTTTTTCTGCCTGTCTGAGGCAGCTGGGGAGGCTCTCTGGGGCTGGCAGTGAGGCAGTGGCACAGAACCAGTTAGGAAGTGGTGTGGGTTGCCCCAAAGACAAACTGCTCTTTAACCAAGCTTTTCATCTCAGGTCTTCAGTGACACTTTCACAAATCCCTCTTTGTCACTCCAGTGAAACATGGAATGTCTTAGTAAATACCATGTCTTAGTAAATACCCACCCAACCCCTCTGTAAATTCACAATATGTGAATGATTTTTACTAAAAGTACCAGAAGCAGTGTTACAATTACTACAAGAAAATGGGACTATGAAAAACAAAGGCTGAATAAAATCATTGACTTGGATACAACATGATTTATGGGGCATGTTTAACACCATGAAGCCTGATATACACTTTTAGAGAAGAAAACAAAAATACAATCATATGTGAAAGTTCAATACAGCTTTTGATACTGGCTTTAAGTCTCGAACAGCAGATGATTTTCCTGTTGATGTCACCTCGAGGGAGGTGGGAACAGGCCTGGGAGGGATCATAGCATCACAGAATATTCTAAGTTGGTAGGGACCCACAAGGATCATCTAGTCCAACTCTTTAGTGAATGACCCGTACAGGGATCAAATCTACAACCTTGGCATTATTAGCACCAGGCTCTAACCAACTGAGCTAATCTCAGGATGACCGTGGCTGGGGGTCAAGTAGGAAGGTTGAGGAAGAACTGCACTGTGTCCCATTTATGTCACTTTCTGTGCTAGGAGTGAGGCAGACCCCAGGAGCTTGTAAGGTCTGACCTTTTTCTGGGAGGTTTATTGGGAGTAAGATGGAATGCTAAGAGGGCCACCAGCCCAGGCTGGTGACAGTGCTATGCTGAGCCAAGGTAGGATCCTTAGCTGAGATGAGTTAGCACAGCTACTTTCACCGTCAGTCCTGAGATGCTCCCTGTGCTTGTGGAGTCATCACAAGCAGACATCAGGCGGGCTGGAGAGACCGGCAAGAATCATGAAAAAACCAGAAAACTGCTTTGTTGTGAGAGTTAAAGAAGTTTAGTCTATTTAACTTCTCAGAGAGAAGGTTAAGAAGTGCCTTGATCAGGATCTATTAATATCTACATAGGAGAAATAGTTCAGATAGTATATAGCTCTATAATCTAATAGCAAAGGCATAATGCAATCCAATGGCTGGAAGCCAAAACTCGACACCTCCAGACTAGGTATAAGGGCCATGTTTCACCATCAGGTGCATCAGGCTCTGGAATAACTCACCCACAGCAACAAAGGCATCTCTCCTGAGACAAAGGTGTGCCTGCACCCTGCCCTTCCTCTGGTGCAGGAATTACTGGGTACAAGGCTGTAGCCTGTCACCCACAGGGGCAAGGGTGAGCACAATGACTATTTGGCCCTTAAAATCTTGGATTTTACAAATAGATAGTTGGTTGTGTTTATTTTTGTATAGAGGAGGAGAATCTCACCCCCACCCAGCAATTTAAAACTGATCTGTAGCCATGATGCTGTGAATGTGTCAAAGCAAGTGCATAACATTGAGGCAGTTACTTTTGCCCTCATTCATTTCCTTTACCTTGTGTGTTATATTGACTTCTTGTGGCTCTTGGGAGGGCAAACCAAAAAGGAAGGGGGACTGAAAGGCTGGGGTATGTTACCAGTCCTGCATATACAGATTTTATAAACTCCTCAAAAGAAGGGATTATAGCATGAGCTGTTTATCACCGCTTCTGAACTACAGAAGGATTAAGTATTTTGTTAAAGCTTTTACATGAAGGCCAATGAGAAAGGACATTTTCTGTAAGTCAAGTGTCCCCAAAATATTCCAGCCTCTGTTCGTTAAGGTATCAAAAAATCACTCTGAGAAGTCTCGGCTGGTGCTCCTATGGGGTTTAGGAATGATTTCAGTAACCCCACCGGGCTCTGGCAGACTTTAGAAACTCCTCGCAGGGAGGCTTGCACCCATCGCCCTGCAAAGGGAGTCACGGGGCAGAGGAGAGGCAGCGGCAGTCCCCGCTTCGTCGCAGCCCTCCCACGGCTCCCACCCTGCTGCAATGCCCCAGCCGTAGCCGCGCTGGTTCCGAGCAGCCGCCAGCCAGCGGAACAGCAGCTCTTCCTCTGCGACATACCTCTCCATCCTCTGCGCATACTTGGCCTGCGGGGCAGCAAAGTTTTTATCATCTTAGCCCTGAGAGATGCTTTCTTCCAGCATGGGAAGCCTCAGCCAGGCGGGAGGGTTCCTCCATTGCTGCCGGGAGCCAGCTGGAGCGGCATGCCGGCACTGCAGCCCCGGGGAGAGCCTCCTCTCCTCCCGCAGAAAAAAACGTAGCATGCAGGTGGGTTTACAAACACTACAGTACAGTCTGACACAGACTCTCAAAATGCCATGCTTAAGCACTAAAATAGTATTTTCTATGTCTGCCTTTAAATTTATGTGCCTTAATACATTGCTCTTCATGTTAACAGTGTTTCGCAAGATGTAACGGGGTATGTAACGTGGCCAGGTTACTGACGGAATCGTAACTTTGCTCCTGACTGCATATTGAGTGATTAGAACAGTAACCTTCATATCACCTTAACAGCTACGTTGATATTTTATTACATATATTCCCAAACAGATTATGTTGCTAAAGTAGATTTTTTGAACTTTAACTGAAGAGAAGAAAATAAAAACCCTTCACAGAAATCTGTTGCTGGAGAGCATGGAAATTGGATGCTTTCAAACGGCATTTGGGCTCAGATGAAAATTTTAAAAGGTGAGTTTCTTTGACTCTCCAAGTCACCAGCAGTCTCCCTGCTCTCCTGCCTAGAGCCACACAGGGGAAAACCAATGTCTTTTAAACAGAACCAAATTTTCTTGATGAGGGTGAGGTACAGTCACAGCAGTCCTTTCCTCTGAAAGCAAACTGACCACAAACACACACCAGATAGCCTAATTAATATTTTAATACTCACCAGTCAGAGATACAGAGCTGTAATATGTAAACTTTCAAACCAACAGCATCTCCCTAGATTAACACTTAAAATACCAGGGAGCATCAGAAAATATAATCATGCCCAGCTAAAATCCTCAGAAGCATCTGTTTGTCCTTCAACCCTGCTTTTTGCATTTTTTTTTATCCTTCAGCTCTGGTTTTTATTCATCTTTTTTTTGCATTGTTCTCTCAAATTGCTTTCTTTTGTATGAGACAGCCTCTACAGCCTTGTTATCTTGATTGCCCCAGGTTCAATGTCATGTTTTAAGCCCAGGTGTTGCATAGACACTCAATGCAGACCACTAATGCTTGGAAGTTCTCCAGACACCTGTGCCAATCCTGCAGGTGGGGGAACAACCCCCAGCAACTGGAGGTATGTGCCCAAGCATCTGTGGAACTGCTCCAAGTTTTGGGGCACCCTGAATTTTTTCAGATGTACTTCAGAGCAGTCTCAGTGCTCAGACTGTTTCTTGGCTGATGTGTAAGAGAGGAGAAAATCCTTACTCTTTGAGAAGACTGGGAAGCACTCAGGTGCCTGCCTGGTCTTGTATTCTTACTGTGAGCCCCTTGATTTCTTCCTGGCACTGGTCCCTAAGTTGGTTTATGCCCTGTTTGGCCAACCTCCTTGAAATCCTGCCATTCCTGCACTTCCAGTGTCTTGGCCCCAGTGGGAGCAGAATACAGCCATGGCTATAGGCCAGCTGGATGCCTGCTCTCATCTCCTCCCCACCACTCTCTGGAAATGGCAAGTAAGTGGGAGCATACATCAGGTGCACATCATGGGCACCCGGAGCAGTCGAAGGCCCGTATGCCACATGGGGGTGGCACTCGGGGCTGTTGCACAGGTTCATAGGTAGAAGGTGGGCTACACCATGGCAAGTGAATCAGCAGGAAGGGCTTGGCCTGAGCTGACATGATCCCCGAGAAGCACCAGCAACAGAAACCCCAGGGCCACCAGCTTGTTTCCAGCAGCAGCTGGTGGTACGGCTCTTTTCCAGCTCCGGGAAGAGTCAGACAGGCAGGAGCCTCAGTCCTTGTCCTTCACAAGGTGCAGGAAAAGAGCAAGAAAGCAAGTGGCTTCAGGGCTTTCTCACTCAAAACAGGGATATACCAAGGCAATAGCACGGTATAACGAATGCTACAATGGGGAGCTGTTGCTATGGTGAGGGAAATAATATTTAAGCACCAACTGTTTATAAATATAAAATCCCTACAAAGTTTACTAAAATTAGATTAAGAGGGCTAGGGCTGTCAGGATATTGTAAAAGACTTGAGAAATACCAGTATTTTTGGACACGCAAGATCTGGGTACTCCTAAAACAGCAAATGCAAGTCCAAAATACTTAAACATAAAACGTGACGATCTGCCATTGTGCTTCCTGAGATTTAAAGGCAATCTCATAGCTCTGAACTCATTGTCGCAGCCTAGCAGGCCTTTGAGAGTAGAGGCGAGACCAGCGTTCCCAGGGATTTATTTTTCTCTTGACACAATTGCAGCGTGGAGACCTGGGCTCCACTGTTACTCGCAGCCTGCTCACTGCCAAGTGAAGTTGTTTAGAACTGCTGATGAACATGCTGGTACTGTAACCCCACAGTTAACATGTTGCAAAGCCTAGAGTCGGAGGTGAAGATTTGGAAATCCCTGAGCTGGGGAGCTCCTTGCAGAGCTCAGGGGGTTTTCAGGAGCTCAGTGTTGCTCACATATATGTAAGAAGAAAACCACTGTGATTTCTTACAGTGCCCAGCTCCAAACATACACAATGTAAAGGGGGATATAAAAAAATGAATATCCATTATAGCATCTCCAGAATCATAACCTGGCTCTTGCTGGCGGCTGCCAATTCAGCAGAGCTGCAGCTAAACTGCTAAAAATGCAGTTTAGTTGGCAAGTGCTGGACAAAAGGGAAACATTCAAAGTTGCCAAAAGTAAAATGTCTGAACTGTTTCAAGCGGTCAAACAGAAGCAGAAGCAGAGAGTAACGTGACTGTAAGAGCGCAGCCCCCTTAACTGCCCTGACACCCTCCCCTGCTTCCTTTCCTCTGTCCCATCCCACCTTCCCAGGTGGTCAGGATGGTGGGAAGGTGCCATCATCTGCCCGTATTTTGGCCCTGGCACCACCGAGGATGGTTTTGGTCCTTGCCCGTGGCGGTGAGCCCTGGCTTGGGCAGCACAGAGAGGATTCCTGGCGCTAGAGAACCAGTCCCCATGACAATATTGGTTTTGATGAGCAAAGGCCACCGGAAAACGAGGGAATGAATGCGCACTATCACCGCTACCAAGCGCGGCGGGGCCCCTGTGGCTGCTGGTGCCACAGCACTGGGGCGCGAGGAGGGTTGGAGGTACCTGCTGCCTCGCATCCAGACCCCGTTCCGCGGCGATCCCCGTGTCCCTGCCAGCGCGCAGCCTGGGGGACACTTCTCACGGGGGGAGCCTCACAGGGCCACACCACCCCCGCGGCGGGAGGGGCTATGCCCTCTCTGGCCGGGCGCCTCGGGGAGGTAAATAAGGAAACGGGGAGGTAAATAAGGAAACGGGGAGATAAATAAAGAAACGGGGAGTTTCCTGCTCGGCAAAGCCGGGGAGCCCAGCGGCCGTCAGGAGGTGAGCGGGCAGCGCGGGGCGGCGCGGAGCCTCCGCCTGTGCCGATGCCGCTGCCCGGCGCTGTGCTGCGTGCGCCCGTGCGCGCTGCCGGGCGGAGAAAGGGAGGGAGGGAGGGAAGGAGGGGAGCCGCGTAGCCCAGTCCCTGCCCGCCCGCCCCTCGCCCGGCGCGGAGGGGCGTGAAGAGGCGTGGAGAGGCGGCCCCGCGCGGCGCTGCCCGCGCGGGCAGGGCAGGGCAGGGAGGGCAGCGCGGGCAGGGATGAGCCCCCGCAGCGCCGCCCGCTGAGCTCCGCCGGCTGCCGCCCCCGGATCGGGCCGGGCCGGGCCGGGCTCGGCGTCCCCTGCCCCAGGAGCCGCGGCCGGGGATGCGGGGGGCAGCCCGCCGCGGCGCTCCGCCAGGTAAGGGACGCTGGGGCGGGCGGAGAGCGGCGCAGATCGGCGGGGGTGCCCGGGGGCGGCAGGCCGGGATTCTCCCGTAACCCTTTCCGCGCCGCCAACTTTCCAAGGCAGCGAGATATCGCCCGCAGCCGCGGGAGGGACTTTTCCTGCTCGTCCCCAGCACTGGCTGCGGCGGGACCCCGGCCCGGACTGCGAACACCCGAGAGCCGCCCCCGGGGCTGCCTCAGCGGCGGGGACGCAGCAGCCCTGGCCCCAGACCCGCGGGGGAACGAGCTGTCGCGAAACTTGGGCTGCTGTTGGGCGAGGAGCTACCGCCTGGAGCAAGTAAGTCCCCGGTGGCAGCGGGAGGCCAGATGCCCTGCCCGGCCGTGTAGCCGCGCAAGCCGGCGGAGCGAATGCCCCGGCGTTTGCTGTCAGACCTCAACGCGGTCTGAAAAACCTGCCGTGAGGGCGCAGGCTGGCGACGAGACCTCGCAGAGCGAGGGAAGCACGCCATAGCATGGAGCAGACCTACGGGAAAGCTGTGCGGCTCGAGATTTGCGCTCTGGACGCGGCCGTAGGTTGGGTACGTTGCAAAGAGCGTTTCGAGGTGGTGAATGAGCGCGTTCATCCCAAAAGAGCCTTCCAGCTCCTGCCAGGGAGTGCTCTGGGAGGGAGCAAGCGGGGACCAACAAGCTGGTGGATGGCTCAGGGGAAGGTGGAGAGCACAAAACCCCCTGTATTTGGTTTACCGAGGCGTTTGCATCCTCGGAAAGAGGCAGATGCCGTTCAGAAGATGAAGGATAAACAGGCACAGGTGGATGTTGTGATAAGAAAACTCTGGGACTGGCTGGGGTTGGCATTATTTGATAGTGATTAATTAACTGAAAATGTGTATGCTGTGTGCCAACAGGAAAAAAATCAAATTCCCTGTTGAAAGTTCTATCATGGTTTAAGTGCTGCTCAAAGTGGGCAGTAATCTTTTGGTGGTAAAGGATCTTTCAGTCCCTCTGAAACGCAGAGAGAATGGGCAGAGATAGGAGAGCAGGGGACATGCCAGAGGTGGCTTTGAGCACCGGAGTCCTCTGCCTTATCATTAGAAAAGTGTCCGGGAGGTGATGAACACAAGAGTAGAGCGAGTCTCCGGGCACACCTGGTGTACGGTGAGGCACCTGAGGAAGGTGGTGGACATGAGTCCCTGGCTGGCATTTGAAGCTGTGACAGTAGGGAAGCTCTAGTGCTGTATGGCTGAAGAGGAGGCAAGGCTCATCATTCCCAGCCCATCAGGGTCTCATATTGGTGGGCCTTGCTGGGGGGGAGGCTTGGGGACAGAGACCAGCCCAGGTCATGTCTGTGGTGGTACCCAAAATCAGATAGTGCCTGCAGTGAGGGGACGGGGTGGGGGGCTGCCTAGCACTGCTTTTTTCAGTGGTCTCCTTTTCCCCTGGGGGGCAGTGGGGTGCAGACTGCCTGCACCCAGGCTGGGTGGCCCACAGGCGTATTTGGTGTCTGCCAGTCTTTGCAGAGCCAACAGCATGACTAAGCCACCATGACCGAGTAGGATGCTTGTGATCAAACCCCATCAGGAGCCCGTCTTCCCTGCCTCAGTGGCCACAGCATATTGTTTTACGGGATAAAGTCTTTGCTCAGTGAGAGCACATCGGGAAGTCACAGGGCCTGTGCCAGCGGGTCACTGGCCGAGAGTTGTTTTGCAACCCTGCAACTTAATTTCTGTGCCTGGGTGGTGAGGTAGGAGGAACGGGGCTGCAGGAGGGAGCTGCTGGCTGGGAAGGGAGGCACCACCGGGCACTGGCTGCTGCTTGTCTCCTCGGGCAGCCCTCCAACAAGCTGCTCTGCCCTGGGCAAGGCATGCAGGGGTGTTGCTTGCTGGGCAGGGGACACGGGTGCAGGGCTGAGCAGGTTTTGAAGTTGGTGCTGTGAATTCTCTGGATGACTATGCACGTGTGGGTCTCAGGGGGTGAGGGGGATGAGGGGTTGACTGCCATGAGACACGTTTCGGGATGTGTCCCCCGGTAAGCATGCTGCAGCAATGCCTTCCAAGTGCTGCAGTCACACTTATGTCAGGAGAGGGGTTTTGCCTTGCAACTCCCGGCGTGGGCTTTGCCTTGTGCGGGGTGTGCTGTATGCTCCTCTGTGCCGGTGCCAGCATGTCCCAGCATGCAGGCAGGTGGGCAGGCAGCCTTGCCCGCTCCCTGCGGTCATCCACCTGACTTCCTGGCACTGAGACCCCGGCCCCTCTCAGGCAATCACTGCTCACAGTGGTGTTTTCCAGCTGGTCCCAAAGTCCTGAGTCACTCTGCCGTTTCCATGGAAACAGCCTTGCTGGCGGGAATCGGTTTTGGGGATAGAGGGTGCCGGTAGCTGGACTGGCACCAGTCAGGCCTGCAGGAAGGACTAGCGAGGTGCAGACACTCCTCCAGTGCATCACCCTGGTGCTGGAGCTTGTGCCAAGGCTGGAGCGTGGCACAGACCCTCGCACCTTTTTCCACTCCCTTTTCCCTTCCTCCCTACCATGGGGAAGCACAGACGGATTTCCCTGGCACCGGCGAGAAAGCTCAGGATGAGCCCAGCCGGGCTGAGGGTACAACTTTTGGGGAGCTGTTGAGAGAGAGGCACAGCCTGGAAGGCAACAAAAAAGAGCAGCTTTTTTGACTGTCCCTTGAGAGAGCCTTGGGTACAGCAATGACAGTATCAGTTACTGCAAGGAGTCTTGCCTAAAGCTGCCGTCACCCGAGTTGCCCGAACGCAGCCACCTCTGGGGAGCTGCAAGGGAACCTGCAAGGAAAGCTTGGGGCAGGAGTCAGGGCAGCCACATATGTGGAGTTGCTGTGAGAGCCCCCTAAGAGGATGGCAGTGCCACAGTGTGGTGAGGCTCTGCCCCTGCTGCTTTTGGAGGGGCAGAAGACCTGTGAGTTGCACTGACCCCTGCAGCAACCCTGTTGAGTCCAGCCTGCCTGGCAGCACCTGAATTCAGTTGCAAGCACAGCCTTTGGTGCCGTGGCCCTGCTGCACAGCTCCAAAAGCAGGTTATTCACTTCAAACTTGGGAGGACCATCCCCAAAAGAAAAGCTCTGGGTCTCCGCTGCACAGTGGCTGGCTGGCCGCATTTGCTGCTCCCCACACCAGTGACTCACAGATGCCATTCAGCTTAATTCATCGCCTCTGGTATCCCTGGGGCTCCTGGGCTGTCTTGCTGGTTTCTCGCCTGCTCATCCTTCTCCAAGCAGTGCTCCTCAGGGGAGGAGGAGGAGGAGGAAGAGGAAGGCAGGTGATTATGCATCTGCTGCTGTTGGCAGGTACACAGGGTGGGGGAGGCTGCAATGCCTGAGCCCATCCTCTCCCTTCCTCTGGGCTCAAGGCTGCGGGAAGTGGGGCAGGGAAGAGGAAAGGCTTAGCACCTTCCTCTTCCCACAGACAATGCTTCTGTCCCTGTGCCAGGCACTGGCTGGCCTCCTGCTGCACTTGGAGCCATTTGCCGGAAGCTGTGTATTCCTTGTGGCCAGCCTGGTCCCAGTGCAGCCACAGGCAGCTGGATAGGGATGCAGGCAAGGCAGTGGAGTGCAGTCTGGCATGCTGTGACCAGGGGGAGGTTAGAGTTGGGGAACGGGCAAAAAGAGCTCATGTGCCTTCTCGAAGGTCCCTTGCAGTTCCAGCAAGTGCCTGTGGGCTGGAAGGTACAATTGACCTACCCCCACCCCATGCTCCATCTCATAGCCCCAACTGCCTGGAGGGATGTAGTGGACTCACCTCCCACCCTTGGGCTGCGTTTGCTCATCATCTTTGGTGGAGCTGAGCTGGAGACATAGCAGAGGGTGGTTTTGGCTGGGAACACTTCTAACGCAGAAACATCTGTGAGGCCAGTGTTTCAGATGATTCCCATGGTTACAGCATCCCATGGGCTAGGGCTGAGGAGCCAAAACACTACATACCTCACCCAGAACTCTCAGATGCAGCCCCACGTGGGCACAGCCCTCACTCCAGCTGCTGACTGAACTGCTGGCCCCAGGAATCAGCACCTGAAGAGAACAGGCCAGTTTAAGAACAAGGTCCCTCAGGGCAGGGATGGGAGTGTGAGCAGCTGTCCTGCTGTGCCTGTGTGCAGGACACATCCTCCTGCAGCATGTTGGCTGCAGCCGCTGCTCAGCCAGCCCTCTCTGAGCCGTGCAGAGCCCGGCACCCCTCCTTCTGGGCAGGTGCTCACACCAGCCGGCTGTGTCTGACAGGTGAACAAGGGGGAGTGTGAGTTAAAGTGGTCCTCAGCTGTGTTGGCAGCTCCTGGGTGCCATGTGCTTCTGCTGCCCCAGAGCACCCAGCTGCCAGTTGCCGCTGCCTCTGGAGCCCAGGGCTAGACTGAGCAGGAACTGCAGCCCCTCAGGGACAGGCAGTGATGGGAGGAGACAGGAGAGCCGCCGTGGGGGGAAAGGAGGCTCTGGCTGGATTTAAAGGCCACAGATGAGACATCAGGGAGGGAAGACTTCTCCCAAGACCCGCCCCTCCCTGGCTGAGGCTCAGCAGATGGGCAGGGTGTCACCAAGGGTGTCAAGGGGCAGCCAAAGCTGAAGCTGGGCTGTAGTTTAGCACCTGCTCTGCCGAGGAGGTGAATCAACACCCTGTTTTTTCCCCTCTGCAGCTTGGGGCATTGTGAAGGGGAATGGATTGGGGTAGGTGGAGAACCTGAAACGCTCACAGCTAGTGATCCGGTGGGAATTGGGACCAAGGAGGCATCTGGTCTCTAGTTTGCCTTTTTTGGGGAGCCAGCAGCAGGTTTCTGCTACAATGCGGACAATCTGAGTTGCATCTGCTCCAGCATCCATCAGCAGTGAAACAAAGAGCAGAAGTTGAGGTTGTGCATGAGGGATGCAGTGTGGTTCGCCATCACTAGAGAGCAGGAAAGCATTCCCACTGCAGCTTCCACCTAGGCAGCATGCAGAAGCCACCTGGGCCAGGAGATGCCAGCAGGGACCCTCCTGTCCTGACTTAGCAGACCTGGAAAAACACTTTATCCAAGGGATAGAATATCCCATGTGGACACTGGGACCAGGTCTCTCCTCTGCAGGGTGGGTAATCCTAATCCAGCAGCAGCAATAGCCAAGCATCTGCAACTTTGACCCCCCCGCCACATGCCATAATCCCTGTCAGGCAGCAGTCCAGGAGAAAGCAACCTGTATTTAAAGCATCGTCATGGGTCTAAAGCACAGCTCTTAGTACACAGACACAGGGAGGGCTGGTGGGGGGTTGCCTGCAGCAGCTGTGGCAGACCCCCTGTCCTGAGGTCCTGCTCCCATCTCCCCTACTCCCATCGAGAGGTCTCTGGAGTTGGTAGTTCCTGAAGCCTCCTGCCTGCACAAAGCAGCTGGGGCAATTAGTAAATAATAAAAATTTTAATTAAAATAAGTAAGAAGGTTTTTGACTTGCCTGCAGGCTTAAGCTCCCCTCCTGGTGTCACTTTCTGGGTGACAGGGTCTCTCTGGGGAGTGGGACACATTGAGGATAGGGGAACAACACACCATGCCTGCTGCCATGGGCTCTGCAGGGAACACACACGAGGAGCATTGCATCATCCCAAGCCCATCAGGCATTTCAGTGGGCTTGAATAGGCCTCACGTGCTGAAATCCATCGCTGACCCCTTGGTCTCCCTCAGAGGCATGGACAGCAGCAGCTCTGACAGTCCCACCCACAGTGGCAGGAGTGCTGGGGCTCACCACAAGCTTGGGGCCAGCACATCGTTCTCCCTGGGGACACACAGAGGGGGGAACAGGAAGTAATGGTAGTGATGTTGCAGTGGGAAGGAAGGGCTCTGCTGGGCAGGGAGCACAGATACTTAAGTCTTGGTCCCCTTGGTTTGCCTGAGGTGGGTGGAAAGGAGGCTTGCAGAGGCACGTGCACAGGTGAATGTAGCACACTGTGAGAGGGGGGACGTGGAAGGAAGATGGGCAAATGAAAGTGGGTGCAGGGGGGCTTCAAAGCCATTGCTAATACTGAAGTGTTTCCTCCACACAGGTGTTTTAGCTTTGGGGTTTCTGGGATGCGTCTGCTTTCTCCTGCCTCCCAGTCCCACTGACTGTGGGGAGTAATAGCATGTGGATGTGAAACCTTGTGCTTTGGAGAGCAGCAGTGCAGTCTATGAACATTATTTGGTTAGTGAACAGGGGGGAATGTTGAAGGACCACCGTGGTTACATCCCCTCCCAGCAATGCTCCCCAGGCATGACAGGTACTCCTCGCCTCACAGTCCCTGAGCACCCTATCCAAATGTCCTGCTCACTTTCCCCTACCTTTGCCCATGTGTGGGCAGCAGCAAGGCAGGGGTTAGCACTACTGAAGTTGTCCTGTGCAGCTACAGCCCCACTCTTCCCTCCACCCGCCCCTGATGCCAAGGGCTTCTGCTGCTGCACTGTTGGCAATAGAGGATGGAAGGGGTGCAGTTTCTCATGCTTCCTCCTTTGTAGTATTGCTTTTCCCCTTTAGTACTCAGAATAGGAGGGGCCTGAATCCCAGAGTGGAGCAGGATCCTACCAGCTCCATGAGCTAAGTGCTGGGGGCACATTGGGCTGGCAGCTGGGGCACAGCTCTGGCTGCTGCTCATCCCCAGAGGCTGACAGACTGAGCTGGCCTGGCTGTCGGACCTCTAAGCAGGGAGGTTTGCGCTCCAAGAGAGACACTGCCCCTCTTCCAAGCAGGAGGTTGTTGGCCTGGATGGGCCATGCCTTATCCTGACAGCTGGACAGAAAGGATGGAGACAAGATGGCACCATCCTCTGTCCTTTCCCTGTCACAGCTCCTGCCCTCGCATGTCAAAGGCACTGGCAGATGGGGAGGAGGGTTTGCAGCAGCCGGATGGAGGCATACAGACAGTGTCACCACCAAGCTCTGACATCCCCCCACCTGGGTTGCAGGGCACGGGGTGAGCTGTGGGGTATAGGATTTGTGTACAGCTCCAGCCTGTAAGGAAGAGGGCTGAAGTCCTGGCTGGACATGTTTCTCCAGGACTGCCAGCCTCTGCCTGGTCTTTCCTGTGTCTGAAATGGAGCTCTGCAGTGTGTGACTGGGGTTCAAGTGGTTATGACTGATGAACATACATTGGGAGGGTGTTTGTTGGTAACCCCCAGCAGTCAGATACTTGGAAGTCCATGCTCAACCACTAACTTCTCTGTTGGATTGCAGACACTGAGACAACCTGTGAAGAAGCTCCATGAAGGTGACCAGCCATGCAATGTTCTTGGAAGGCTGTCCTCCTACTAGCCTTGGCATCCATTGCAATTCAGTACACAGCAATCCGGACCTTCACTGCCAAGTCCTTCCATAGCTGCCCCATCCCTAACCCTTTGAACTGCAGCCTGAGCCAGGACACTGATGTGACTGAGAGGCTGTGTGATGAGAGCCCCACTTATTCGTATAACCTCTCCAGGAAGACGCACGTTCTTATCCTTGCCACCACCCGCAGTGGCTCCTCGTTTGTCGGGCAGTTGTTTAATCAGCACTTTGATGTCTTCTATTTATTTGAGCCCCTCTACCATGTCCAGTACACCCTGATCCCAAAGCTGACCCAGAGCAAGAGTACGACGGACAGGCGGGTCATGCTGGGGGCCAGCCGAGACCTGCTGAGGAGCCTGTATGACTGCGACCTCTACTTCTTGGAGAACTACATCAAGCCCCAGCCTGTCAACCACACCACCGACCGCCTCTTCCGCAGGGGAGCCAGCAAGGCCCTGTGCTCACCACCTGTCTGTGAGTCCCTGGGAGCTGTGGATCTCCACTTGGAGGAGGGCGACTGTGTGAAGAAATGTGGGACCTTGAACTTGACTCTGGCCACTGAGTCCTGTAGAGAGCATGGGCATGTGGCCATCAAAACCGTGCGGGTGCCTGAGGTCAGTGATCTCCGAGCCCTGGTGGAGGACCCGCGACTGAACTTGAAGGTCATCCAGCTAGTGAGGGACCCCCGGGGGATCCTGGCATCTCGGAGCGAGACCTTCCGGGACACCTACAGGCTGTGGAGGATCTGGGATGGCACTGGCAGGAAGCCGTACAACCTGGACGTGACCCAGCTCACCACAGTGTGCGAGGACTTCTGGAACTCTGTGTCCACCGGCCTCAACCGGCCACCATGGCTCAAGGGCAAGTACATGCTGGTGCGGTATGAAGACCTGGCCAGGAACCCCATGAAAAAGACTGAGGAGATCTATGATTTCCTGGGCATCCCCATGGACAGCAATGTTGAGCGCTGGATACAGAACAACACCCGAGGAGACAGGTCCTCCTCCAAGCACAAGTACGGGACGGTGCGCAACTCAGCGGCAACGGCAGAGAAGTGGCGGTTCCGTCTGTCCTACGAGATCGTGGCGTTCACCCAGCACGCCTGCCAGCAGGTGCTGGCACAGCTCGGCTACAAAACTGCTGGCTCCGAGGAGGAGCTGAAGAACCTCTCCATCAGTCTGGTGGAGGAGAGAGACTTCCTGCCCTTCTCCTAAGGCAACCCCAAGGGGCACACTTTTGATGCAGACTGTTTCTAACTAACTGATGCCTTATTTTGTTTTATTTCATTTTGTTTCCCCCTCTTTCTCTCTCTTGTCTTTTTCTCTCCGAGATTTGCACTAAACCTTAAGCAGGAATCTCAACAGCTGAGTCCAGGGGAAGTGACTGCTGCCCCTCAATATGTTTTGGATGCCAAGAGGAGTTGGGTCTCTACAAGCAGAAGCTAGAACTGTGGATGGGTAACAATGTTTACAAAACACACAAAATGTATAAAGCAACCTTCAAGCTTTCCAAATCGAAGGGTATCTGGGGTACTGTACTTTTGCACTGTTTACTTTTACAATGTAAGAGGTAAATATAAATATAATTTATGAATGGTGTCATGCCCTTCAGAATAACTCCCCTTGCCCCTCAATGAGTAGGTTAGACTGGAAGGTGAAAGTGGAACGACCTCCTCATTTTTGATCTTGGTGTGACATGTCTGTCTGTTTAAGTCCTGTTATTGGGCTGGGCAGTTGGTCAGCTGCTCTTACATGGTTGTTTGGTAACACCTGTGATATTTCTTTGTGCCAAAAACCCGCAAAAGATAAAAGAAAAAGGGAAAAAAAAAGGTGATTGGGTGGTTTCGTAAAAGTCCAACACATTTAATGCTTTATTTCTGTGTTTTCTGTAAATAAAAGTGCAATAAAACTGGCTTGGGGGTGAACTTCAACTGAAAGATGTCAGTGAGCAAACTGGGGTGGATGTACCAATGGGTAAAGAGCAGCATCTGCTCTGCCTGACTCCTGAGGCTGGGAGCAGGTGGGGCCAAGCCTGGGGCAGCCATCCCCAAGGCGGCAGAGACCTGCAGCCACTTCCTTGGGCATATGCACGTTTGCACTTGAAGTGTGTCAAAATGCAAGCACTTGAGCCAAAGAAGGAACCTATGGTTATTTGTTGACCTGAAAGCTTGTTGGCCTGCATGGGGACATGGGACTTGTCTAGCCCCAGAGTGCTAATGGCATGAGCACAGTGAACCCAGCCCCATGAGGCTGCCCCCTCACCCTGTCTGACACTGCTGATGCCAGTGTCGGCATGCCCTGCCCTGGAGGGCCAGGGAAAAGTGCTCCGGTGCAGGTCATGAAACTGCCAGAATGAATATGAATGAACAAGATGATAAGTATTCCTTCGTGAGCTGCCTGCAGAGGCAGGGCCCTGCATGCAAGACACCCAGGCCTGTGGTCTGAGCAGGTCAGCAAGCTGCTGGACTGGGGAGCCAGACATGCTGGCAGGAGCACTGAGAGCCTGATATAAGACACTGCTGGTCTGCTTGATCCCTGCCTGCTGGAACAACGGGCCAACTCCTTTGACCCAGCTGGGAGAGTCCCCCAAACAACCCAGCCCTCTGGACAGACCACGAGCAGCTGCAGATGGGAAGCCACCAGGGCCAGTCCCCAGGGTACAGAGGACAACAATGCCCCAGCAGTTTCCCAGTTGTTGCTCCTAGAGCCAGGCAGGGCAGGGACCCACAGAGAGATGAGACCACAGCTTGTCACATCTACCCACAGCTGCACATTCCCAGCACTGGACCCACTCCTGGCCCAGGGGTGTTTGAGCCACCCACAGCTCACCTACCTGGGCAGTTCTCTCCAAAGGTTTCCTCCAAGGTCTGCTGTCCCAGCCCTCTCTTACTTGGGAGAAGGTGAGACTGGGTGCTGCAGTTGCATGCAAGAAGCTGGACACTCTGTCTGCACACCTGCTGCCTGAGACAGGACAAAGCTTTATCTATAGGTGATTCTGCAGCACCTTTTTGCCCCTTAAAAGACCTCTAGAGGGGCACTTTGTTTGTGGTGTTTTGCAACCTGGCTTAACATGGCAAACCTGCTTCAGCTGGGCTGCAGGGAAGGTGAGCAGCTGTGATGTACCTGATGGCTTCTACTCACGGCTCACGTGTAATTCATTTGTGCTGTCCAAAAGGCGACACAGCTGGCTCCAGCTCTGTGAGAAGGAACAGTGGAGAGACAGTGTGCACGTGCTGTGGGATGGGCACTTCCCTCATCTGCCTCCCCACAGTGGGCATAGGGGTAGCCCCTGGGAGAGACCATATCCCCAGGTGTCTTCCCTGTCACTGCCAAATCTGCTCCTGCCACTGGCTCAGTGCCTTCCAAGCCACACTGTCTGTCTGTGTCTGCAAGTGAGGATGGAGGAACAGGGCAGGTGGCAGAGGTGGCTGCAGCCAATCCCATCGGCGTGCTGCTCCTACCAGGCAGCTGGCAGCAAAATGCCAACAAAATAAATGGTTTGATTGCCCTGTTATTAGTTACTAAATTAATCCTTTTGTCAGCACTTAACAAATGCTGAGCTGTTGGCTCCTGGCCTCGACCCAATAAAAGGGTCTCGTGCACCAACCACCACTGCCCAGCCGCTGGGCTGCAATCCTCCCTGTGGGAGGGCTGTGCATTCCCAGGAGCACTCGGTGGCTCTGCCCTGGGTTAAGTGCCCGTGGAGCGGGTGAGGTGACTGGGGTAGCCAGCTGTGCCCCCCAGCACCCGCGCTGCCTGCCAGTCAGCAAGCAATGCCAAGGGCCTGGCTGCCCCACGGGGGTTCCCGGCAGCTCTGGGGAGGGATGTCAAACTGCTTTCTCCTGCAGAAAGGGCAGGCTGCTGCAAGGAGAATTTGCATCCTCAGCTGGGAAAAGTGGCAATGCAAACCCACTTGAAGGAGCAGCTGTAGAGGCAAAATTTCCTATCTTAGCTGCTGAGATCCCACTTTCAGGGTTAGGTCAGCAGTCTCCAGCCCAAATGCCCTCTTATGAACTGGTCTCTAAACCAACACAAGAAACTGAGTTTAGAAGTCTTATCCAAACTGTTCTTACCATTCCAATCAGGAAAGGTGCCTGCAGCAAAATGGCTTTTGAACTGCAGTTGAAAGCTGTGTCCTAGTTTAAGCAGGGATGGAGGTTCAGCCTTGCTTGGTGCCTCATGTAGAGCCCTTAGGGGAGAGATCTAATTTCCCAAGGAATCTCTAACATCTTTTTTCAACTGTGCTTCCTCTCCTCATTTTCCCCCACTGGAAACAAGAGCCAGTGTAATCAAGGGTTTTATCCTCAAATTTTACTGTAATTAAAATACAGAGATGCAGAATATTCCCAGAAACACACTGCAAAACAAACCAAGCAAACAAATTCAGTAGGAAACCAACTACAGACAATGAAATGATAAAGAACAAAAGTGTTCTCTGGAGCCCAGCACTGTGCACGGGACCGCGTGGCCGCAGTGATGGTTTTGGGTTGCCAAAGGGCTCCTCAGCTCCTAGAGAAGCAGAGCTGGGCCCTGGCATCTGTCCCAGCAGCTCTGTGGCTCTTTCTAGCCTTCTCCATATTCCCACTCACACTGCTGTTTTTACAAGGAGACACTTTACAATGGAGACACGGAAATGACCCACCCATGGGGACAAGAGCCAACCAGAGAACCCAGAGGAAAAGAAATAGATTAAGATCTTCCACACACAAAACACAAGGGGACAAAGAGGGGTGGACGACATGCATATCTCTCCCAGCTAGGGGAGCTGTGGGGGCAGAGTCATCCTCTGCCCTCCCAGACAGTATGAGTGGATGTTTAAAGAAGGTCTCAGCAAAAGCTTTGGGGAACTCTATCCAGGGGCAAGACAGAAAGCTAAGGTAGGGACAAAAGATTGAAAGATAATGAGATTAAGGAAAGGGAAAAGGGAGAACAGGATGTGACTGTAGGTCTCTTTTCAGATGGGACATGTTCCTTGGGCATGCAGAGCGTCTAGCCATGGTGGAACACAGGGCTGTGTCCAGGGCCACATTCCACCTTCACCACGGAGGAGACCCAGCCCCATCACGGGGAGATCATGACAAAAGCCTGGAGTAGATCTGGGAAGGGTGGGTGGTAAGAAGGGAGCTGATCTGATGCTTTGACCATTCATTGAATACATTGTTCCATCTAAATAGAAATTCCTAGAAATCATTACTATGGAAGAAGGGCACAGGCCAGGCATGGACCACTACCACACATCAAAACCTACATTCATCCACTTCCCTTTCTGTGCTCTTCCCTAGGACAAATTCCATTGTGTTCATCCTCTGATTCAAAGCCTGTCCTAAGAAACAAATTTCTTCCACACTCCCCCTTTTCTTGCTCCCCCAGTTGTCAGCTCCTCCTGTCACCACTCCCTCCCCCTCTTCTGTGTATTAACTCCTGTCAATCCTTCCCTCCACCTCAATGCTGCCCCCTCCTATTTTGTACCAAGCCCCGCCATCTAGTATCCATGGCATTTACACACAACATAGTTCTTGCCCTTTTTACCACAAGGGGTGGTGGGAGAGGGGCTGCACTGGTGGCCCAGGTGGCTGGAATCTCTGTAGTGGGGGAGGAGGAAAGATGGGACATTCAACAGAAGCCAAAAGCTTTCCCCTCCAATCCAGATCCCACTGTACTGCAATCAAAGCTGTCAGGAGGCATATTTGCTCTCAGACTGAGAAGATCAACCCTGTCTTCCTTCTGTTCTGGCACTGAGAGTGCCCAGAAAAGCAGGCTAAGTTACCATGATGAACCAAGCAGGCCTAGCACCCTAACAGAGACAGACTTCCCAGAAGCCTTTGAATCCTGTTAATCCTGAGAGTTACATATTCCTGAATGCCTGTTAAGCAGTGCAGGGCCTTGGTTTTGGAGTAGATTTAATCTTCCGCCTACTCCTGCCTGCTAATTTGATCTCTTTTGCTATTGATGGTCTATGAGTTCTGTTAGCTATAAGAACAGTGATTTAAGCTGTCAGTTCCTCTCTCAAGCTCATCTCCCCTTCTCTGGGCCATCCTGCAAAGAAACGGAAGTTCCAGACAAATGGTAAGCTTTACTCCATTTACTGCAAGGCTGCACAGAGGAGAAGAAATAAAAAGATGGGAAACCCTCAGGACCCCTGTGCCCTTCCTTCATGCACCTTTATCCCATTTGCCATGCCTGCTCTGCACACACAGTGCCTGCAGACAACAGCTTGGGAAGGAAGTACTGCCTCCACCAGCAAGAGCCTGTGTGAGACACTGGCATGCCAAAAGCATGATGAACTTCCCATCACCTGCCCAGAATGGCTGGTGAAGCTCTTTAGATACTATCTCCTCCCGCCGAAGACCTGGGAGAGGCATTTAGGAAGATGACTGTCTTCTGCCCCCATTGGTCAGAAACTATCCTTCCAAGAGAGTGACAGCACAGCCAGTTGCACACAAGCAGCTTTTAGCTTTGGGGCTAAAGCTCACTTCAGGAGCACTTTGTGATCTGGAATAAGAGATGAGACGTGCTCAGGGAGAGCAGTGAGCAGAAATCCATGCAGTGCAAACTGTCCTGCTTTGCAGGGCTTTTGAGACAAAGGGAGAACAGACAAGACTTCTTCTGGCCTTGCCAACTGCCACGAGCATCCCAACAAAGTACAGGCATACATCAAGGACTGATCTTCCTGTGAAGCCTCTGCCTTCAGAGACAAAACCGACATGTCTGGGTCAACCTGGCCTTCACCAGAACAAAAGAGACAAAGTGAGGAAATGCACACACATACCAAATGCTGTTTCCCCTTCAGAAACAAAGATGTAGGTTAAACCTCCCTCATGCTATCAAGAGTAATACACTGTGGAGATCAGCAGCTTCTTGCTGCAAACAGCAGGGACTACTTAGCGAAGGGTATGGAGAAAGACTAACACCAGCATGACTAGCACAGGGACACAGTGACATATGTCCTAAAATGTGGATTTAATAAAGGTCAGAATGAAAACTGCGTCATGAGCCCAAGAATATTCAGCAAAATTGTGGCAGGGGCGGGTATGTGTGTTGTACTAAAATATTCCCTGATATCTAAGTCCTAAGCACAAGAGAGCAGCCAGGAAGTGTGACAACCTCCAAGGGGAAATAAAGATCAGTAAAGTTGGCTTCAGTGTCCAAAAGATAGGGAAGAAAGAAAACAAACAGCACAGATGGGGGAAAGGGGATTTTTCACATTCCTTTGGTTTCAATAAACTACACTCTTGGGCAACAGAGGGCAAAACATCCTCTAAAACATGATTTTTATTTTGACCGAGACCCTATATAAAAACTATATCCTGGAAGTGCCGAAGATGACTATGTAAACTCCTCCGCAGCAGTGGCACAGTTTTGTTTACCTGGCTAAAGACATGCTTGTGGACTAATATGTACACACACGCTAATACAGATGCATATTTATAAAATACAGCACAAGCACTGCTTCACTTGCCTACGCTTCCAACACCAATGGACCTCAGCAATTCACCTGCCAAAGCCAGGAGCAGCAGAGTTAATGGTGGAGGCTGTGCCTTTCTTCATCCCAAGCATTATAGGGGTCCTTGGAGGGAGTGAGTGCATGTTTGTGTTTGTGTTTGTGTGTGTGCGTGTGTGTGTGTGTCTGCGCGTGTGTAATGCCACATGTGGCCCCTTCAATGTCATGGGCCAGGCTGGGGATGGCTCTGACTCCCAGATGGATGCAGGTGTCTGGGTTTCTACGGCACTACGAGTACGAGTGGGCTATTTAGTGCAACACAGTCATTTAGAGGAGCTGGGCTGGGGCCCCAGGAGCAGCGTGCAGAGGAGGAGTTGCTGGTGCCCCATGCAGGCTGGCTGCTGTTGGAGCACACTCAGCCCCTTGGGAACTGTTCTCCAACACAGTGCAGCCCACTCACACCCAGGCCACCGCTCCTGGGGTGCTGAGTCGTGAGATATGCTCTTGGACCCCCCTCCTTCCCTGCAGCAGAATTTGGGTGGCATTTGGGAACACGCTTGCTCCCAGTTGCTTGCTATTGATGTCTGCGGAGTTTGAGTGTGGCCAAGAGACAAAATGCCTCTGTTGCAGACAGGGATATTGCAAGGACTTCAAGGATCAAAAAAAAGGGTCTCTCTGTAGAGCATCACTGCCTGTGCTGCAATATCACAGAGGCCTGGCAAGTGCCACTCTCAGCTTCTTCCCCAAATGGGAACTTACAGTAGCTCTCATCCTCCTCCCTTTCATCAAGAAAATCTGTGCAGAAGTTGATGGCCTGGGACATACCATGCTCCAGTGTGGCATCATCCCTGGAGCTGCTCTGCTGAGCTTGAGGGTTCCTTCTCTGAAGGGTGCAATTCAGCCAAGGAGCAAGTGATTGGAAGGAGCTTGTGGGATGGGCCCTGCAAAGAAAAGGTAAGAGGCGCAGGGCAGGAGGGAGGCTTCCCTCTTTTTACAGTATCTCTCCCTTGTGTCAATGGGGCTTTTTTCTTCTACAGTTCTCCACCGGGCACACCTCCCAAACACACCTCCCAGAGCAAAGGGAAGGGGTGTTTCAGAGGCAGTCTTCCCAGCTGAAGTTGAATTTTACTATACAACCCACACTTCAAGCCAGACATAGTTTCTCCCCCTCCCCTGTTACTCCCCCCACCTCCAGGAAGATGGAGCCTGACATCCTCTCCCACCCCTCCATGCTTACAAGAGCAAGAAGGGAGGAAGGAAACTACAAGACAGAGACAACTGTGCCTTTAAAGCCCTCAGAGTAAAGGTTCCCAGTAGGTGATGGGAGTGAAAGGCATTGACAGTGGCTCTGTGAGCTCTGAGCTAGGCAGGCGGTGCTGAGCAGGCTGCAGCCGGAGTCTGCTCGGGTGCTTGACCCTCCCTGAAGCAGCTGGTTCCAATTCAAAGAGGTGCTGTGTAGGGGAAGAGTATGGGCAGGTTGACCTTTTGGAAGGGAGTTGTGACAGGGATTAGTCAGCCTTGTCCTTCTTCTTTGCAGTGAAAGGGACTTTGCTGGCAACTGCACTGCCCACAGCTCCGACGCCGCCGGTCACTGCCGAGACACTGCCCTTCACCAGTCCGACGCCAGCAGCGGGGACGCTGGTCACAGCTGTTTTGGTGAGCTCCAGACTCTTGCTGCCCACCCAGGCAACTCCTCCCAGTGTGGCCCCCACAGCTCCCCGGGTGATACTGAACAGGCCGCCTGTCACTCTCCAGATCACTCCTGCCTGCTGCTGCGGGTGGTCCTTGCTGGCATCTGTGGGGAGAGAGAGAGAAAGGGAAAGTCAGAGGTATTCACATCGGGCACCTCCTCCAGCCCACAAGGGTTGTCAACCATGGCACTTGCTCCTGTATGCACAGTGCCTTGCTTTGCAGCCTCAGACCTCTTGGTACCTGAAGGAGGAACCAAGGCGATCCCAGGCCTTTACCATGGCAGGAAAGGATGTTGGGATGGTAGGAGTGGGAGCAGAATTGTCCATGTGATAGAGAAGGCAAGAAGGCAGGTCAGTTACAACCCCAAAGTTGTAAGCCTTGGTGCTGCTTGTAAAGCAAATCCTACTTTACAAGAGATGTAATTCCCCTCCCTTGCATGCTGGCTAATGCCAGTAAATCACAAAGACTAATGCTAGCAAGGAGGCACGAACTGCAGACAGCAACAGCTGATGTTTGTGTGGCCTGCAGGTTCTCAGAAGCATCTGTTGGGAGGCAGGTCTGCACTCATGTCAGATGTGGGACTGAGGCACAGCACAGAGCTAACTGTGAGAACTGTAATTGAGCGAGCACAGATAGCAAACTGCAGTAAAAATACAGTGACACAAACGTCACCTCAGGTTGTACAAGCCCTCCGAAGATCTCAGCTATGTATTTAATAGTGTTAAGACAGTGCTTAAGTTACTACACTGTGTCACTGCTGGTTTACCTGTGCCAGCTGGATCAAGGCCAGTATGATACACCCACCCAAGCTGCCATCACACCTGCCCACAACACTGCAGACATAATGTTCACAGCTCACCACTTTTTGGGAAAGGGTTGACTCCGAACTGGTACTCACGAGATTCAAAACTGACAGCTCTCCTGCTGGTCCCCACACAATCCTCTCCCTTTGCATCAGCTATTAATGCAGTGTGCAGGCAGCAACGGAGGAGCTGCTCTTTTTGTGGGGCGAGATATTTTGGATACTCTGACTTCTGATTCACTGCTAGTTCTGCACACAAGATGAGTTACTAATAATTGCAAAAATACAATAAAGCAATCCCAGCAGGAAAAAAGCAGACACCAGCTGGGAATACAGGATCCTTGGAGCACCAAAAGCCCTTCTAACCCATTACTTACTCAGAAGAGTGGTTGCCCAGAGCTGATGCAGCAGGAGGGGTTTAGCCCTCTGCTAAATGCAGACCCCATTTCTTTAAAAGTGGGGAAATGACAGGGATGGAAAGGACTTTCTGCAAGTCTGTGTAAAAACATGATGCAGCCATGCCTCTGCAGAGAGCCCAGGAGAGGGGCTGTGTCAGCACCAACTGCTGTCTCAGAGCAGAGCGCTGCAGAGGCTCTGCCAGCATGCCAAGGAAGGAGCCAGCCTGCACTCCACAGCCCTGTGCACACCCTGGGCCTGGCATCCGTCCTTGGGGCCAAAGAGGGAGAAAGCCCAACTGCGGCACCTGAATTCTGTCGCCTGCCCAGGTTGGACTGTGTGAAGGGATGCCCCGCTAACCTAAGCAGGTGGGCAAGCTTAATACAGCTAATGAAAGGTAGCCAAAAGCTGCTGTCTGAACGCACCTTTGTTTTGAGATCTGAGCCCTTCTACTGCACTCTCCCACACTCTTAGCTCTCCCCTACACCTTTCTCTAAAGCTCCCCTGTCCCCGAGAAGAAAACTCCCCTGTTTATCCAGCCTGGCAGCAGCTTCTTTCCTTGATTCTTAATAATATTCCAGGAAGCAAAAACCTCTACCTGAAAAGACCCCTTTATGTCTCCACCCACTTTCATTTCCACACAGATTAGAGCCAGCACTGATATAGGCAATGGATTTCTTTTGCCAGCAAGCAAAGACCTTGGGAGTTCCAGGAGGCTGGCCCAGCGTCTCATCAAGCTGCAGGGCCTTCACACACTACACACCGTGGTTGATGGAGATGTCAGACCTAGTCAGTGTAAACAAACATCTTCCTCTTTGTGTTACTAACTTGTCTCACACAGTGTCTTCACCACATCTGCTATTTAGTGTACTTCTGCCAAGCTATCCTGTGAATCCTTTGGAGCAGAGACTATCTTCCTGTTGTCCGCATGTCACGCAACACAGTAGGGTCTCTAAGTGCGGCTGGAAAACAGCACTTCTTCTTTCCTTTTTTTTTTTAAACAAACCAGGCAGAAGTCTGACAGAAAACATTCAGCAGCAGCAGGGCATGGATTTTTATCCCTGGAAGCACCAGCTGCCTGGGGTGCTGGATGCACACAGCTGAAGTGGCAACCTGACCTTGCCAAATGGATCAGAGCCATGGCCTGTGCTACAAGCACTGGGACAGATGGGAGGCCAGCTACTCACTCCAGGTATTTGTGAGAAAGGGGGATTTTCCAGGAAACAAATTCAAATTGCTAACTTTCAGGCACTTAACATGGAAGTTTAAGTAAGGTGAGGAGATTCCTCTGACTTGATTTCTAGCCAGGGAAGAGAAGGGGGCTTCTTCAGAGGAGGCAACATACTGTAGCCTAACCTGGGCTAAGCATGAGCCTGAATCAGGTGATGTGATGATTCTTTCCTAGGTACTTTTGTCCTGATTCTTCTAAAATTCTGCAGTTCGGACTCTTCTCAGATCTATACATTTTGTCTTGAGCTTCTTCCAGTCTATATAGAGCTCTCCCTTGGGCATGCCTCAGGATAGTGGCTGTGAGGAGTATGGTGTTCACCAGCTCTGATGACTTGGAATAAGCCTTAAAGTACTCATCTATCTGATAACCTGGACAGCAAAATGGAGTTTGAGAGGGGTCAGTACAGTTTCTAGTGTATAGTTCTACCCTGTATACAACATATTGCTCACCTATTCCTCAACAGTTTCTGAGTGGGTTTTTTTTCTCCTCTCCCTCAATGTTACTGAGACCCATCGGCTCCATTTCCAGTTCAGTTGCCAGCCCCCAACTGCTGCACAGGGCTTATCCAGCACAGCCGTTTCTATGTTTTGTCTTCAGACAGAGGGCAGGAAGAACTGAGGAATCCAGAAATCCATGCAACTGTAAAGCAGGACTAAGTGAAAACCACAGTGGTCCTCCAAACAAACACCATCCTCCAAGGATGGCAGGTCTTGTGTTGCTGCCCCCTGTTCAAGGAAGCAGGATACTCTGTGTCTCAGAAGGCTGCAACGCAGCAGCTCTGGGCATTAAACACCTACTGGTATGCTCAGCTGCAGAACCAAGACCTATATCAAAGCAGCTATAATCTTCCTGACTCTCCCCACATAAAACTGCATTTGAGGCTACCTGGAACCCATGTGTAGAAGGAATTATGCCTCTGGAGCTGCCCACCTATCTGAACAAAACTAGTGTGAAAAATCTCTTGAATGGTACATAAATGCCTGCAGGTGGACAGCCCAGGGACCAGAGAGAAGATGGCAACTGCAGCTGAGATTGAGGGGGGATGTTACCCTGCCAGCAAAGAGCTAAAACATATTGGAGAAAGCATCAGGAAATACTGATGAAGACAGACAAGGACAAAGGCTCCTTCTGATTAAGCTAGGCAGAGACAATGAAGCTGACGTACACCGGAGCACCAATGTTTGCACACTGCCTGCACCTGGTCCATAGCCACACTCATGGTCCTTAAAACTCCACAGAGAGGAGGAAGGAGGGATGAAGGATCTGGCCCTTAGAGGTTGGGAGGCTCTTCTACAAGCATTCTAACAGCTTCAACACAGAACGGAAGTGTACCATAAAATCAAACACGCATAAAAACCCCACAAACAAACAAACATACATACAAACCCCCAAACCAAAACCCAAACATGCTCACGTTTGAATAGATTTAACAATGAAAGAGAAATTCCTGGTGACCCCCACCACAAGGGGCCACATCCTAACCTGGCAGCAACTGAAATGTAGGTCATAATTGTTCTATATTCCAGATGATGCGTTGAAAGCTTTCTAGCCATCCCTGGTTAGTTTGTCTTCAGGATTGCAATAAACCTCACAGTAAGCTGTCATGTAAGATAAGCATCAGATTTACAGTGCAAATTAGTCTCTCAGACAATGGAGTGAGCTAAGCATTTTGTTGGCACAGAGGAGCCCAGATTAAGAGTGAGACAGACAGCAGAGATGAAATACACCAAATAATCAGAGAGACAGACACACAGCCTGAGCAGGGGAACAATTCTGTTCCTTGGAGCTGGCAGCAGCCCATGCTGCTCATGAAAGCTCTTCACAATCTGCGGAGCCCTTTTTTCTTTCCATCAATGACCTGGTGTTTTCAAGGGTCCCTTCAGCTTCACTTCACTCTATGTCATCTTAGAATAGAAGAAGTAGGAGAAAAGAATTGAATAAAAAGCTCTCCTGTATGAAAGCCAGCTCTCTGGGTCGGGTTCAGCACCCCGCACAACAGGCTCTCCTCCTTGGGCACCGCCCTCTGCACTCCCCACTGGCTTCTCTCCAGAGCAGGGGTCCTGCCCACTGGGGCTCCAGACAAACCAAGGTCTTCTCATCTGATCCTGACAGCATCTATGACTCGGGGCAGAAGCGAGATCAGTAATAACAGACAGAACTTTCAAAGCTTCCGTGCCACTCCTCAGGACTTGGCACTGCATTCATTTGGCGAGACAAAATGAGAGCCTGTGCTGGTGCCCAATAGAAATGGCACAGGCATTACTCTTCCTCTCAGCCCCTGCCAGCAGGTGATACAACAGGCAGGGTGAACTCTTTACTTTAAGAAGGACTTGTACAAGTTGCTCCTTCCTACTAATTTATAAAAACAGCCTCAAGCCAGGGAAGCAGAGTCAGGGAGCAGCACTGCTTTTGCATCTTTCCGTTCCTGCTGGGCCTCAGGCAAAGGAGCTGGGCTGGCTCAGAGACCAAAATGTAAACAGTCAATGTCATCAGTCTGTCCCTCAGCAGACATGAGAGGAAGGGGTGAGGTCACTAGTTCAAGCCTCAATTACCCCTCTGGCAGCTACTAAATGCAGGTTTCCCCATCTAGAAAAATGTTTGGTCTGGAGGAACAAGCAAGGGGTGGAGGGTCAGCTGCTCACAGCTTAGTCCCAGCTTTGCCCAGTTCATTTTTAAGCAACACTGAGCAAATCGTTCTGACCTTTATTGCCTCTGCACCACTGTGATTGAGTGTGTGATTTTCTAAAAGCCTTGGTTGTTGAGTAACAAACAAGCATGTATGGGAGAGAAGTTTCCTGTCCTGATGTTTCTTGGAGAAAAAAACTAAAAGTTTGATTCAAGTGCACTCTTAATGCTCTGAGAACCCCAGGTAGATTACTGTTATTTTTAACCTTGTGACTCTTCCAAGCCTACCTCAATTTGAAATGCATGGGGCTGGCACTGATGCTTCTCTTCCCTTTCTATAAAGCAAAGCTGAAGTTAATGATCCCTATTTCCTTGTATTGCTGTACTGTCATGAAGGTTAATTAGGTACAGTTGGTGCAGTGCTTTAAATGAGGAAATTGTATTTGTATTGTCATGACTGGCATTCATAGATTCCTGTTGACATTCTCAGTAGAGAAACTAATGACAACTTCCAATTTATCTCTGGAGAGGTTTCCAGTTTCCAGACAAGTAACAAAGGTGAGAGAAAAACTTGCCCCATCCCCACACATGCCAGCCTGCTATTGTGGAGCTACACAAGTTTATCCTGCAGCTGAAACTTTCTTTTTAGGTGATACGCTCCTCTTCTAGCACAAGCAGCTGAAGCAGGCAGAGACCACTGGTGACAGCTGGGCACAAATAAAATCTCACTGTACACCACCTAGCAGGACCCTTCTCCAGAGAATGACCAACACTGCCTTCTTCCAAGCCTCCTGTCTGCTGCTGGAGAAGGCTTGTAGGGCACATCTGTAGCAGGCATTTATGTCTGAGATGAAGGAACTGCTGTCATTTTAGGATAAAAGATCTAGATCCTAGATCCTGCAGTGTCACAGGCCAAGTGTTAAAGGGAGCACTACAAAGTGTTTGTTCTTCAAACACTTGTGCTTCACTCCTTCAATTAGTCCCCATGCTGCAGCTTGTTGGAAATGGCTTCAGAGACTCAGCAGCTGGGCTCTCCCCAGCCCTGCTCTGCCTAGGCGCTGAATGCTGCAAACCACAATGGCTGCCACCAGCAAAAAGCCTAGAAATGCCACATTGAGTTTAGCCCTGGAGTTTTAAACTTTAACTCTGCAATCAGCAAGACATACTCGCCTCTCCCTGCAACAGGATTGTTCAGGAACTGCTGCATGCAGCAAAATGAGGGCAGCTGTCTCCATATCCCAGCTCACCCCAGGGCTCTTCACTGGCACAATGAGCTTTAATTTTTCTTGCATATGGCCCAGGAGCAGTATTAACTGCTGAAGCATCTACCTTGAAGCACTGAGAGACAGGGTTTAGGAGGGTAAATGAACAGTGATATGGAGTGGCTTGTTTTTCTCAGCTAAGCCTTGGGGGAGAAGCAGCCAATGCTCTGACTCTGGAAGTGTGAGGCTTAGTTATTTGGGAGCTTCCTGACTCTCTTTGTTGGGAAGCTTTGTGTCACCAAAACAGAAATTGTTTGTAAAGACACGGGAGTATTGTTCAAACTTCCACTGAAAAGAGAATTCAGGGAGATTGGCCTCAGAGCAGCTAATAACCCAGTGGTCAAGGCATTTGACCAGCCTTGAGTCAGCCCAAGGACACTGCCCAGCCTCACACACACGCACTAAGTGGCCCAAGCAGCAGTGAATGCTATTTTCACTCTTTTTGTTGAACTGTTTCACTTTGCAAGAAGAGATACTAATTGGAGGAGGAACACAAACTTGTTCTCTCCCTTCCTAAGTGCTTTCAATACCAGAGCCAAGATCTGCCCTGAGATGGGTTTCTTATTTTTGAAAAATAGTAGAAGTTCCTTTGTTTTGCCATCCTGCAGGAGGTCACTGTTTTCATGATCCAGAAATATTTCTTTTATACAGCTGTAACAGCTTGTCAGGAACATCCAGAGTCTCCTTCAACCTGGATATCCTGGGACCCTTTTGATTCTTACAAGACTTCAGCTACTCTGGTGGCACAGACATGGTCTCTAATGATGCTGAAGAGCAGAATGGTGCACAGCTCAGAGGTAATGCTCCATCGGCAATGCAAGTGAGTTGCAGGACAGGCAGCACTGTCTACTAGAAAGGACGTGGATGAGGTAGGAGCCTGAAGACCCAGCTCTGTTCTCAGCATTATTGCTGACAGCTATGTCTCCTCTGCTTCCTCTCCATGTTCCTGGCCTGTTTCAGCCATGGGTGGTGTGACTGCCACACAGTCACTGGGTATCCTGCATGACCTGCAGTGGAGTGGAGTGGGCTGGCAGGTAGGAGCTAGTCCCAGCTACGCCGAGCCCAGCAAGCAGGGAAAGGCAGAAGTCCACCTTTTGCAGAGGGAAAACTAACGAGTGCTAACTGGTTGGCCTTATGGTACTTCTTGGAGACAATCTCCCAGCTCCTACTGGCATACTTAAGCTCTCATCTTGTAGAGAAAGAAGTGCATGCTGGGACAAAGTCCTCTAAAGCGTGTTATCTTCTGATATAGATCACAAGTGCTTAAGGATGAGAACTTGCCCTTTTTATAGGCCTGTAGAACAGCTGGTTTAAGAAGATTCTTGTCTCATCTGAAGCAAATATCATCTCTCACCAAGTATAGGTAGTAAGAAAGATGAGCCCATGGGAGAGACCTAGAGCAAAACTACAAGTGGTATTGGCCCTTCAGAAAGAAATCTGGACATATCCCTTCTATCTCCATTTTGACATCTCTCTTTCTCAGTGTGGAATAGATACAGAAGATAAGGCTTTTGCTACTGGACAGACAGGCCACTAAAAAACCTACAGGATGACAGAGTGGAGAGCTGATCTCAAAAGGCAAGAGATTTCAGCTTGCCTCAGAGGACTGTGCATGGCAACTGCTTCCTCTCTACCCTGGCCAACTTCTGGGTCCTGTGCTAGAAAACACAATGGTACATTATGGCACCAAGTATGAACACCAAGGGAGAACTATCAGCTGGCTATCCCTTCCCTCACACTTGTATTAAAAGCATAGAAAGTGGCCATCAGACTTAGTTTGTTTGAACTTTATGCTCCTGCCTGCCTTTAATTTCCACTCTCTGCTCCACCTACAAGCTCTTGAATCAGTCAAGAGGCTTGCCTAAAAGCTGGAAGGAAAGAGCATATAAAGCCACACCAATGGCTCCTTTTCCTCTTGGAGTCTCATTACCGTGACACTGAGATTTTGGATCACAAGGAGAGGAATCACCTCTTGCTGTGAATATGGGCTCTTGATCTCATTTGGGGATCTGTGGGTGGGACAGGAATAATCCCGCAGACTCAACGATTTTCAGTGGCCTCAAGCTTGAATGCTATGAGGAGGAGAGCTTTCCAACAGAAAACTTTATTCCTTACAAATAAATCCTTCCTAGTGCTTGTGCCCAGGCTGAAGAGATCATCTTTTTAAGCCTGCTCTTTGACTCATTTTAGCTCAGCTCTTGTCAGGGCACATCACCTCCTCTGTCAATTCTGTAACAGTGGTTGTACATTCTTCACTGAGCTGCTTTCAGCTGCTTGTGATAGTATCTGGCACAAAAAGACCCCAAATGAATCAGAGGATCTTGTTAAACAGTCTTGTTAATTCAGCTCTGATAAAGACATAAGAGGAAAAAAAAAATCAATATTTGTAAAGTGAAAAAGGACAAAATCCATAGAGAAATAAAGGTCATTTTCATGGTTCTATGAGGCCCTTACAAACAATGGAGAGTAAATAACATAATCCAAGCTTACGTAAGAAATTACTTTTCTTCCATGCTCTAGTGCCACCCCACCAGTGGATTTTAAACAAAGGCAGACTCAGTTAAGCCTCCTCTGTCCAGTGAGGCTAGAAGTCCTTCCCACGACAATATTGCTAACTCACAATTTATCAAAAAGGTGCATGAAGTTGGGTCCCAGCAGCAGTTTAGGAAGGAGCATGGGAATGAGATAGTCATGCCTAACTAACAGGAAGGTGCTCGAAGCTGCCAAGATCAGACATTGAAAGTCCCCTCTGCTTGTTCATCAACTGTCATGAATATTTTGTATACTCTGCCATCTTCTTATTAAAGGCTTAATCTCCCTACCTTATGGAAACACGTGATTGTCACTTGAGCATTTTATAGCTGAAATATCAAAGAATTTGTCAAAAAACACTCCTAGTAAAGTTGGGAACATATCCTGCCTTGGTAATAGGGAAGGACCAAGGACCCCGGTTCAGGCATTTTCTCTTCCCACTCCTGGAGCAGCTGAGAAATGGATACTGATGCTTTTCAGCAGGATGGCTGGCACCAGTGTGAAATCCAGAAATTCCCCATTTATTCTGATTCTGTGCTCCCTACTCCGCTTCAAGGCACATGGAGGAACTGAAGAAAAACACGGGCAGCAGCTCAAAAAGCAAAAGCACAAATTTTAACTGACCTAAGGTCAGTGAGTGAAGATTTTTCGACTCAGAGAAATGACCCATTCATTCCAGAGACTATCCAGGGGTCTTTCTGCCCATCCAAAGGATAACAAGGCAGTTAAGCTAAAAGCTGTGTGCTACCAAAGCAGCTGAGCTAGGGATTTACTGGGGAGGTACGAGTATGCTTGCCTGCTCCCGCTGCAGAATGCCAGGAATGGGCAGAATAGGGCTTTGTTATTCTGCTGGTGGTAGGTGTTTGATGGCATAGTCTCAAAAACTTGTTCCTTGTCTCAGCTGTCAAGGGGAGAGCACTGCAGTCGTGAGTGGGCAAGTTTGTTACCTCTGGGAGCAAACAGGCAGAGCATCTCTCCCCCACAGTCAGGCTGAAGAGGGAAGAATGTTCCCTGTTCTGACCCATCCATGTCTCAGACAATTAGATCTATTCTGGTGCAAAAATCACACCCCAGCTCCGCACCCAAACCTCTTGTCACTTCAAAGCAAACCAGCCGGTCCTACCTGTTGTTTTCCCAGTGAGCCCATCACCTGGAAATCTCAGCCCTGAATGCGTAAATTAGAGGTAGGGCTAACACTGCCCAAGGAGACATCAAACCTCTGCGGCCGCACTGCACAGAGCTGCTGCTGAGGAACATAAACCCACAAGTGTGACAGTTGCCTTTGTTTCCTTCTATATTCATGTCCTGTCTCTTTCTGGGGCAGATTTCAATACAGCATAACAGGGATCCCATGCACACTTGGCTTCTGGGGGATTAATGAAGGGCTCTGCCACTGGTGCTGGAGGTAAATTGGACTCCTTTGACACTGTGGCAGGACTGCCATGGAGCCAGGATCTAGTCTGGCTCTCAGAAATGCTAGGATACCTAGGCCTCCCTTTGAGACTAGTGCTTCATATAATTGGAGGAATATCTGGAATAAGAGAGACTACTGCCCACCTCCTCGGCATAGCCACAAATCAGCCCTACACTCTCAGCCTCTCATGGGAGGTCTGTCTAAGTTTGCTTTCCCCCATCGTCAAACAGTGATAAATAGGCTCTGCTTCATCTGAAAAGGAGGAGGCCCTGTTACCTCTTGGCTTTCTCCTGTGCCAGTCTTGGCTCTAGCTTAGGGTATCCCCTGTCACTGCTCGGAGAAGTCCAGTTGACCATAAAGTACCAGAATCACAGTGCATGAAGGTAGGGAGCCTGATTCCTTCCCTGTTCCAGTTCTAGTTCTCCTGAGGAGTTTCTATCCTGCAGTGCATCTCTGTTGCACGAGGAGATGGGATGTCAAACAACCTCCCATCAGTTTCAGTAAGACCTTGCCTAACTCAAAGATGTTCCTTCAGCCTGGTGAACTCAGTTTACAGCAGGGATTTCATGTGATACCAGTATCAGAAATACTGCTAATACTTCTGCTCTCATTTGCTTCAACAACTGCTGAAAATCCCATATGCCTGATGGGATAGTGATGTGCTGGGGAAGACCAAAAGCCTAGAGAACCCAAGACCCCTCTGGGATCACTGCCCTTCTCTGGTATCTACCTGTTGTGAATCAAAGTCAAGAAAAGCCAGACTTGGCTGTGAGAACAAAGAACTCTGTGAAAAAAATTCAGCTGTACACCCACAGCAGCCTTTCCAGGCCTCCAAGTTAAGACATTTACTGTCTGGATCCTGTAATGCAGCCCAGCCTGGCAATGCTGTCATGCTTCTGCTATTAGGAAATGAAGAGCAACATTACCGTCCTCAACCGATTCCCCTTAAATTTTCTTCTGCAGTTCTGTACACACAGAGGAGCAACAGGGCAGAACAACGGGTTCCTTTCAAAATGAGAGTACCTTCCAAGTATCACAGTGCAGAGTTGCAAGATCTGTATGTCAGGTACCTTCCCAGCTTTTACATCAGGTTGCCCAGCTCAGCTTGTGGTCCACATGCATGCACATGCTACCCTCATTCTCAACAGAATAAAACTTCAGAAACTCCAGATCCCAACATGCCACACTTTAGCTTGGCTAGTGCAATCATTGCAGAAACTCATTTGTACCTTTATTTTCCTTTTTTTGTTTCCAATCAGATGCATACAGGGAACGACTGGAGTGACATGAATCTAATCAGAGGCTGATGCCACATCAGAAATCCCATCAAGCTATTTTCTAGTCCCAACAAGCTCTCCCCTGAAACAAAACATCTTGTCATGGCCTGAAGAACCCCTGTGTACATTTTGTCCCCAGCAGGGATTTTTAATGGGCTCAGTAGTCAGAAACTGACTTTTATTTTACAAAGCACAGAAAAAAACCCCTTTCTATTTAAATACCCTCCTGGCTCTTACAGGGGGTTTTTTGGACTTTTTCCCTACCAAGAAACCAACTCTGTATTGAGGGATTCCAGGCAGAGAAATCTTAATTCTCCAACAACACAGAGCCCAAATGGCCTAGGAGCCCCTGCACATAGGATTTCATGCCTGCTGGGCCAAGCAAGTGTTGGCTGGGGGGAGCCAGGCAACCTCTGCAAATCCCCTGCCCTCTTTTCAGGCATACAAATGGAAATCATCCCCTCATCTGTGGCAGACATTGCAAGAGGCACCTGAATGAGGTGCCACGGGCAAGAAGGAGGAAGTGCTGGATGGGCTGGAAGCCCCCAGCTCCAGTGAGCAGCTGGCAGGGGCAGGGTGGGCAGGCCTGCCAGTGCCAGAGAACCAGTCAGCCCTGCCCAGTGCTCCAGAGGAAGAGGGGCACTGTGCATGTGGCAGAAGAGGAGGCAAATCTGGCCTTTCTCTGTGTCAAGCAGGCAACCCAAACAAAGACCCCAGCACAAGAGGAGGAAAATTCAGCTGCTCCTCAATTCATCAAGCAGGAGACATAGACCAAGGCCCCAGCACCAAGTGCGTGGTGAAGCCCTTCCCTATGTACTCTCTGAGGAGAAGGCTGTGAAGGGCAGGACACTGGCCCAAAGAGTGGCCACCTGATGACACCTATGTCTCACAGGAACTCTGGAACACTTGGAGGAGACAGAGAGTTTGCTGTGCCCAAACCAAACATTCCACCACCTTCTGGGTGCTGTCAGCAACAAGGAGGTGTCATTATTCCACTGCTCAGGCTGCAGGGGGGATCTCCACACATTCCCCATGGGGTAAAAGGCAACCAAGAGCAGCCCAAGAGGAATCAGTCACAAGTGGCTGTGTGCTGGAGCCTCTGCGAGTGGAATAGGGAGCAGGGGCCTGTCCTGTACCAGTTCTGAGCATGGGCATTTCCCTCAGACACCTTCGACTTGGAAAATCCAATTGTCGCCACCAACCCTAGCCCAGGCTGCAGAACTTACTACTCCTAAATGCTGAGTCCTGTTTCTGAAAAGGACTAGAAATGGAAATCCACACCTTCCAGACTGCTGTTTAAGAAGTTTTATCAAGCCTCCTGTGGCCGCATTCAAGCATCTTTCCAGCTTGGGGCTATCCTGCATGTAGATAGATGCTTTCTACTAAGCATTAAAGGCCTCTCTTCCCCTAAAGCAACAACCTGGCTGTCTGTACTCAAGCTGGCTGATGGCAGCACCTGGATGCCATCCAAAGGCAGTAGGTTTCTTGCAGCTGAGTATGTTTAGTCCCTCTCCTAGGGCACGCTCTCCATTACACAGCTATTGTTTATGACCTCAATTATCTCCCAGAAACTGGTCCTTGCCTGCAGTTAATAACCAAGGCTAAATGATCAACTGTTAGGGCTCTGCCAAACTGGTTGTTAACTTCTCTGTCAACCAAGTTCAGAGTCTTTTATTGCTATTAGAAACTCAGATTAATGATGCATAACAAAAATGAACTCTCCTGTGAAACTGCTAGGTGAGGTTAGGTGAGGGGGAAAAGAATCACTCCTTTTACCTGGTAGTGGTTAGCGTGCAGGACTTTCACTGCTGCGACCACGGGTTCAAATCCCGGTCTCCTGGCCTGATGGAGGTCGTTAGCCCTGTGTGGCCATCCATCTATGAGAAGGACACTCTAAACAAACCTACGTCCTGAGGACCTCACTGCCATTGTCCAAGCTTGCTTGGCCCCGGCAGATGAACCTTAGGATTAAAGGGTGGGCTCAGTTCAGCGCAGGCTGTGTCTCACCTAAAAAATCCATTGCGCAGGCTGGAAAGGTAAAAAGACCTTTCCCCAAATCTTCGTTCACGAAGATGGGCCATTATTATTATTATTAGCTGAGCAGGGAGCAGACAAGCACTCCTTTAACTCTCTTCTCAGACTCCCTGATGTCTGGGAGATATCAAAGAATATCTTATTTTGCAGAGCACTTCAAACTTTTCTTGGGATCTGGATCATTTGGGCAGATCTAAATGTAAAATGGGCTCACTATCCAGAAACTGCTTTCAGAGATGTACTGGGTTTGCATGACAAGGTTTTGGTAACAGGGAGGCTACAGGGGTGGCTTCTGCGAGAAGCTGCTAGAAGCTTCCCCCATGTCTGACAGGCAATGCCAGCTGGCTCCAAGATGGATCCACCACTGGTCAAGGCCAAACTCATCAGCAATGGTGGTAGTGCCTCTGGGATAACATATTTAAGAAGGGGAAAAAATTACTGCACAGAAGTACTTGTGGCTAGAGAAGAGAGAATATGTAAGAGAAAGAACTCTGCAAGCACTAAGGTCAGTGCAAAAAGAGGAGCAGCAGGTTCTCCAGGCACCAGAGCTGAGATTCCCCTGCGGCCCATGGTGAAGGCCATGGTGATGAGGCAGGCTGTGCCCCTGGAGCCCATGGGGGAGCAGAGATCCTCATGCAGCCCATGAAGGAGCCCACATCAGAGCAGATGTCCGAAAGAAGGCTGTGACCCTGGGCTGGAGCAGGCTCCTGGCAGGACTTGAGGACCTGTGGAGAGAGGAGTACACGCTGGAGCAGGTTTGCTGGTAGGACCTGTGATCCCATGGTGGATCCAGACTGGAGCCTGTTCTTGAATGACTGCAACTCATGGAAAGGGATCCATACTGGAGCAATTCATAAAGAACTGCAGCCCATGGGAAGGACTCAACATTGAAGAGGTTCGTGGAGGTTCCTGTGGGTGGAACCTGATACTGGAGCATAGGTAGGACTCCTTCTCCTCCCCTGAGGAAGAAGCAGCAGCAGAAACTACATGTGACAAACTGACCAGAACCCCCATTCCCATGTCCCTGCGCCACTGGGGGGGAGGAGATAGAGAACTGGGAATAAATTTAAGGCAAGATGGGAAAGAGGGAGAGCTGAGGGGAAGGTGTTTTTAAGAGTTGTTTTACTTCTTATCATCCTAATCTAGTTTTGCTTTGTAATAAATTCAATTAATTTCTTCAAGTTGAGTTTGTTTTGCCTGTGATGGTAATTGGTGAGTGATCTTCCCCTGTCCTTATCTCAACTCGTGAGCTTTCATTATGTTTTCTCTCCCCTGTCCATTTGAGGAGGGGAGTGACAGAGTGGCTTTGGTGGGCACCTGGCATCCAGCTCAAACCACCCCAAGGGATCTCTTCCGAACTGTAATTACTACCCTAATATTTCAGATTTCCAACAGTTAACAAGAGCAGGCTAATACTGTAGGACAGGAAAATGAGACCTCACTTCAGAAAGCAAGGCTATAGAGAACCAGTATGTAGTGCATAGAAATGAATCTAAGGTTTCAAGGGGAGATCTACTCCCAATAACAGACATACTGTCAGTCTTTTCCAGCTTACTCCTCACAGGCTCATCTGTAAAGCAGCCCTTCAGCAACTCATCAGACAACAGTAGTTTCAATCCAGAAAAAGCTAATGCTGAATCTTCTTCATAGCTCTTCATCTTCTGAATGCTAATGGAAGACCATCACCCTCATGCTCACAGGGGCCACTAAGTATCTTATAGGACATAATTTTCTCAAGAGATTCACCAGTACCTACTCCCGAAAGTATGGAAGTCTGACTTTGGGGACTTACCATCATGGTCTTTGGCAGCCAGTTTGTCCCGATCCATTCAGAGACACCCTGAGAGCACCAGAAAAATAAACCCAGGCAGTGCGGCTGTTGCAACCCTGAGGCTTCGGGACAAATGGACAATGACACAGGAAGGGGAAGAATGGCTAAAACAAGCATAAGGATTCATGTCTGGTTATACATAACATTAGGAGTTGGTGCCTACAAATGACTTTGGGTGCGATGAGCTCACTGCCTGAATCTTGGAGTATGACTATGGAATGGGAAAAGGAAAGGTGCTGAAAGGTCTTCTGCAGCCAAACTCTCCTGTTCAGATACCTGCCCCTCCAGATCTCTTCTTGACATCTGCGGAGTCAGCACTGGGACAGCCAACACTCTAGACCCCTGCTCTTCAAAATCTGCCATAAACTGTCCAAAAGACATTTACTCTCCGATCACTCCATGCATCAGCTGGCAAAAAGCAGACAAGGAAGGAAACCACTGGGAACAGAAGAGGGCACTTTTCTCTGTCTGATCAACTGCTAGGTGATAGAAGACCACAAATATGTGTCACCATGTGTGACAGCTGGGCCACAGATGGATGCCTCTGCACCATCAGTAGATGGTGAAGGAAGACATGGTGATAGAGGAAGAAACAGATTTTCTGGTGGTATGAAGAGAATGCAAGGATCATTTTGCACTGACAGAGCAGCTCTCAAAGAGTGGAACGTTTCTTGCAAAAGTTTCATAACACTTTTTCTGTCCCGCCCAATCTATTCCCAGCTACAACCCCCATGTAGTGGGTTGACCCTGGCTGGATGCCAGGTACCCACTAAAGCTGCTCTCTCACTCCCCTCTGCAACTGGACAGAGGAGAGAAAATATAACAAAGGGTTCATGAGTTGAGATAAGGACAGGGAGAGATCACTCACTGAACATTGTCACAGGCAAAACAGACTCAAAGTGGGGATATTAATTACATTTATTACTAACAGAATCAGAGCAGGAGAATAAGAAGTAAAATAAATTTTAAAAACACCTTTCCCTCCCTCCTTCCTTCCCAAGTTCTACCTCTTTACCCCTAGTGGCTCAGGGGGATGGGGAATAGGGGTTACAGTCAGATCATCACAAGTTGTTTCTGCTGCTACTCAGGGAGAGGAGTCCTTCCCCTGCTCCTCGTGGGGTCCCTCCCATGGGAGACAGTCCTTCACAAACTTCTCCAATGTGAATCCATCCCATGGGCAACAGTTCTTCACAAACTGCTGCAATGTGGGTCACTTTTCCACAGGGTGCAGTCCTTCAGGCACAGGATGCTCCAGCGTGGGAGGCCCCCAGAGGGCCACAGGTCCTACCAGGAAAGCCTGTTTCAGCATGGGCTCCTCTCTCCATGGGTCAGCAGGTCCCTGCCAGGACCTTGCTCTGGCATGGGCCTCCCACAGGGTCACAGCCTCCTTCGGGCATCCACCTGCTCCAGTGCAGGTCTCCTCCATGGGCTGGAGGTAGATCCCTGTGATCCCCCATGGGCTGGAGAGGGACAGCTGCTCCACCACGGTCTGTGCCACGGGCTGCGGGGGAGCCTCAGCTCCGGCGCCTGGAGCACCTCCTGTCCCTCCTTCTGCACTGACCTTGGTGTCTGCATTGCTGTTCACGTTCTCACTCTGCTCTTCTCTGGCTGCAATTTTCATCTGTGCAATAACTTTCTTCTTTTTTCTTCTTCTTAAATATGTTATCACAGAGGTGTTCCCACCATTCCTGATTGGCCTGGCCTTGGCCAGTGGCAGGTCTGTCCTGGAGCTGGTTGGCAGTGGCTCTGTCAGATACAGGGGAAGCTTCTAGCAGCTTCTCACAGAAGCCACCTCTGTAGCCCCCCTGCTACTACAACCTGGCCACGCAAACCCAAGACACCCCACAACCACGTGAACATGGTGACACTTGCTAATGAAAATGGAGTATTATTTACTGTGTGCGTGGCTGCCATCAAACGAGAGGCTCTGTCAGCAGACACACCAGCACCCACTTGCCTCACAGAGGCATCTGAAGTGCAACTGCAACAAGCACAGACAAATGCTTGTAGTGTGAGGCCATGCCTGTAAGTCAATGGCCATCAGCCAGGGAGCCTGTGGGCTGACATGGTCCAGAGGGGACTTGAGTGACTGTCAGATCCTCAGCTGCCATCCTCCACCAGGGCCTGGCAAGAGCAACCTGGCCACAACTCCTGCTCAGACAGCTTTAAAAACACACCCTTTCATCCTTATGCATGGATTTACTTATTCATGTATTCTCAACAGAAGCACCACTGGCCATAATTGGATCCATTACTGGGTTATTAGAGCTCTCAGTCACTGCCTTTGCAGCTTCACACAGTGCTGGAGGAATGCACAGGAAGAACAAACAGGGCAGAGGCATGGCCAGTGGCAGGGGCTTTAAAAATCCATTAAGTTGTTGCTGTGGCAACTAAAACAAAATTTCTGGCAGGAGCTACGATGTGTGGAGAACTGTAAACTTCTCCATTTGTGGAAAACATTGGTCATGTCTCTGAAAGAGAGGCGGAGGAAAGACAGAAAGAATGGCTCTTTTCATAGACTACTACAGCAAGAGCCAAAAATGGTCGGCTTACAAGTTTATTCTTATAGCAAGCCCTGACGATGGTCAGATTCTACATACCAGAGCTTCCCAGGAGCCAGTGCACCGAGACAGAGCTGGCATGTATGGAGGAGCACTTCTAGATATTCAGTCCAGCTGGTCTTGAATGCCAGAAAAGCAAATGAACTGCAGCACAGACAACACTGGAGTCCACTCACTTCTACCTTCACCTGCCTCCTCTGCCCCACAACCTGTCAAGGGTCTCCATGGAAAATTGAAGCTTGTCTGGGAATTAACTTTCATTAAGCTGATAGATCCTGGAACACCAAACTTTCCATTTGTAAACAGTGGGAAATGAAAAAGCAGTTGGTAGGTCTGGAAATACTAAAATCTAGCTAGGAAAGTTCATCCTAGTCTTGGAAAACACTGTAAGTTTTCAAAAGCGGTCAGCACCACGTGGCAGTAACCACGTGGATGAAATGTCACATATCCTGACAAACTTCAAAAGGTGTCCACTACTTTAACATCTCAACACAGGTTGCAAACTTCCAGGTTCAGCATCTTAAGTTCATGTTTAATTATAATGTAGGACCTGCAAAAGCAGAATCAGTGTTGATTAAATGTTGGATTGATTTAGGCTGAACAAGCTGTGTTGTGCCACCTGTTTACTTTTCTGGGAGATCCCCCAGTTCATGCCTGAGCCTGCTTAGCTAACAAGGTCCAATAGCTACTGCTCCCAACCTTTCCTGCTTAAGGATCACAGTTGATCAATATGTTACTTATGAAGTAACTCATTTAGTTTGTAAATTCAGAAGGGCACAGATGCCTGATGTGAGACTCTGGATTCTCTCTAGTGTATAGGATGGAGCTACCAAATGGGCACTTTGCAAAAAGATTCAAGAGTCACAGTGAATCCTACCAGCAGAAAATTTGCCTACTGAGAGCTTTTGTATAGACAAAATGACTGATGAGGATTTCCAGTTTTTCTCTGCAGTCAGCAACTTAACTATGAAGACTTTATTGCAAGTTAGACTTGCTTGGTGGGATTGATTTCCACTATGAAAGGAGAAGCAGAGGGAATGGGAGGACAAAGATATGAGACTGGCATTGAGTCAGCCTGGGGAATCAGCATCCAAGCAACCCCATTATAATGCTGCCAGTCTCCTCTCCTCTGTCCCCTGGTGCCATAGAGGCTCACAGCTTCCTGACCCCGGCCCACATGGCTGACATGACTTCACTGCATTAAGGCCCTCAGTGAGAATTTTTTAAGCTGACTGACAGCAACCTGGAAAAAAACCATCCAGGAGCTATGAAATTGCACCATAGCCAAAGGGGAGCTTAATGCAGAGCAGGAAAGAGGCATTGGCAAAATGCACAGGAGGTCTTTAAATAGACACCCTAGGTCTACTCTGCACAGCATTAAGGATTGTGGTGAGTCTCTGACGTCAAGGTAAGAAATGAATACTTAGAAAGCTCAGTGAGGCTTATGCTTACAATACAGCACTAATTATCCTGTTAATCAAAGTAAAAATCCTTCAGTTTTGCAAATCCAGCCAGCAAAAGGCTGCAGATTCATGGCTCAGTGACTTAGCCCCTAACTGCCCCACATGCTAGAAAGCTAAGGAATAGGAATTTTTTAAAGCCTTTGAAATTTTATTCCACTCTACCTGCTTAAAACCTTCTGCCTTCATTCCTACCCTATCCCACTTGGATAAGAACTTGTTAACAAGGAGGTTTAGAGAAGAAATGTAAGACATTACCTGTCTGTAGATGTTAAAACCTTAAGTCTGTAGTATATGAATGTTGTTTGTGTAGACAAAAATCTTCTGTTGGCATAAACATCCCCCTCAATCCATACTTCCGTCATGCACTGAAGTATATGGCATATATCAAAACCTTACATATTTTATTCTGGTCAGTGGAGTTCACAGTATGGTTACTTATAGTGAACAACAGAATTTTCTTCACTGCAAACTACTTCTTTTAAAGCAGCTTGCTGCTCTGAGACACATGGACTTTGGTTTAAATGCTACAAAGTAAGGGAGAAAAAAATCACTATCAAACAAGAGAAAGGTAGACCACACAGAGATCACTTCTCAATTTCCAGAGTCACTGATGCGGTGAGGATATATGTTGCTTGAGAACAGGCTTGTCACTGGCTTTGGGTGGTGAAAGATCAGCAGCAGTTAAGGTTGGCTGGGAAATTTTAACCGTGCACAAATGACAATTTGAGTCTTGACATTAGAGCTGTTAACACCTGTATCTGAGCATTTCCAAACTTAGAAGCAGTCCTAGGCCTTAAAAAAACCAGCCTGCTCTCATAAATTAGGACCCTATCATAGCTGATTAGGTAAATACAAGTTTTACTTTAAATTCATAATTTTGAGGGCAGTCTCTCATTTATTTAGAGCCTCTTTTTAATTATGAAGAATTAAGTAGCAGAAATTATTGTGAAGCACATAAGCTACACATATGATGTCTCTGACTCTGGAGATATCAAATGTGGAGAGTGCTGCTTTTTTCAGGCTGATCTTCCTCCATATATGAATATAAAACCACAGAATAATAATTTTCAGTCCTCCAGTGTCAGGTATGGTAGAGGAGGAGCCACAGCTTACCCCAACTAAGCAGATTTTTTAATTCTCATATAAGTAACCAAATCCGATGTTAGAAACAGGTTATCCTTGCTTGGATATCTAAAAATCTTACTGGTCTTTTGCTTAGAAACTTAATTTGCAGCCTAAATTTATTCATGGACCATTTATACCCATTTTCTCGTGGCAATGATGTCTTTTAGTTTAAATCACTGTTCTCCCTCCCTGGTGTTTACTCCTCTGATGTATTTATAGACAGCATTTGTATCTCCTCTCAGCCTTTTGTTTTGCTGGATTAAACAAGCCAAACACTTCTAGTCCTCATGTATACAATGGATTCTCCACTGCCCACCCCCACTTCCATGGCAGAAGCCTTTCCCTCTATCTATATGGCAGTCTCCTGTCAATCTCCTTGCACATGGGTGTTTGGTAGTGTGCAGAGAACTGGCAAAGCCCTGCTACTACTTTCTCCGTGAAGAGACAGCTTGCCTTATATGACCTAGGATTGCATTTGGTTTTCAGTATACTGATAGGGTATAGAACTTTCTTTCAGTAACTAACATACTCTAATCCCTCTCTTCCCTCAACTCCCTAATGAGCTCTCAGCTCATACCACAGGTTCTTGTTATCAGCCTTTGGTTATAGTATTTTTTTTAGTACTGTTAAAAATTGTTACATTTCTATCATATTGGTGACTGGTCATCAGTTTTTGCTCTACGACATACAAGCATTACTCACAGTAATAGTAATATGCTAATTGCTTTGTATTGTGCCTTTTCATATGGCCACACCAAGTGGAAAACCTATGCAGGCATCTAGAATCTGTTCAACCCTGGCAAGTATCTGCTCCAAACTGAGAAGAGGATTGGTTCTCCTTCAGCTCCAGCCTCCACCAACTGAGAAAAGCACCATTTCACCTGCGTGTAATCTCCTACCAATACGGGACACAAACTGCTTTTTGCTACTCCCTAAAACTCCAAACTGTCTTACAAACATAATGAATCTTAGCTGTGTGACTGGAGACCTTGGGAAGAAGCCCAGGTGATGTTTTTGCATCAATCTGCTTGTGAAAACAGAAGAGGGAACAGTCCTGTCCAACTGTGTTTTCTGTGTACCAGCCTACTTTCCTGTTCTAACTCCGATGAGCAGAGAGACTTCTTTCAAAGAAGATTAAGCATAACTTTCTCAATCCTCAGTGCTCTTGCAGCTTTTCAATTTGTGAACCCATTGAGTACTAGGCTTTTCACAATTTCCTCCTTACAATATCTCGTTTTCTTTTGGATGGTGGCAAGAGAAGCACTACTTTCTTCTCCAGCTACATTATCTGAGGCATTTGCAGCCCTTGTGCTACACAGAACGACTTTCCTCCCCTAATTACCTCTCATTTCTCCACTTCTAATTTACTTGTTTTGTTGAGTCAAAATTCTCGAGGGCAGCATGGCATTGTGACTACAGCGCTCATCAGAGACTGCAGGATGCAGCTATAAAATACAGCAATGTTAGTAATACCTCTCTTAGATCGCTCACAGCCTCACTACCGACAAAAGGCATGTGGAAATGCTTATCAATAACATTGATTACAACCCAGATGCTTAGGCTGGCTAAGTATTCTCTAGTGCTCAAGAAAGCTGCATGAGAGTGATAGTCTTGCTCTAGCAGGACTCAAGTTGTTTTACATTACTTTGGCCCAAAAGCAAATTGGTTTAATTAACACCCTATCCATATGGGGCTGTAAGCTGAAGAGCAGATGAAGCTCTTGTGAGAGAGAGAACAGAAAACCCTGGTCCCGAGTCGACTGTTTCCAAACCTGTTTACTTAACTATTAGCGAGGGTGGCTTCTCCTTAATTTATTTACATACAATGTTTCTGTAACCATCTGCTCTTAAACTAAACGAAAAATTATCATCTTTCTCCTGCTGCTGCGGAGACTCCCTTGGATGTTCTTAATAATACAAGAAAATCTATCATTTTAATGCAGACAGCTTGGCTAATAAAAATGATCTGTACCATTAGTAATTATGCCACAAATACAACGCAAACAAGCAGCCTTTCCCTGAAGAGGCCAAGCATAAAACACCTCTCTCATAACCAGGGGCCAGAGATGAGAGTGCAGAAGTGGGACCTGGCTTCTCAGCTCTCTACCACCAAAGAGCAGAAAAACAAAGAAGAGGGCAGTTTAATGAAGTAACCATTACTCACTTCTTTAACAAGCTTTAGGTGCTTCAGTCAAACCTGCCCAGGCCCCATTTTCCTAGGGAATTTTTCTGCAGAGCCATATTCCTGAAGAGGGTGTACTGGCTTCTACAGTTCTCAGAATGTCAGAACTTTTTATGGCTCTTTGCAGTGAAATGAGTTAGCCCCAGGTAACAGAGGGGAAACTGAGGCAGAAAGCAACTCAAAGTAACAGCAAAATGATGGAAAAAAGCAGTGAAGCAAGGAAGTTAATTCAAGCCATGAAATCATTACCAAGCAATTGAAAACATCACTTTAGGTAGGGCCTACTTAAAAAAGCTCCACCACAAGCAGCTTGCTGATAAACAGAAGGACAGCACTACTGGCCCACGTGTTGCCTGATACCACTTCGGTGTGGCCAGCGCCAGAGTAGCAGGCGTGATACCTAGATGCTGTTTTTATTGACTGCTGCACCCTTCTATAAATGGCAGCAAATCACTTAACCTCCATGACTCAGTTTTTTTCCCACAAAAAGGCAATAAAATGTTTGGAGATTCAGGGATGAATGAAAGAAAAACAAACAAAGCAACAGACAAGTAAATGCTGTTTTCTTCAAACAAGTGCTAGGGGAAAAGGAGTGAGATTACACCTCAAATTATATTAATAATATATGAACATATCTCTTTACTAAATAATTCAATTGATAGAGAAATGCGTGTAAAGAAATATAATCAATGTCTTGGGGATTTCAAACACTTCTGTAGAGAGATGAACTTTGTAAGAAATGAAATGTGAACAAATTGGAAGGCCAGTACATCCCATGAATTGCTGTAGCCCAGAGGTCTGGCATCTTGCATGTGCTGCATGAAGAGATAGGAGAGTGCGCCCTGGCAGTGGTGGCTGGGCAGACGGCTGCCATAGGGCCGCTCATAGGAGCACACTCGGAGAAGCAGAAGATTTAATCATAACTTGGCCAACCTGTCTGTTGATCCTAATTTTGCTTCTTTGTCTCAGTCCATAAAACGGGGCTAAGGGCAGGTCTGTTTTGGGATGCTGAGATGGTTCATGCCTGAATATCCTTTCAAAAGCTAAGGATACACAAAGGAGGGTAATTCTTTGCTAGGCAGGCAAGAGGAGTGAACTACAATGGATGATAACAGGCAGGCATTAATTGACTCTTCTGTGAAAGTATTGCAGGAAAGCACCAAAGCTGGTGCATCACAGGCTTTGCACAGATCCTGCAAAACACAAGCAGCAATTTCCTGAGCTACATCAGAGGAAGCAATCCATGTGGAGGGAGACAGAGCTGTGGCTGTGAGCCAGTCCCAGAACTGCAGAGAAATATAGGAGCTTTACCAGCTGATGTTTCATACTGAGGTCAGAGATGCAGATAGATCATTGACATGGATGGTATCTCACCCATGAAGGGGATTATAAAGAAAAAGCCAAGCTACTTTTAAAAACAATGCTTTGGATAGCTGAAGAGTAGATCTTGGCTTGGGTAGGGCTGCTAGGGAAGACTGACGACTGATGCACAGAGATCAGATACTTTACTTGCACTCATAACTACACAGAGGCTGTGAGCTGCAGAGCTGAAACAGGTTCAGGGAAGCTATCAAATTCCCAAGCCCCATCCCCAAATCTGTCAGGGTTTGTGAGTGACAGGCCGCAGGCAGATGGCGGGGGAAGCAGGGTAAAAGGGAGGCTGTTGTGCTACACCAGATAGCAGTTGCTCACCTCCCCATCTCATCACCATTTTTGCCTTGTATAATTTCAAGGCTTATTAATATTCATAAGAGCCATTCCATTGTGTTTGCACTTTTCTATCATGCTCTCAGGCCTGATCCCTTCTTGCCTTAATAGGATGCAAACCTCATGAAATCAGATCTTATTAGCCAAACTGCATCAGACACTCTCAGCATCGCAGTAGCTCAGTCCCCACTCCTACTAAAGTGAAAGGGAAGCCTTTCATGCTGTTGACATCTGTAGAACTCTTAATCTAATACGACATTTCAATCTTGAGAGCAGAAATGAATAGGAGTAAAACACAGTGCAGGGAATGCCACTGAATGCTGCTGAGTCAAGCCCCACAGCATCACAGCCAAGAGGTGCAAAAGTCCTTGGTGCTGGTTCATTAACACCTTCATCTCACTGATGGAAGACTGCTGACTTACCTCCAAATGAGTTCCTCCAAACTCTCTGTTTTAGAGCACAAATTTCTTGGTTTTCTCCCACATAATAGCAATTCTATCCTGGTGTACAATCCCATCTCTGGGGGCTTCACACAGGGAAAACTGAAGGGAATGAGCAAGAAAAGGCAGTGCTGAGAAGTGGTGATGTTATCCACCATCTCTGCTCCCTGCCCTTCCTCAGCTTTAAAACCACTGACTTGATCAACGTGCATGAATTTTCAACTTCTGGCCTTGCAGAGCTGAGAGAGGAGGATGAGATTGGAGCCTGCAGTGCAGTACCACTGAGGATGCTCTGCACCTCTGGAACATGTGCCTTGAGTCCTGCCTTATGTCTGCTCTGCACAACATCACTGGTGATAAAGATGCCACAGATCGATTTTTCCAGATCCTAGCTGAAGTCTGTGCCTCTGGCAGAAAGAAAAATCATTGCTGGAGTTAGAAAGTGAACAGATTTTGTAAGTCAGTGAGTGAAAACAAATAAAAAATGTACAGTGTCACATTGCCACTCAGTCATTTTCCTAAGTAGAATAGTACATTAACACATTAATTTCAAAAGAATTTCCAGCTGCAGTAGTTAACAAGGGCCTTGATAGGAGTCTCTTACTCACTGACTAAGAGCTGCTCAAATCTTGACCCTGAACTGCACAAATCCTTTCTGCTTAATTCATGACCTTCACACTGTATCAACAATAATTGATAGCAATTTGATGGAAAATTGCTGACCTAATACTCTGGACACTTTGCCAGTCAGGTTTGGTACAGAATGGTTCTGTGGTGTACATCTTCCGCTCTCAATACATGGGAGCATGAACTCTTGCCAAAGACCACATCTTATTCTTGGCAGATAGTTGAGAAAATGAGACTAGGCCCACATGGATCCAAACTGCTGACAGCAGAGCTGGGATTCACTCATAGGCTTTCTCATCATGTAGGGGTAAAAAGCTCTCTCAAATAACCCACATCACCAAAAGGTCCCAAGTGCAAGGACTCAGGAGTATCTTATCTTTAGTCGTTTCTCGTTACAGGCTTTAAAATATCACTTTTTAAAATCTGAAAATCTGTTGTGTGAACATCAAAGGAAAGATCTGTTGCTATTATTATCCATTCATACCTACAGCAAGGAAATTCAGCCATACCGTACGACCATTATCTCTAACTACAAGGATTCTTCCAAGTGTATTTGAGAGGGTTAAGGGGAACCGGTACTGTGACCAAAGGATAGCGGCAAAGTTTCAAAAACCCACTCAGATATTTATATTTTCAAATTACTGTAAAAGGTGCATGCTGTAATTTATAGCCAGATGAAACTGCAAAAGTTAGCCAGATAAGGGTGAATTATTGCATCGACTAAAGCTTTGTACGAGGGTACCACACCAATTCACATCCCAGTGTGTAAGGCCAGGAGGGACAAGGAATTCTGATATGTAAGAGGGTTTTAGGAATACTGTTCGTCTTAGCTTAATTGCCACTTTCTCTGAATCAAGATATCTCTGATTAATCTGCAGATCTCACAAAAGGTTTCTTCAAAACACAGGAATAGGTTCTCCACAGGAATATGTTCTTGGAACAGAATTACAGGATATTGCAGCAGCTGCTACCTCAAGGTTGTATGTGCAGCACACTGAAATCATCATCCCAGCAGAGTATGATAAGGAATGCCCTCTGGATCCCAGATATCTTAAACAAATGCAAGCTTTCCCAAGCCTTTTAATCAGTGTCACAGATACCACCCTGTGATACCATGTGGCCGTTGTTACTTGTGTAGTGCCTGGAGAAAAAGATGTGTTGTGCTTTCCCTGTTGCATTCAACTAAAACTTTAAGAAACCTCGTTCCTCAAGCTGTGCCAACATAATTTAGGTTGTTGGTGCACAAACAAGGAGGTAAACAACAACAACCACAAAAAAATTGTGTTAATTTCAAGCTCCATTAGAAATGCAGGGTTTGGCAGCAAGAAAAATCAATGTTTGTCCAGTGGAAAAAAATAAACCACCAGCACTGATAGGGACAAAAGGGCTGTTTTCAAGTTTCTAAGAGGATGTAAAAATCTTAGTACTCAATATCCTATAAGCTGGGGAAAAATTATTTTCTTATCACAGAGACTATTTGATTCTGACATGGGGAGTATTTTCATGCGAATTATCCAGCCCCAGATACTGTCTGGCAATGTTTTCCTTCTTTGTACATCTGATCATTCTCCCTGGCCTCATTTAGGGAAGCGGCATTTTAATTTCTGAGAAAGAGCAGGTCCCTGTTAGACCCATGGTTTGTTCATCTTTAGGAAAAATCACAGTCATTTGCTGCCATGACTATGTTAATTTGTTTAAATGCAGCAAAACTCTAAAGCTCTGGGTCGTCCCAAAGCACCAGTGTGCATTAGGCTAAACTGCAGTCTACCTCATGTACGAATTCACAGAACATCAGGGCTGCTGCCTGATGGGAAAATCCCCAGACTTGCACTCTCCAGCTGTCTGCTTGTGTGCTGCAGGCCAGACTCGGCTCTTGGCTCTGCAAACTCAGGAGACCACTCTGCCTTTTAATGGGCTCTGCATGACCAGGAGCCTGCCCCTATGGCAGAATTCAGCTCTAAGGAGTTGCTTGGAGCATGGTGACTGATCCACCCCCTTCAGCTGCCATCTTGACCACTTACTTTTCCTTACAGAAGCATTAAAATATCCTGGGGGGGGGGGGGGAAGCAAACAAACAAACAAAAAAACCCCAAAACTGACAGGCAAGCCAGAAAGCCTAAACTACTCAGTTTAAAATAAAACAGATATGATCATTTTCCCACCCTTTGCTGGACATTATTAGTTCCTTGCTGGCACAGTCCAGCATGGACAAAGAGACAACTACATACTGCATAAGGAAGCTGCAGCTAGAGAAAACATATGACATCAGCTGTGTTCTCCTGTCAAGGGCTGGAAGTCAGACACTCCTCGACTGCAGGTATTCCTACAGGAGTGTGAAGACAGAAGTTCATCCAGAGATGAAATCTAGCTGTTCTGCAAAGCAGTCCTAAACCAAAGAGGAAATAATTCCCCTTTGTTCTCAACAGATTGTCTGTCTTCACTGTCAAGAATGAAAAATATCCCAGAGAAGATCCATTTAACAGGGACTATATATTAAAGGACCCATACCAGAGAGGACTAACATCATCCTCTGGCAAGCGCACCCTAATTTTCTATGAGAAGTATCACACTGTGTGTCAGCTTTAAACAATTGAAAGATCTCTAAGTAAAGTGGAACTTGTGGGAATCAGAGAGCCAAGATCAAAATGAAATGCACCAAGTACTTGGAATTAAAGCCCGCCCCTATGTGCTGGAAGGTTTCTCGCCTTGTATCTCTGTTAAGAGGAGGAATGCTGCTAGTACTGAAAAGGCCTGACAGTGAAATGCATAAGCCAATTCAGAATGGCTCATTTCCAGATTCAATGCAAAGCACTGGGATGCGTAAGTTTCCCCCTCCACTTGCAAAGCCAACTTAGATGCTTTGCAGCTTGACTTCCTATATGTTTTTAAATGAGCTATAGTAAAAGTGAAAATGCTTGATCTCCAATGTAGACAAATCCAACTGGGACATCAAGGAGAAAGAATATGCTAACACGTGCGAGGGATCCACTAAAGTCTCAGATTATATCAGTAACAGACAGCTTAGCAACTCTTACCGCAGATAAGAATGATGTACACTTCAACAGCAATACAGCATCTGTTCTGCACGATCAACTACAGAAAAGACTAGGCAGTTCTGGTGAGGGAGGGTAAGCTTAGTAGCTGAAGAGATTCAGCAGCTTTTGCTTCAGAGAATAAGCACAGCCATGTGTCAATTCATTCACAAATTCAGACACACCAATTTAGGCTAAGTCTGTCCTTAATTTATAACTTTCTGCATTCTGACAGCCCTCTGGGACTGTTAATTCATTTGGTGTCTGTACAGTATATATCAAGTGATGGGAAAAACAGCCCAAATATATTATCCAGGCAGCCAAGTGGAGAGAAGACACCTTTTGTAGGAAGCCTTTTTTTTCTCCCCACTGAAAGGACTTACTTCTCTTTAACCTAAAATAGTTAGATGTAAGGTTCAAAGGTGATTTTTCATTATAAAGCTCTATTTCCAGGACCCAACAATTCTTCAAAAGATTATCCTCTCATATTCAAATTCTGCAAGCCTGCAGTCTCTTCAAAGACACTCGTTTCTTGGGACACTTGATCAAATTGCTTCTGACCTTTTCTACTATGCTGAGAGGCAGCGAAGAAAGCAAGAGGGAGAAGGATGGTAAGGGGAGGGATATAGAGAACAGGAAAAATTCTCATATATGAAGAATTCTTGTTAGTCTATTCTTGAACAGTTCTACAGTCAAAAGGTTTTGAAGTAGAAATTGGCATGGAAATATTTCTGCCTGAGGGATTTCAAAGAATAATCCTGGAAGGGTTCCTTGGGCATGGCTGGACTCCAGTGGGACTTAGTTTTCATTTGACCCAATTATACATGTTTTAAAAGCATATGCTGAGTATGCCTGTGGGGTTTTCTGCTAAGTTCATTAAAGAGTTGATTTTGTCCTGCACCAAGTGCTCTACCTCAGTCCTGAAAAATGCTTCATAAAACCATGACACTCATAAAAGTTTCTTAAAGTATGTTTCTTAAAATTAAGCAGGTGTCTATGTGCTTTGCTGGATCAGATTTGACCTGTTGTTTTCCATGAATTCAACCTTTAGTCCCAGAATGAGATCCTGATCTCTCTAAAATTTTGCAAATGTGGCACAGTTTTCTTAACAAACTTTGCAGACCCATTCAAAGTAATCCAGAGCTGGACCCAAGCTACATAATAATAAGAATGATAATGTTGATACTTCTACTACTACTAATACCACATCAAATAGGTAGAAACAGACATATTATGAAAATAAAAATTAACTGAAAGATCTGCTTCAAATGAAGTTCAATATAAAATCCTTCAGCACAGAGAAGACACAACCAGAAACCACTGCCTTGCTCAACAGGAAAAATTCTAGTTTATCCAGAATACAACGTGCCCTTTATAGTGCTGATTAGAAGGAAAAAAAAGTTATGAAAATGAATGGTTGGATTCACAAAACTGGTGGTGCATTTAGTTTTTACGTAATAGCTCAGAGGCGAGAGCATTCACCAAGGATAGAAGAAAACTATGCTTAATGGCCATAAAGATTCAAATTTTTATCTCCAAATTGCTTGTGGACTACTATATACTTAGGCTAATCTGTTTTTTGGAATGGACTTCTTTTAGCATTTTCTTCTATGCAAAAATAATTAACCATGCAGTGGAGTGAGAAGTGGAATTAAAGCACTCTCCCTGTCAGCTCAGCATTCTCACCCTTGGTACCTTCACAAGACTAAAAGAAGCACGACTAATGGCATTGGCCTCAAAACACTCTCTAGCTTGTTAGAAAAGGAACTTTCTTAAGTGATGGAAAGCCCTCTGACCTGAAAAGATAGAGTAGCATCTCTCTCTCCTATTTTCTTCATGAGCGCTTAAGCTAGAGTCTTCCATGGATAGGATAGAATCCAGAGAGTAATTTCTCGTGATATCTCCTCGTCTCCCCCTTGCTGTTTCCTCACTGAACATTACTAGAAAATATATTTTTAAATGAGGAAATGGTTAAGTAATTACATCCCATCTCTCTCCCTAAACTTACTTACATTATAAAAAGGCTGCCTAGCTCAACTATGTATGAAAAGTAATTGCAGTTAAAAGAACATAATTTAGATTTTAGTATAAGCAGACTGACCTTAAGAGATGGATTTTATTTCCCTGGGGGAAGAAGGAAAGTTGAATCACATATAGGGTTAATGCAAGACTGCAGATAATTTAGATCCCTATTTATTGACCTTAGTCCCTAAATTACAGCTAAGGAATACTGCATTCAGTCTATGTATGAATAGTCAAATTGGGTTCATCATTAGCTGCCTCAGCTTCAGGAAAGAACATGGCTAATAAGGTTACTTACAAAATTATTGGTGTAAATGATTTACTGAGAACATCTGTAAGAGGTCCAATTCAGACACACCACGACAATGAAAACAGGGAAACCTAGTGCAAGAAAATTAAAAAAATTAAAATCCTACAAAAGTTTCTAAACTTGCATACAAATTACTATACTGCATTATAGTATATTATTTGAGAACTATTGTCATAGTGTTATTAAATATAATATTGTAATGCAAATGCAGCAAAAAGCAGAGATAGGATTTGTCTGCAAAAAATGATGATACATATTTTCTGAATTTTGCATACTTTCTCTTGCATCCTTAATGTTCTCCTGGAAGGTACTTTCTATTCGACTGTATAGAGTTCTGTACAGCCTATCAAGTTCAATATAAACTGTTCATTTCGGAAACCTACAACTCTTTGAAAACACAGCAAATATGGAAACTGCTACTAGATCCCAGACTGCTGCAATACTAAGAGTTTACAAGCCATCTGCTGAGTTGGTTCTCAATGCATTTTCACATTTTCATCTGGGGGGAAAGCCATGGCTATGTGAATGAAACATTAGTGGCCACACTCAAACTACTGCTGGCAACTCAAACTACTGCTGGCAAAAACTCACTAAAGGAGAAGCTGGAAGAACAGCAAATCCACTGGGTAAATCCACTTGCTGCAAGCACCAGAAGGTCCGAATCCTCTGTCAACCATGAAACAGAGAAATGAATGTTTGATAGAAATATAATTTGAGAAAATAAAAGCCTCACTCAGCTTAGCAATGAAATATACTGGGTATTTGACCTGTTAGAGGAATAAGTAACATCCAAACTGTGATGTGAAAAAACTCCCAAAATGGTTCCTGAGGAAGCAACATAACCTTTACCATGAAAAAATTTATTGTACGCTGGGACATTGTATTTTAAGGGTCACTGTTGTTGCAGTTTAAATGCTTGCCCTGAAAGTACTGCCCAGACATTGTGCTACACTGATGTACTATTCTACTCCATGAACTGAGGTCCTGCCAAGCTTAGAGCAATCCCTTAGAAGTCAGCCATTAGATTTCATCCTCAGGAAGTCTTTGAAAAGAATTATGTAAGACTAAACACAAAAATTGGGCATTAAGGAATGGGAGCACCATGAAAAATGCACTACAGCATGAAGCCACTCATAAGAGAATTTTGGACAGACTTCAGTAAAAAATGGGATTTTTGTCTGGTTATTTATTTGTAAAGGAGTAGCAGAAAGGTCAAGAAACATGAAATGTAGAAGAAAAATGAAGGTTCTTTAATGACATTTGAAAATCAGTGGACAGCAGGCAAACATTCTACCTCTCCCATCAACTACATGGCCATCAAGGTTTGCACAGTCCTGCTGTTGTTCTCTGTGTGACTTCAGGGAAGCAATGGAGACTTGGTAAGCATGTCAGAGACTGAAATAGTTAATGATTTATGCATTCTAGGATTGCCAAGGGGCTTTTTCAGGCTCTTGACTTTTGCATTATGCCTTGATGGGCAGCTGGACCCTAAAAAGGCAAGAAGACACCTCAGGTGGGCAGTTGGGCCCGCCCCTCCCTCCAGTGCTGAAGACGTTAAGCCCTAAAAAGGCAAACAACTCCTCATCTCAGAGGAGGTGCAAAAAGCATGCTGAGGGTATATAAACTGACTGGTGACTTTGGGGCTTGGGGTTTCTCCTTCTCCCCCACCACCTGCGGATCAAGACCACTGCTCTCAAGATTACCAAGCTACATCCCTGGATCCACTGAGTGACCACTGCCCTCAAGGTTGCCAAGCTGCATTGCTCACTCCAGTGAGTGACCACTGCTCTCAAGGTTGCCAAGCTGCATTGCTGACTTCAGTGAGTGACCATCGCTCTCAAGATGGCTAAGCTGCATCGCGGGATCCAGTGGGCGGTGACTATATACATTTCTTTTTCACTCTCATCTTTTCTTTACTCTTATCCTGGTTTCTCTCCCCTGTGCATTTCCCCCCCCCCCAAAGGTTATCTTTATGTTGCATCGTTATATGACAACACCCAAAACGCTGGCTTACCTGATAAAGCAAAATTGTTAAAATAAATTTTGGCAATATATGTTCTCAGGCACCGATTATTTAGTGTTGTTTCGCTTTAATCCACCCCAAGGGAAGTATTGATAAAAACTTGAGTTACCCCCCCTCCCCTTTTTTCCTGGGGTGGGTCGTAACAAAGCAAGAGCTAGATAAACAAACCAACCCATGTGCTGAAGGCTTGCTAACGCCATTTTTATCTTCAGCTTTTTTCTAGTGTTCACTCTGAAGATTTTCCCTGCCTCTGCTCTACCTCCTGCTTCATTTCACCTGTTCCCACTCCATCACAGCTCTCCATGAAGACCTGCTTCCATGGGTAGAGGAATGAGGGTATCATATGAGCAAATGCTGCACAATACACCACCTAAAGGCAGGCAAACAAGGAACCCTCTAGCCAGTGCTACCATGCAAACCATCACCTTACACAGCATCTCTCTTCCTCTGGACTTCTGTAAACTTTCTGAGGAAGAGATCTTCATTTATTTGTCATGTCCAATACTGACAGAAGGAGAGAGAAGATCTAAAGAGGTGGCTTCCATCTAGCTTCCTGACAGTCACAGAAATAATGAACAGCAGTAAAGCTGATTCATGGCAGGAGATGCAGAGCAGAGGCTCATACAATTATTGTGTAAGCCCAGGTCTGAAGATAAGAATGGTGAACTGTGTCTGAAAAGCACAGGAGGAACCCTGAGATGAAACCTGTTTACTGGTTTGAAACGTGTCCACAGAGGCATTGTTTTGCTCTCAGAAGTTACAAAGGAGAAGAGAGCAGGGAAGAAACAGAAACCACATTAAAAAAATCCAGAAGGGGAAAAAAAATTCCTCATAGATGTTTCCTCAGGATTTTTGCAGCTACCATCTGGTTTGAAATGGAGGGTTTAATTCCATAATTTCACAAGTACAACACGTTTTATAAGTAGGAACAAGAAGGGAAGGTAGTTTGGTATCATGGTAAGAATTGAGGCAAGTATGCTGTTAGCCTGAGAGACAGACACAGAGTTAAGATCTCATGAATGAATCATGTTTTACAGACTGACAATCTAACAAAGCTAACCTGAGCTACACCAAGAAATCAAATCTCTAGAACTACCTAGTCCTTTGTCTTAATCAGCACCTGTATCTGGCACCTCTTCATCCCTGATGCAGTTTGTTTATGCAATTACGGTCTCGAGGCCCCTATGCTGAAACATAGGTGACAGTCATTTTCAAACAAGCACAAATCCTGCAGCATGGGCTGTCTGAACACATTTGGCTGGTGTCTGTATCAGAGATGGTTGTGCTCTGATAGGAAAGATCTAAAAAGGCATGGGGTCACTGAGGAGAGAAGTATCTGAATAAGAGACAGACCCAGACAGACGAGCAAAGTCCTTACATTACTATTTGTCCCTGAATTAAGTTGTCCTGGGTTACACAAAGAATTCTGGCATCCACCTTTTTTCTTTTTTCTCCAAATATGCCCTTTTGGGTTTTTTTGGTGTTTTGCCTTCTTTAAAGAGACTGAACTGCTAGTGATTAATGACTCAAACATTCGACCACCTGCAGTGACCAGCCAGGTGTTGTAAGAGACTGGACTACTGGTGCTAATGGCTTAATCAGCAGTGTGCTTTGCTAACAATGTGCAGTGGCCACCCAGGTGCTGAGGGCATGCACATCCGACACCTCAGGCTACAGGCTGGGTGTTGAGCAAGGAGAGAGGTAAATCCTGCTAGGCAGGGTAGTGTTCCTTTGTTCTTATGCAAATGACTCAGCTGTGATAACTCCCATCCGGGAGAAGCGCTGGGACAATTCACACATAGCCTGTAATCTCTGCTGATGGGCCATAGTGGATCCAGCTGTGCTGACCTACCAGGCAGTTGTAACACCTTAGAAAGTGTAGAAGACTCCTGAAATGTCCCATGATCCATTATTACATCGCCCAGTGTAGAAATCCCCTCCCCAGGGGAAGTACTGGGGGCGTTTCTATTGAGCCTAAGCCAAATAAAAGACCACACTCGTACTTCACTCAACACTTCGTTTTCTTCCCTCACCACACAGGACTTTCCTTACAACCTGGGGGTTCCACCACCACCTTGACAGATCTGGACTGAGACCACCACTTTGACCAATGAACATTGAAATTACAACAACCAAGTCTCGTCTCTGGATCCAGCGGGTGTCTTGTGGGTCCTTCCAGTTGCCTGTGGGTCCACAGCCCTGCTCCGACTGCCTGCACCAGCACCGCAGCCTCACTCCAGCACCACACAAGCATCTGCCGGTATTGAATCACAGCTATCCGCTGTTTCCTGCCAGCACTGACTCTCCAACTGTTCCTGCCAGGTTTTCTGGGCATGAGGGAGGCAAACCAAATGGAAGGGCCACTCATCTTGTCTTTGCCTTGTGGTCATGTGTGTTTTTTTTCCAGGTGGGGGACACCAGCTGCCATCTCGATTTGGTTTGGTGGGTGGAGCTTGGGGGTTTCTCACGATCAGTTGGTTTAACCCAGTTTTAGCAGTGTTGTTATTAGCATTTCTTTTTGGTAAAGAGTTATTTTTTCACTTGTATCTGCTCTCTCTGTACGGGAGAAACCAAGGGTATTGAATCTGAGGCAGGAGACTTCTGTCTGAGGTCTCTGCCTCTCCAAATTGTCTCAAACCAGGACATACATCTAATCTGAGGAGTTGTGTGCTAGGGATTAGATGCACTAGAAATAAGAACCATTAGAGTTCATGCATTAAAGGGATCAGGCAGCACCTGTGACCAGAACTCATATCAATTCTGCATTTCCATGCTAATGGCACAAGAGGAAAAAACAATGTTATGGCTACAACTGAATCATACTCTTTTGATGATTCACTCACAGCAACCCTAGGGCACAATAAAAAATTGTGGCTTCCACGGTCTGCTGTCTCTCATAAAGGCTAAAATTTCAGACAGCCATGACTCAAGTTCAGATGCATTGCTAATGCATCACTTGTGCATTGCTGTCAGCATGGGGAGGGGAAGAGGAAAAAAGTAAGTGCAGAGAGTTTCACATTTGGGCTTTGTGAGATGAAGGCAGCAGAGATATTCTAACACATGCATCACAGAGCTACACTATACAACAGCACATACAGGTCCTTGGGTCATAACACTTCCCCAAACACCTGGAAAAAATGTTGCTCTAAGAACCTCAGCAGAGATGAGGGCTCAGAGGGGAAGAGAGAACATAGGATAAGCACAGTATTCAAGGTGACAAAAAGTTCAGGTGTCTCTTTACACAGCCAGAGAGGTTTTCTTTCATCACTGCAAGTGACATTACACCACTGGGGACAAATCCACCCTGCAGACCCACTGCTGAGATCCTTAGCCAGGCATCATGCCTTTGCACTGGGCAACAGCAGATCTCGAGCAGACCTATGCAAAGAACTTTGAGCCCATAATTTGATACATCTGGTTTTCCTCCTTTTTCCACCAAGCACAAGTTGTCAGGAGGCTGGCTGCAAAAATCTCAATCTGCTTTAAAGTAGTTGCAAGTCCTTTCCACAGCCTGTTGTGCAAGCACTGTGCCAATGTGGTGGGTTTCAAACTGTATCATGAAGAGGGATGGGTTATTTGTCTGTCCATCAGCAGAGTCAATGGCAGCAGAAGGCAGATGCAGTGAAGAGAGAGGGTTAGTCTGGGAACAGGGATGGAGAAATGGAGCTGCCATGAAAAGGTCCATGGGAGAAAGACAGCTGGCAGAGAGAAGAGAAAAAGGAACTACTCCAGGAGTAGTAGGACTGGGCCACACCTTTCTAAAAGAGTTCTAGGACAAGACTCAGTTATAATAATGACTGTCCAAGACACAGCACCTTGCTTTTACTCTTCTGGGAAGCTTTACTTTCTGTTTTCTGAGTTCACCTTTCTGTTAGCAGGAATTTTCTTAGACCACTGTGAAGTTTTCTGTAAAGAAAACTGTAAGTTTTTTGTGCTGTCCTTGAGCTGCCCCGACACAGCACCTCCTACCATGCACATCTCTCCTGATGTGCTCCTACAGCAGGTTCCCAACAACATCTTCGTGAGAAGACATTCCCCAAGATTGTTTTCCCAAGTAGAGTGACACAAGTGATTATCAAACAGTTTAACAGGATGTGGAGTTTGGGATGGGAGAGGAAGTGGCTGATGAAAGAAAAGGTATTGGATGTGGATACAATTTCCAATATGAAAACAAATAACATTCTGAACTTAGCAATTCAATACATTATTCAAAACTCATACTCCTTGAACATTCAACTCAAACATTACCTTATGTGGGTAGGAGGGCCGGCAAAGCTTGAGCACTCTGAAACCCTCCAAATGCCAATGGGAATGAAAAAATCACCCCTAAATTAGAATGTGGGCTCATGCCACAAAATTACTGAGGAATATAATTTTTCTCATACTCCCAGCTTGGTACCTCTTAAAAAGGAAGGAGAGTGGTCTTCGCTGAAGAGATGGGGGTTGCACCAAATTCAATACAATAAAGCAAATGCTAGGCACTCAGCCTTCTATTTTAGAACAACTTGGTATTATTAAGCAATAACTCCTTGAAAACACAGCATACTAAGTGAAAACACATAGCTCAGAAATGCAAGGCATCCAGGATCTAATTTCTCTACGTAACAGAGAAGCAGAATCCACCTATATTTCTGACATCTTCCATTAGTAAGCGTTCTAGATGAGCAATTCATGACACTGAAGAATCGAGAGCATTAGAATGTGAAATGAAGGGTGATGGATGGAGACCATCCATAGCAAAGAAAATGATAAATCATGATATGAGCTATAGATGTGCAATTCTGGGGAACCTGGCTTATTCTGACTCCACCAGATTGTGTTAGACCACAGCTTTCCAATTACATCCCTCTGCTTCTGCTGTGAAATCAAACCAGGGATGTAGCCCTCATGAATGAACTATGACCAAGAAAGAATTAAGAGGTCCTAAATATGCTACTGTATAAATCAATGGAGAGCACACATTTACAGTGCTACGCACAGTTATGATTTTTCTACTTTGAAAAGGATGTAATGGAACTAGATAAAATAATGTGGCAATTCTGTTGGTTGAGAGTTATAAAGCCGCTTCCAGATGAGAACGAAATAAATAGTTTAGATTTCTGCAGCTTGGAAAAGATATGACTGAGAATGAATATGATAAAAAGCTTTAAAACCATGAATGGTATACAGAATTTGAATAGGGGATGATTATTCATTACTTTTTATACCACACAAAGGAGGCAGCCAATAAAATGATGAAACAGCAGGTTTAAAACAAATGAAAAAAAGGATTTTTTAGACAACACACACTTGAATCATGGAATTAAACTGCCATGGATTTCTCTGGAGGTCAAAAGTATAAATGGCTCCAAATGTAATTAGATAAAATCATAGAGAGCGGGTCTACCAGTGATTATCAAACATGATGGTTTAGATGGAATTTGGCTCATAAAATGCCTAAAATGCAGGTTTCTAAAAGCTAGCTAGATAGATATACTGGGGAGTAATCACCCCAAACCTCCTCTAGCAGGGGAGTGGAGAACACACACTAACACTTAAAAGTGTCAGAAATGTCTCACTCCAAAGGCAAGGCTGACTTCCACTGTAGGCAGATTCCCCGTGGCCTGTGGAATGGCATGCCTAGCATTGCAGATCACCTTGAGAGTGCCAACTGAAAGACATTTAGAATAGGATAAATCAATTTCACTGTATTACAGAACAAAAGCAATTATTTGGATTATACAATTTAGAAGAAAAACAGGGGCAGTAATTCTAAAGGAGCTCTGCCATAGACTTTCATTGCCTCCTTGAATCTTGGGAGTGTCTGTTTTGTGTGATAACTCTCAGTCTTTTGGGAAAATGAGGAGAACAACAAAGTGAATTACTATCTTCTTGAAACTCAGTTGTGAATTTCTGTTCTGGATTCTGCCCAATGCTTCCTCCCACATTAAGGTGTAGAGGACAAAGCCAGTAACATTTCTCTATTGAGTATTATTTCAGAGAATTAAGTTGGAGATGCTTCCTATGCATTGGTGGAGAGGGCTTGAATTCACAATGCAATATGGTGTCTCATATATTCAAATCATGACTTAAAAGTACAGTCTCAATAAATGCCTAGAATTGTCTTTTTTCTTAGAGCAAGGACACTTGATGATATCAAAGACATCTGGTATTACCTTCCCTATTCCTCACTCACTCTTTAATACAGGTAAGTACACTATCCTGCAGCCAGAGTTAAGTGACATGCAGAAGGAAGGCAAATGAAACAACCTTGAATGCATCTGGGGAGAAGTTCACCTTTGGTTGTCAGAGACTTTTTAGATGCAGTGATTTCTTATGACTAACTACATGCTTGGATTATCACAGATTTGGTTGCTTCCCTAGACAACAAAATCTTCTTTTTGATCTCACAGTGTCATACAAATCACCAAGCATAAAACATATTCATTCCATTATGATTTTCTGATAATCTTATGACCTCTAAGAGGGTGTGCGATGTAACTAGATGCTACACATCCTATTAATATTGCTGACAACTCACTTGACAACAGGGCGTTTACAACTCATCACCTTTTTCCTACAATGAAAGTGAAACACCCCATGTTCATCTGAAAGTTTTTCTCAGCTGTTCAAAGCATTTTGGGGTTGACTATGTTACACTTAAACGTTTCACCACTATCACAGATTCAGAGAAAAATTCATGTAACATTGCACTTGAGTTTTTCAACTTGTCTTTGGCAGCACACAGAGACCAAACATGATACACACACCAGATGGGTGTCTGTTGCATGCAGAACCCTGCTTGCCCAGTGGAGGGACAACCCCATAAAAAGTCATCCGTGTAAAGCATCGGTGTAACGGCTCAATTATTTGAGCAAAGCGAGGAGACTATATTGCTACTTAATGTATATGGGCATCATTATCCTGATGCAACTTGCCATTGAACTGCCTTTGTTTTGCTCATTTCACTTCCTACATTCAAAATGTCACCAGCCATCACTTCCCAATAGTCATGTCACACTGTAAAAGGCCAATGACTCCCAGACACTAATTTTTTTTCTGGCACATTAGGTATGTCTAAAATCCTTTCAGGTCCTGTGTCTATGAAGACAATGTTGTTCAGGTCTCCATGGCCACCCTGAAAGGCCCCTAGGACATGATGTGCCACATCATGGTTCTCAGTCTCTGCAAGGTAAGGTTGTTGCTATCTAGAACTCTATCTCCTCAAGGCCAGTATCTCTTTCCTAGCCTTCAGTCTTCTGCACTCTGACCTCTTAAGATGTTTGTAAATTCTTTATATCTGCATTCCAAGCTCCAAAGTGACTGGGGTCCAGCACAGCCTCACTAGAGGCAGGAAGTTCAGCAGCCCACAGAGCCAGTGCCCGGAACTCTTTTAATATTGGTATGGCCTCAGAATTCATTTGGTGCCTTTGCACCCTATTTCATTGTAAACTTGGATAAACAATGACTAGAGTGGTAACCTGTGATCTTTGTTCTCTCACCCACTATCTTCCTTACTACATTCTCACTCAGGTTTTCTCTTTGCTTGGACTGCAAGTTCTATTGGGACAGAAATATCTCTCTTATTCTGGGGAAAATCCAATACATTTTGCCAACAACAATAGGTTTCAGTGAAAATTCTGCACATGGAAGAGCTACAGAATTAGGTACAACCTGACAGTATTTGGTCATAAAAGTTGTGACATCTTTCAGAAAGGTCTGGTTTGGAAATGTTACCAGCAAAGCACAGAGACAACACTCACACAGTGTGAGCCCACGGACTCGCATCTGCCTTCGCTCACAAGCTTATTGCAGTCATCGTGAAAAGGCTGAAATGTGTTTTCATGATGAGATCTCTTGCTGGAGAACTCATACTGTGATTGTCATGGAGAATGTTCAGTGTAAAACAACTAGAGAAAGAGCCCAAGAGAGATGGGCAGCAGAACCATGAAAGAGGACACTATGAGAGCAAACACAAATCTGAAGCGAAGGGTCAGTTCTCCTCCCAGAACTGCTCAGCTTTGTGTTTTGCCAGTCAGGAAGTCAGAGTGCACTCTGAAAAGCTAAGATCTAATCCTTATAAAAACTTGTTACATTTCAGACATTAATTTGCAAGCATCCCCCATGTGAACAACTTCTGGTACTCAAATTTTTCTTTTAAATGTAATGAAAATAAAACTGTTGCACATTAAACCAGAAGAAGATGCTGTGTTCTCTTATTATTTTCTTCATTGTTGTCCCTGAAGTACCAGCCTCATCATAAACAATCCTTTTGTCCTCCAGGTACAGCACAAACACAAATATCAGCAGACAAAACCATTTCCAGCTCTTTTTTCAGGAGTGAACATTCTTTGCACCCTGTAGTGCATTATCTCTAAAACGTCTTCCAAAGATCAAATCCATCCCACGGTTCCTATAAAAGGTCACGTTTTGCAATGTAGCCTACAGAACAATGACATTTCAGGGATCAAAGAAAAGGTTAAAATATTCCTATAAATCTATTCTTGGGACTTTTAAGTATTTTCTACGCAGAAGGAAATGTCATTTTTCTTCAGGAGCAACTGAGGGCTCTGTGATGGGTAATGGGTCTGTTATGTTTTATACGGTGAAAGAAAGATGCACTTCACTCCTCAACTCATGCAAATGAAACCTAATTTAATTTTAAACATTTATTTATTTGGATCTAATCTAAAACTCCCACATCAAAGCAAACAGAAAAACAACAAATACTATTGGGGCCTTAATAAAAAGAAATTGCGGCAAGCCAAAATAAAACTTGGAGGATCAGCTTCTGCATAACATTATAAATTATGGCCTTGTAGAGCACCCCAGCCCGTGAAATCCTTTACTCAGTCAGGCTGACGCCGAGTGAATGCTGAGGATTTAATTCAGTCGCTTAATGCTCTGTAAATCTGAGCTGGCGTTGAATTTTGAGTTCTGGAGCTTGGTGGTTAGAATTACGGCAGTGGGGTGGAGAAGCTTTTGTGGCGAGAAAGCAGACAGTACCCTCTCTGGGCTCTCAGGAGGCTATTTCCAGGTTCTAAATGAAATGAGCTTATGGCTCCCACTCACTTCTTAATTAGCACTAAATGACACACAGACAGCAGATACTGTACGCAGGGGAAAGAAGATGGCAGGCTAGAAAAGATTGGGGAATAGAGGGAAGCCACACTTTCTCTTCCCATCTTTCACAGTGACATGACTGTCTCATCCCTGCTGCTCAGGTCCCTCTGGCTCACGGTCCATTTCTAACTTCACAAGTTCTTTATTTGAAATGATGTGTAAAGGGAAACTGAATGGCTCAGGAATCAGAAGGAAGATACAAAACTTCATAGTTTTAGCTGGAATTGGCTTTATTCACACTAGTTCTTAGTTAGGCAAAACTCTTTCATATTTGTGGGTACAGCCTAGGTAACTGGCCCCTGCTCCTTCTTGTAAACTTCAATGTTGGGCTGGCACTGGTCCAATAGTGGCTTTGTGGGGCACCCTAGCGGAGTCAGGGTAAATCCATGACACCAGGAACTAAGTTTTACAACATTTGGATTACCCACAGCACCTGGCAGACTTATTTGGAGGAATCCAGCACACAGGCCACAAATACTCCTGCTTAGCCCAGACACAACCTCCACATCATTTTACAGATGCTTTTGTGTTACGCAGACTGTTTTTGTGAACTCCAGATATCGCACAAAGCCATAATCAGAATAGCTGAGACTCTGTGACCATGTTCTAATCTTAATATAGCCCATCTTCAAACTCAGTATCTGGTTACACCAGAGATTTCATTAAAAACTCATTCTAGATCGATAATCCTCATCCCAGGCATCTGGGTCTGTCAGCACTCTCTTCTGCATGGCCATATATTTTTCATCATTTATTGAATTCATTCACTGCTTGTTTGCTGTTGCTGGGTTTTGTGGGGTTTTTTTTGGTTGTTTGGGGTTTTTTTTTGTCACATTTCCTTTCTTTCTCTGGATCTTCCTTGTTTATTAATTACCAGTCATTGAATCATGCCAGAAGACTTTCCAGACTGAACTGCAGAAAGGTTTATTTTTGTACTGCTTCCTCTTTTCTCGTGTTCTTAATTCTTCATTTACCACACTAATTGTGTAAATTCAGGACATCATCAATGTTGCCCCAGGCTTCATATTTGTGCCTTTTCCAAATTTTGAAGCATCCAATTCTGCTCTGTGTTCTCTTTACATTGATAGTTTACATCTACTTTATAATCTAGACAGAACCCCTTCAATTCTTAAAACCCTTGGTCCCATCTCAGATCTTAGTAACCATAATCTACAAACAGGACTTAACTGTGACTGGGAGACAAAAGATTTTTAGACCTAAAGGCCTCTTTGATATACAGAAATAGAGTTGTACAATAGATTATGTGCTTGTGCAAAAGAAATCGTTGGACCTATAAGGACTTGTTACTTCAAAGCTCACTTGTCTTTTGTGCTGTCTAGTGCTTATAAGACATGAGGAAACAAAGAAAGAAGGAAAAAAACCCCTGAAGTTAAAACAACTATGTTATTTCAGAATTGCCTTCATTACTTCTGCTGGATGACTTTGCTCTGCAACACACCAATGTATTCTGTTCCACTTTCTTAAAATAAACAATTGGTCTCTGGCTTGTCAACAAAGCTCCATTTTCAATCACCCAGAGAGACAAGGCAAAGCACATCTTGCAGTGCCCCTATCGCTATAAGAAGGGTTTGGGGGCACTTCAAGCTGAGAATTTCTTTTGCTTTGCCTTAGAGTGATTTGCTGCCTAAGATATGACAGATTTGTGTTGACAACTGGACCTTGGAATTTATGGAAATCCTAGAGCAGGAAGAGAATATTTATTGACAAGCTTATGTCTTGCTCTGGATCCAAAATTCTCTTCCTTCCAGACCAGAGCAACTATTAAAACAATGAAAACTGAAGATGATAACACAGTGGCTAACAGGAGAGTGGACAGAGTAAGGGCAGATCACCTTGCACAACTTGATTCAGAACACTACATCTCTGTCACAGAAAGAGTGATGATAGTTTGCTGCTTTCAATGGGACTGCTGGCATATACTTTTTGTATTGAGGGTTATACCTTCATCTTCTGCAGTCAGGCTGAGAGAAAAAAAGCACCAACTTGGTTTTCAGCAAAATAAAAACTACCAGGGATGCAACGCAAAAAAAAAAAAAATCAATCTTTTCCTTCTACTAAGGAATAAACCATAATCCTACCTGCACATAATGTAAAACATCTTTGAACCTTACAGTGTTGCCAGGATTAAAGGAGATTAATTTTTAAGAAATGGGAAAGATATTAAGTTCTTCAACATGCATAAGGCACCAGCAGCAGCTGAGCTATGTAGTTTGAGCTGAGAAGCAATTTGCATTTTGTGTGTGAGGGAAGAAGGCAGTTGCTCACCTGGGCTGCCTCACGATCTTTACAATCAACGAACACAGAAAAGACACACTGACGAGCAAAAAAATTCGCAGGGGAATTCAGAAGACAGGCTGCCCTGTCCCCTTCTTTTAGAAAACTCCAAGAATAAATCAAAGAAAGGATGAAGAGAGAACAAGCGCAGAGAGCTGTCAGCACACTGCAGTTTGGCTGTTCAGTTTCCACACCAGGGAATCGGGGATCGGTTTCATGTGCTGACCTGACCAAGGAAAATGACAGTGAAGGACAAGGACACGTAGGAGGGTTGCTAGCTGCAGAGTTAGTAGTACCAAAGGTCTCGGAACTGGTCTGAATAAATCAGCACAATTAGATCCCAATTACAGCCCTTATGTGCTACCACAATATAAATATTTAATAAGAAGCATGATGGCTAGAAGATCATTATTAATCTGCAGTTAAGCAGCATTAGCGAAAGCAGAGCTTCTGGAGAAGACAAGCTGTTCCAAGAGGTTACACAGGAACACAAGATCATAAATTTAGAACAAAGACACCTGGAAAATTTGGTCCTGTAACTGCACTTGCTTTGGAGGTAGAGAGTCCAGTGATGAAGAGGCAGAAGAAACTCAGACAATGTGAAGAACAAGCCCCCCAGCTGGGACCATCTCCTTCTTGCTCAGACACCAAAGAGACCATGGCACGGGCTGTGCAGCAAGAGCTCCCTAGAGAGCACAGGTGAGAGAGGAACGTCCAGACCTACCGGTAGGAGTGAACGAGCTAGGAAAGTCCTCAGAAAAGAGAGCTGGTTGGAACCTGGAAAGCCTGCAAATGCTTTTGATTCCAAGAGTCATAGGGAAGATGTAGATTTTAACAAGACTAGTAGTTTTGGTTCAAGTGTGAAATACAGCCCTTATTAGAACCAGCAAAAGAAATACTAGGCTTTAAAAGATTTTTTTAAAAGGCTTTACAGAGTAAAGCAGATTCTAGCTAAAGCAAGGTCCTTAAAGTGGCTAATGAAATTCTTTAAAATTCTGAGACATGAGATAAAAGACACAGGAGGACGTTGGAAACGAGAAGTTAAATTACAGAACTTCCTCAAAGCAGAGGAAATTGTTCTCTGTAGTGCAAGAGATAAAAAGCATATGGAAACGAAAATAGAGGCTTTAAAAAAGTCTTTTAAGTTGCAGTCAGTATGCTTTCAGCAAGGTACATATTTCTCACATTTTTACTGTACGTTTGTATATAAATAACATTCCTTAATAAAAAAGGTCTGCTAGAAAACATGAAATTACAAGATTAAATTATTAGAAAAAGAGTTTATAAGAAATTCTGAGCCTTCAGAAGCATAAATAGCATGGCAAAAGCCCAGACCCAACAGCCAGATGAGGATGGCCATGTTCCCCCATAGCAGGTAATATTCCAGTCCAATAAGAAGAGAGTCAACACAGAAGGCACCTTGCGTGACAGGACAGCAGCAATTCAACAACCCACCAAGCACAGAAGACAGCATGAGCTGTTAAACACAAGCACCGTGCTGCCTGCCTTCAGGCCGTGCAGATGAGAGAGCATCGGGGGACACAGTGCACTCGGAGGGTGCACAGATGGCACACAGAGAATGTCTGTTAAAGGGGTTACAAATATACAGGGAAATGTGAATGAAGGCACCCTCTACTTTTACTTAAAAACAGGGGACGTGAGCTGTGAGGTGCTATGTAGTACCTTGGCTGCCATATTGAACCTGCATTTGTAGGACTGCACCTCAACCTCAGGCAGGATGGTGCAGGAAACCTAGTGTTCTTTCAGGGAAGCAAAAGAGACAGCTCAGGTTCTCACCCTGAACCAGGTTCACTGCCTGACACTTACTGGTTCCTGAAGATGCACAAATTGTCAAGGAAAGGCATGGCTTGTCTGGAGATTAAAGAGAAATTGTCATAAAGCTTTAAGAAGGAAGCTCATACACTTCTTCCTTCCCTCCAAATTTTGTTAACTCTCTCCAGTGGCAGAGACAAGACACTGTACCCTGGGCTGGGAAAGCTGTAGCCAGACACAGAGAAACATAGCTGCACTATCCGTCTTCACCAGAGCTCTGGCTGCCCTGCTGGCAACTGGGGAGGCCAGACTGAAAAACTGCTTGCAGAGACAGCAGATACTTGAAAAAAAGTCACCCTGACTGACATGGCAAGCAGCACCCAGAATTCTTCTCAGTTGTCTGAAGAGGTCCTTCCTGACAAGCTTCTGTCATAAGGGCAGTCATGCAGGCTTCTGTCACAGGAGGACAGAGAAACCAAAAAGGTGAAGAAATGCATTACTGAAAAACAAGCAATTCCGTTATTATGATAACACTTATAGAATCATAGAATCTTAGAATGGTTTGGGTTGGAAGGGACCTTAAAGAGCATTCAGATCCAATCCCCCTGCCGTGGTCAGGGACATCTTCCACTAGACCAGGTTGCTCAAAGCCCCATCCAGCTTTGGCTTGAACATTTGCAGTGATAGGGCATCCACAACTTCTCTGGGCAGCCTCACCACCCTCACAGTAAAGAATTTCTTCTTACATCTGCTCTAAATCTACTCTCTTTCAGTTTGAAGCCGTTCCCCCTTGTCCTGTCGCTACAAGCTCCCGTCAGAAGTCCCTCCCCAGATTGCATGTAGTCCCCTTTAGGTGCTGGCAGGCTGCAATAGAGTCACCCTGGAGCCTTCTCCTCTCCAGGCTGAACAGCCCCAAGTTCTCTCAACCTGTCTTCACAGAGGAGGTGCTTCAGCCCTCTGGTCATCTTCCTTCATCTCCTCTGGACTTGTTCCAACAAGTCTATGTTCTTCTTATAATGGAGACCTCAGAGCTGGACTCAGTACTTCAGGTTGGAGTCTCATGAAAACAGAGTAGAGGAGCAGGATCACCTCCCTCAACCTGTTGACCATGCTGCTTTTGGTGCAGCCCAGGATATAGCTGGCTTTCTGGGCTGCAAGCACACATTGCCAGGTCATGTTGAGCTTCTCATCCACCAACATCCCCAAATCCTTCTCCTCAAGGCTGCTCTCAATCCATTCTTTGCCCAACCTGTATTTGTGCTTGAGATTGCCCCAACTCATGTGTTGCACCTTGTGCTTGGCCTTATTGAACTTAATAAAGTTCTCAAAGGCCCGCCTCTCAAGCCTGTCACGGTCCCTCTGGATGGCATCCCTTCCCTCCAGCACCTTGACTGCACCACACAGCTTGGTGTCATCAGCAAACTTGCTGAGGGTGCTCCCACTGTCCATGTCACTGAAACAGATGATAAGCAGCTCCAGTCCCAACACCAACCCTGAGGAACACCACTCATCACTGGTCTCCACTGGGTTATTGAGCTGTTGACCGCAACTCTTTGAGTGTGACCGTCTAGCCAATTCCTTACCCATCAAGTGGTCCAAGTAAGTTGAATCTCCATGCATGCTACTGACTGAGCTCAAGTTTTGGTGCTTCCATAACACAAGCACTGTTAGAGAAATGCTAACTTTCCTAGGGTTTGTCCTTCACAAAGGCAAGCTAGGCTGTTTTGAAGTGCTCTGTAGAACATTTCATATGTCTCAGTATGTACAGATGAACTAGAAAAGCCACAACCCAAGACAGATTAAGCTGGAAAAAGATATTATCTATGATTCCGCAAGCACAGATCTCTTGACAGTTATATTACAGTACTGGGGAGACACCAGGACATGTTGTGGGACCCTGCCCAAGTTGTATAACCTGCCTCTATAGCTCAAATTACACAGATGTAGGACTGGATATAAAGCAGAAACCCTACTAAAATCAGACACTGAAGATGAATGGAACTTTTCTAAAGAAAGATATTATACAACAGGATGAGAATTTGTTCACTGGGTAAACTTGTCCTGAAGCTAAAGTAGGGATACCCGACCCATTATAAGAAGTTGAAGGTCAATAACAAATTAATGAGATCAGTGGCCCCATTACTCTTCCCATAATGAACACCAGCTCAAATCAGCCCTTCTTCCCAAAATACCTGAAGACATTTTATACTGGCAACAAATTTACCTTATTGAACCTAAAATCATATAAAAGTGATTTAAATGTACTGAACTGAAGACATTCCCTGAAATGCAGTAGGCACTTTGAAACAGTACCACAGCAGAAGGTAGACTGATACCATAAATTAGTGCACTAACCTTCAGCCCCGAAGACCTGTGCAAGGTCATCAGGGTAATAAATTTTGGTGTTGCCCCTACAGCCGTTAGTGGATATTTGCCCATTGCAAAAGTTACACAGTATGGCAACATGCTGCAAATGGCATCATCAGCTCAGAAATAGCACACAGCTGGGACAGATGGGGTATCACAAGCAAAGCTATTCTGAGTTCGCAGCCCTGGAGAAAAGGATGGATAAACAGAAATAGAATATGAAGTTTACAACAATGGAGGACTAAGAAGTGCTGGCAAATTATGGGACATGACATGCCCATTTCCTGCTCTGACTTCCTTTTCTGGTTTGTAGTTACAATTTCAGCTTTTTTCTGCTCTCTTTCATACAAAAATTTGTGCGTGCAGTAATGAAACCAGGCTTAGCTGTCCATATTACCAAATTGAGATGGCGCTTTCATCAAGTCCAGAGAGCTAAAAAGACTGGCTAGCACAAATTTCCAGCTGCATTCCTGCCTCTCCTGATTTCCGTGATTTCTGCAGTAAAACATGGAATGAGATGTCTGAACAGCAATCTCAGAGTTATACATTCAGCCTGTTCATCTAGTACAGACTGGAGGCAGATTTTTAAGATATTTTATTTCCCATGAAGGCACTAAAGAAAAATAGCCAGATTCTCAGTGGGAGCAGGATATTGCCCTCATATTAACAACTTTGGGAAAAAAATTATGAAAATGACAGACTTCAGGCCAAATGTGACACTTCTGGAAGTCAGGTTGCCATTACCAAGACATGAATATTGTTCAGTGTAATAAAACATCCTGAGCACACTTAAAAGCAACGAGAATATATTCTCAATTTCAGACAGACTCATCTCTGTGAAGACCCGGGGCTTCCTGTGTCTTGGTAAGAAAAGGAAGCATGAATTACGGCCAGATTGTTGCTTAGGGACTGCTTCAAACCAAACCTATGTTCTCCAGAAATCAAGTACTGAGGGAATTAAACAATAAACCCAAGCAGTATTTTCTGACTTATTACTGATTTATTCCCTTGTGTTGCAGGTGGGGAAAGAAAAAGAAGGAAGGAAGGGAAAGTAAAAAATCCTGGTAAGAAAATATTCCTGCACAGCTCACATGCACTCCTCACATCCGCACTGAGGACAATACCAGCAGTGCAGCACCTTGCCACAGCTGTGGTTGAGCAGTTTTAAGAACAAAAGGAAAGCATGCAGATCACCTGAAAGCTTGGGATTGTTCGAGAAAAGACTCTCTGTACCACTTAACTTCCTACCAGAGCACACTCCTCCAGTGGGAACCTACCACGTTTTATAGCAGAAGAAATAGGTTATTTCATTGCACATATGCTCACACATATACTGCTGACGGGACTTAAAAATGTTTTCCCCAGGGTGCACTTGGATTCTGGACACATCTTGACCCTGGCAAAGCCACAGAAAGCAATGCAAACAGTCCTCTCCTTCCACCAAAAATTACACCGACTGTGGCATTGTTGTGTTGGATTTCTGGAAAAAATAACATATTTTAAGCTACTCACAACACAGTGCATTGCTTATTAGCTCTGGCTAACAGCTGGAGCTCACCTGGCAGCTGGGTTTGCCTGGACATTCTCAATTCTGTGTATTTTACACTGTGAATTTACTTCCATTATTAAATGGGGAAATGGGGTGCTGAATGTAAAACTAAACCCAGTGTTCTTCCACAAAGCAATTTGGAGGAGACTGTTGAAGGACGATGCTACAGAAGGGCCTAGAATTACACATAGACTCGTGTCCCATAGAGGACTATATGCTAACTCAAATGAGATCTTCAGAATTTCTTACTGAAAATTTCCATTTTCCATTTAAATACATTGTGAATCTATGTGCTTTGCCAGTGAAATTGTTTAAAATGGCATGAAATTGAATGTCCCCTCCAACAAATACCACCTGATAAAGCAAATGCTGATATTGAGACTAGACAAGATTAAATTCTACTATTTAGAGGGAACAGTTTGTAATTAGGGCAGCAATGGTCTTTGTTGGAAATGTAAAATGGTTTTGTACCAAATGCACTAGAAGGATTATCAGATTCTATCACTTTTCATAGCTTTGCATAAAGATTTTATCATATTCTAGGGAACTCTCTTTAATAAACACTTAAACTGATAAAATAAACCTATTAATATTGAATAACTCCCTACTTATCTGCAGATGCCATACAACAGAAAACCTGAGACACTGAAAAGGACAGAATTGTTCAGTGAAAGGTTCTGCTCAAATACAACCATTTGTTGCAAAGAAATTGCAATAAAGACACTGGACACCAGTGCAGCTTCTTAACGGGCTACTAAAACTGCTGCTTGTGCATTTGCTGTGTGTGCCACACACAGCAATGAGACTATAGTGCTATTTGCTTTGTGATTTGCATTTCACAGTGGCAACAGGACGGGCCAAACACAGCATTTCCTGAATAACAATTATTTACTCCCAGACAATTAAATCACTTTGGTTTATGTTGCATTTATATCAGGGTGGGAAGCAATATACTGTAACTGTTCAAGAACATGGATCCTTACATGGTTGTTTCTGCTTTATAATAAAACAGAAACCTATTTAACTAATACCTGTTCAAGTAATTAACCTATTATAAAGAAAAAATAAGTCAGTGCACCGAGGTTATGCATCTAAAAGAACTCTACTGTGCTTCTTTCATTTAAATTTCAAAGTCGATGTCAATGTTGTTTCATATCTACAAAGACAATTATTTCATGCACTGTCAGGTTACTTGCAAATCATCACAAATACACCAGGGTCTACCAGGATACTGATTTCAAAGTGCATTCATATTCCACAGTCTTCTCTCTCTGTAGTATCTGGATGGATTGGATTCCCTAGTCTAGCTTTCAGTTATTAAACTTTTCCTTCTTCCAGATGAAGAGAATGAATACACGATGCAGACGTGTTATGTGATCCACGGCTTTTCAAGGTTTGATCTCTGTAACTGCAGACTGTCTCTAAACTGTGTTGCTTATTTTCATATGGACTGACTCTTGCAGTCTCACAGCTCTCAATGAAGAGAGATGCTCCCGCAGAGAACTGGCATGCTATGGTAATGCTGATAGTCTTAACAGCAAATTTTTATGCATTCTTAACCGTTCTCCTCTTTTTATACTATGTTGCTTCACAGGTTTTGATTCAGGTAACTGAAGATAAGCCTTCCCAGGTTTACATCAACTTTCATATTAGTACAAACAATATTGCTTAAAATTCAGACTTTTCCAAATTGAGTACTGTGTTGACTTTGTCATTTAGCTCCTTCTGATTCTTTTGAAAATAATTAGCCACAATAAGAACCCTTGTAGTTCTCAAGAGCCATCCTTTGCAGCTTGGACCTCTAGAAATTGAAGTTGCTTCATAATTCAATAATTCAATAATTCAATTTCAAAAACACTAGTATCTATCTAAAAAGGGTTCAATGCATCTCGTGTGTTATGCAGTGTTTCATAGATTATGAATACTTTCTGCACTGTACAAAGAAAGTGATAGAGGGTCTTTTTATTCAGAGTGAAGATTTTATATATCCATATCACAAAGAATTCTGATACTTGATACTTTGCTTAAATTGAATCCCCATTGAATCACCCTACACAATTATCCATCTTCCTGTTACTTTCAAGCTCTAAATACACGCATGTCTTATAAATCATGCATGTCTTATAAATTGCTCTGTAGTCGAGGTACACCTATTTAGCTTTTCAATGTCTGTTCTCCTAAGTCACTCCCACACCCTCTTTAGTCATCACTGCTGCTTCTCTGCATGGGGTTTTCACTATGAACCTATAAACAGATACAGATACCAAAGACATTCTGTGTTGTCTTGTAAAGTACAACAATCAAGCTCACTTACTGGGACACAGTACTGAAAAAGATCCATCAAGACTATTTGCAAGATGTGACTGGACCACTATGGATAGCTCTGGTATACAAAAATAAATATCTGAGACTGGTGAACAGAATAGGAGTGCACTGATAGCCAAACTCTGAAATAAGGCATTCCAGGGAAGTCAAAAGCCTGAATGATTTTTGTAAAGAGTTATGATTCTGACCATTTTTCTATTCCCCAGGCAACTGTATGGACCTGCTATCTTCAAAAAGCAATATAGTTGTTGCATAAGCAGTTGCGGTATTGGTCCCCTACTTTCTTAGTGATCAACCTTAAAGATAAACTTTCCATCTCAAATACCACAGTGAGGCTGCTGTGACAGGCAAGAGCTTGACACCTGCACATAAAGCCTGCTGCAGAAGTCATGCCACACCTTCCTGAACCAATAGCGCAGCACATGCTTTTTCCATCTGATGCACACAGTGTATTCACAAAGATACTTTGTGGACCCAAGGACATTAAGAAAGTGACTTTGGCTTATGATTGCCACAGATCAGACCCTAGCAGGCAACCTTTAGAAAAGTGAACAAAAGAGAGCTTTCCCCAGAGCCCTGCATACAATCCCACAGGCCAGCAGCTGCCCCTTGCCTCAAGCAAAAGGAGTGGGAGCATGCACATCACAATGAACTACAGAGCCAAATGGTGCTATCTTATGAGCCTTTCCCATGCAAACCTTTGCCCTCCCAGAAAGCCAGAAAAATAGTGCAGACAGTTCATACAGAGCCCCTTCTCAGTCTAAAGAGAGGCCTTCCTCCAACACTCCTTCTCAACAGGAGGACAACTCCCAAAATTCAACAGTAGGAAACACTTTAACAAGCTCCAGCCACTCTAACCAGATTGTCAATAAACCGAGCATATTGCACAGATGGACTAATAACGCAACCCTAATTCAATTGCCTACAACCATCTTCTGTGTGCACTCTATTAAAAGCAGCCACTTGGCTTGCAGCAGCTCAGAAACGAGGACAGGGTCCCCTTCTGAAGGAGAGAAGGGAAGAGCGCTGACTTTGATCAGACAGCAGCTGTGAGTCAGCTCCCTCAGCAGCACACTGACAAGTTGCCTGCAACCTTACGCCTGTGTGTGGTGGCTTGCAGCCACCTCAGTGGTGAAAGCAGCTTGCTCTTTATCCTTGGCTAACCTTTCAGCCATGTGGCTTTTAAGTGACTCACCCACCTGAACCAGAAGTCTGACAGCCTCAGCCACTGTCCTGCATCAATATTTGTATCTGGAGAGATAATTCAACAGCAAACACTCAAGCCCTGTTAACCTATGTTCTCCTCCTTGCCCTGTTGTCTGAGTAGCCCACATGAGGGCTTCCAAGGAAGCAGCTGTCCTGGAATTATGGTCAGGTTGTGGTGTAACTTGTTGGTCTTTAGCTTACATTCAACTTCTGCATTGATTTCCATATGCTTTCTTTCTCTCAACACAAACTAGGCAGTGGTATGAGCAAGGTTTTCGTATAGGAAAGAGTGACAGGAACCAAAACCTGCTGGTATTATTTTCAAAGTTTGCTCTACCTCTTTTAAAGTCAGACTGCCAGAAGCCACAGGCTGATGCATAACATTCATCATTATCTTTTGCAGACAGTATCTTTGAAGTGCACAAGATTCAAATCACTTGCAAATAGGGGACCTGAGGCCCACTGACAGCCATGCTGCCTGGGGCCAGGAAAGTCCAAAGAGCTGGCTCATGCTTCCATCTGCACTCCAGACTGAAGGGATGTAATGCAGGCCACGGAAGAGAATGCCATCTCCCTGTCTGCCCTGGTTTCAAGGTCAGAGCTACACAGTAGCTGACACCAAGTTCTGGGACCACAGCACACATGTACAGTGAGGACTGCTTAGAGAAAAAATTTTAGAAGAGCTTTTCATGTCATTTGCTGCTCATGTTTCTTGCCTTACCTCCACAGAGGAATGTATTTATGCAGAGCCATGACAACTTTTACTTCCCTTAAACTCCTTTTACTAATTGTCCAGTGGACAATACAGTCTGCCCCCTTTGAGCATCGTTTCCTCCTCTCTCTGCTCCTGGAAGATATTAGTATGCCTGAGAGAGCCCATAGCTGCTGAAGAACCCCTTTGAAGTTACTGCGACTGGATGGCCCATTGCGGCCAGCTGGGATCTGTTCATTCCACGTTCATGGCCAAAAGTTCTCTCTAGCCCATGGCTTAGTGGGATTAGCTACTTCTTTGCTAGTTTCCCTACCTCATTTTTAATATATAACTTACTTTAGCATTACCCTGGGGCAAAAATTACTGAATGTTGCCATGGATGTCATCCAGGGTGAGGGCCGGGATTTTTGCCACAGCTGTCTTCTCCTCTGACATCTTGACAAGCTGTTGGACAGAACTAGTTGAGAACTTGCAGCACTGTTTGCGCTTCCAAGAGCTCTTTTACAATAGCCACCCACAGGAGAAAAGGCCAGTGGATGAGTAACTGAGCAAGAAGAAATTTTTATGTTAATACAGCCAGGTCCATGTGTTTCTTAAGCAGTATGATTAGAAAAAAAAAAAAAAAGAGGCTGTGCATTTATAACCACTTCTTTTGAGAAAGCAGCTGCAATAGCAATGGAAAACTCAACTTAGTTAAAGAACACATTGTGATGAATAATAAAAAATTAGCTGAATCCTGCCTCTGATAGGCTCAATAAGCCTAGCTAGAACTAAGCATAATGTACACAGAGAGGCTGCCTTAAGTCCTGCCAGTCCCATCAAAAGGGGGGACTGAATACCAAATATCCTGTTTTAAAGGATTAGGGCTCTCCAGATACCACCCCACTGCTGACCTAACCTGAAGTCCTGCTGCCCTTTTTAGCAAAAAAAACAGGGAAAAATGTCACTTCAAAACAGGTTGCAAGGAAGAAGGAACCATTTAGCATATTCTAGGCAGTTTTCCCTACTCATTTCACCTGTGACCCAGTGCAGTAATTCATTCAATATTTATGGACCTCAAACTGGTTAAAAATGAGCAAAGACAGAGATGTCTGACAGACAGGAATTTCGCTGACTGATCTTGCCTGCAGATAATAAGCTAAAAAAAAATTTGTTGCAAAAAGGAAAAATGTCTATCAAAGTCCAAGTACACTAATTATCAAGAATTTAATGGAAACTCACTTCCTGACAAATTGCATGTTAAGAAATGAGATAGACAGCTGAATATCTTAATATCAGGTCTCCCTGGGGGGAAAAATAAAATTAAAAAGTGGAAAAGACTTGTTTTTTCTGCATTAAAAAAAAAGTCTAATTGGAAAAGTTAACTCTGGGGAAATAAGGCAGTGTAACTGTTCATCTCAGGAATGGGTGATGATGCTTCTAACAGAGACCTGCAGCCAGGCTCATCCTCCTATAATATCCCAATTAAAGAGTTATCATTCATGCATTCATTCATGCATGGGAGACAGGCTAGTTGAAGAGACACAACAGATAACATGACAATCTAGCTAGGCCAGCTGACAAGTACTCCAATGAGTCAAGTCTAAGCAAAAAGTGAAAGCCTGAACATTAGTGAAGTGATTAGAGAGAACTAACTTCTCCCTGCTCCATGATGTGTGTTGACAGTGCAGACTACACTGACTTAACTGGCTGCCAGAGAACATGCCAAGACTAGCCTTCCTTTTATTAATTTCTTCCATTGCTACTCAAAGTGCTAAATAAAGGGCATTCAGTTCTGTGCAGACAGTTAAGGATGGGTTTTTCAGAAAGCATGACTGACCAGGCTTCTGCAGTCCCAGCTACAGATCACCTTGGAGCTCTGCAGGAAGAGCAAACAGCCAGAAGAAAATCACGTTGCTTAAAGAATTAGCTGTATTCATAACAATATTTCTGAATACAGCAACAGTTGGCTAAGTCTACAAAGCTTTTCAAAGGTACACTCAGAAAAGGCTCACTAAGTTTTAAACAGAGATTAACTTAGAAAGAAAGGAATTTAAAAAAATCAGCCCCATTTGCTAAATTATCATTTGGTTATTGCAAAGTTTCAAGATTTGTAAACATATGGTATTACAGACTGACAAGGTACTGTGGTTTGGGCAGCTATTCAGACACTATCAAGTTCTGCTTTGTGGGTGGTGGTTATCAGTGGGAAAAGCAAAGTAAGGTAACACAAATCCAGTAATCCTCTTTCACGGGAAAGTGAAAACAATCAAATTACCTCATGCTGGATAAGAATGCACATACAAGAAGCTATTCCAGTTTGGTGGACACAGATGAGCTTGATCATGAATCGGAGCCCTCGGTTTGAATTTAATGTTGTTCCTTGGATACGAGCCTTCACTTGCCCGTACCTGGCCCACCACTGTAGCAAGAAGGAGAAAAGATGCTCCAGTGCAGAAAAAAACCTGGATTTTGCATTAAATTAAGGAACCCAAACACTAATAGCTCTTCTCATCCAATCACTGGCCAAACGCTTTCCTAAAAGCTCGACAAGACTGTCAATGCAGGTAAAGGGCAGATCTCAGAATAGCAATCGCATCAGAAACCTTGTGGGTATGAGCAAGCTTTACAAGAGGCATCAGACAACATCTAGAACTCTTAGACTAACAAACAACTCTCATACCTAACTGCTACCCCTTCCCCCCCAAAATATGATTTGCTAGAAGGAACTGCAATCCTTTAACAACAAGCATTAATTTTCTGTTCAGTTGGGCAGTTTTAAACCAGTTCTCAACTATTCACTTTCATATGTAAGGATGAGACCATCCTCGGCTTCATGATATTTTGACAACTAAACCGGGTTTTCAGTCTGAGATCAAAGACAGGGGTTGAACAAGAAAGCCATGAACATAGGGGATTAGAAAGTGCTGATGTCCTCAGAAGCAGCGGTCCTGGATATAAGGCACCAGAGAGAGGGAAAACACCAAGAGCAACTAAGATAGATGCATTAAGATGAGTACATCTCAAGTCTCAGTCACAAACATCTCCAGCTGGCTCTCAGAATTAAACGGAGGATTTAATTGGCACTATAGAAGCAACTGCATTAATTCTTATTTTCAAGGACAGTGATAAACCTTTGATTTCCCAAATAGCAAGGATCTTAAACTGAATATCTTACTGTCTTTAAAATGAGAGCCAGGACTGTGACTGCAGAATAAGTGAAGTTCCACACCTGCTAAGGAAAAAAGGAAAAACTCCTATTTTATAACTGGTTACTCCTTCCTCCAAACTCAGGCAGACTCCATTTTCTCTCTGCCTATCAATTACTTTTAGTGTGTACTCACGTGATCCACTCCTTTTCTCCTAATCTTGCCCTGCTATGCTGGCTGCCAGCAATCCTTTTTGCAGGAGGTCAGTGTCGGGGCTGACCTGGGATCATACCATGACGTGCCAACAGTTGGTACTGCAACTGAACTGCTGGGACACACGTGGTGGGACGGTACCTAATGGGGTTGTTTTACTCTTCCTAATGCTGCCGCAAGTCTTTAGAATATCTATACTTTTTGTGACTTATGTTAACAGTACTAGAGTTACTAAGAACCCTAAAAAAACCCCCAAAACTACCACAAATGTAATGGCCTTCTAAGACATTCAAATAACAAAGTGTGAGCAGTCAGTATTTTGGGAAAAAAAAAAAAGGCAATTTATAAACCCTAAGTTCCAATGGTCTCTGATATGTGAGGGAACAAACATTAATACCACCACACAAACATTTAAGAAGGAAGGAAAGATGAGAGAATCCAGCTAAAACTGCAGAGAGATGCACACTGTCAGAACCATATATACTGAAATTCAACGAGAACACCAGGATACAACAGCTCAGTTTTTTTGAAAAGATACCAGAATGTCTGAGAGCACCTCAGATTCCAACCAGATTAAGGATGGTGCTTTGGATGGAGAGGCATGAGGAATGACGAATTCTGAATAGTAACACTGAACTTTTGGCAATATCCTTAAATCTGAAGTCAGAATTACATACCCCTCTCCAGGATCAAAGCTCCTGGTAGCAGAAGAGTGCAGGAAAGATAAAACTGTCCCTACCAAATTCAGGTGCTTTGCAATATCAATGTGGCACTAATGGTATTTCAGTCCCTTCCATTGGAGCCCAGCCTTGATTATCTGGATGAGGGGATTGAGTGTACCCTCAGTAAAATTATGCATGACACCAAGTTGGGCAGTAGTGTTGATCTGTTGGAGGGTAGAAAGGCTCTGCAGAGAGATATGGACAGGATGGATTGATGGGCCGAGACCAATGGTATGAGGTTCCATAAAGCAAAGTGCTGGGCCCTGCACTTCAGCCACAAAAACCCCAGGCAGCGCTACAGGCTGGGGAACGAGTGGCTGGAAAGCTGCCCAGTGGAAAAAGACCTGTAGGTGCTGGTCAACAGCAGCTGAACATGAGCCAGCAGTGTGCCCAGGTGGCCAAGAAGGCCAATGGCATCCTGGCTTGTATCAAGAATAGTGTGGCCAGCAGGGCCAGGGAGGTGATTCTTCCCCTGTACTCAGCACTTGAGTACTGCACCTTGAGCACTGTGTCCAGTTTTGGGCCCCTTACTACCAGAAGGACATTGAGGTGCTGGAGTGTGTGCAGAGAAGGGCAAGGAGGCTGGTCTAGAGAGTAAGTCCTATAAGGAGCATCTGAGGGAGCTGGGGTTGTTTAGCCTGGAGAAAAGGAGGCCAGGAGGTGACCTTATTGCTCTCAAGAACTACCTGAAAGGAGGTTGTAGCCAGGTGGAGATCAGTCTCTTCTCCCAGGCAACTAGTGACAGGATGAGAAGACATAGCCTCAAGCTGTGCAGGGGAGATTCAGGCTGGACATCAGGAGGAATTTCCTCATGGAAAGAGTTGTTAAATACTGCCCATGGAGGTGGTGGAGTCACCATCCCAGGAGGTGTTCAAGAAAGGACTGGACATGGCACTCTTGTGCCATGTTCTAGTTGACAAGGTGCTGATTGGTCAAAGGTTCGACTTAATGATCTCAGAGGTTTTTTCCAACCTATATGATTCTGTGATGTATTTAAACATGAAGTGATACAAGTTTTCTAACAATTACTGAATATAAACAAGTCAGAAAGCAAAAAAAAAAAAAACCCAAAGAAAAAGAGCCAGGGAGCATGGCTAGATTTCAAAGGTCACATTAGAGTTTTTATTTCTGAACAAGTTCTTCATCAACACAGCTATTGCACAGGGTTGCAGGGATGGTGACACATGTGAGGGGACAAACAAATCTCATTTCAGATCAGAGATGAAGATAACTCTCCGCTCAAAATCTTGTTAATTTGCAAAGTTGCTGGAAAGACCAACATTTCATGAGGCCATGAGTTTTCCTTGCAGTTCCCAAGCATTACCCTTGGACAGCTAAAGAGCCTGGGGCCCTCACACTGAATCCCCTCTTCCAGTGGCCCTCACACTCAGTGCCAACATCAGCTTGTTCCACAGCCCCCCCTCCCCTTTGAGTGATTTTGAAGGAGTTTATGCCATGAAAATAAGACTTTGGAAAGAAAGAGCTGGCTCTAAATGGTGCATGAGGTAAAAACACAGGGATGAACATTTATATGTGTACTGGCCTTTCCAGAAAAGGCTTTAGTTGACGGGCAGGACAGTCTTGCGGTCAGTGAAGATTTGCAGAAGTATGAAACACAGATTTATGCATCTTTATTGACAGATGAGGTTGATGTGTTGCCTGGTAATAATGTGCTGGACTGGGTCACAGATTCATTCAAGTGGCAGAACGAAGGCTTAGATAAGCAAGATGATAGGTGTTCCTTCAGCAAGTAAACCTCTCAGAGCCCACAAGAAGGTAAGCTATACTCTAGCCAGAAAAACAGATGGCTTCTCTCCACCCAAATATTCACCTCTTCATCACCAGTGTGATCTCTGTGTCTCCACAGGCCACACACATCAGAATAAACCTTCTGCCTTCTTAGCAGCCAAGAAAGATGGGTTTGCTTTTATCTTTCAGCACAAACTCCAAAGGGAGACGGGCAAAAGGGAGGTGTAGGGAGAGACAACATTTTGACAGCAGGCAATAATAAAAAAATGACAGAAGCCACAGATAGAGGAGCAAAGAGCCTCCCTGCTTCCCATGCACAATCACAGATGAAAGGGAATGGATGACAGATCAGGCGGCAGGCAGGCTGCATGCAGAACAGACAGTGCACTACCTCATTCCACTGGGACCACCAAATTTTGATGAGTATGCATGTAGTTGCTACATCAGTCCCGAGCCTTTCCTGAATTCTTAGCTAGCACGCATAAGAACAGTCAGACTTTTTCTGATGTTACTGTAAAGGGTAACAATCTAGCTTTCAATTACCTACACTGTGACCACTACTTCATTTGGGCTAGCTGACTGACACTGTGGAGAAAGCAATCCCCCTGCCTCCATCATAAAGTGGGTCATTAATTAAGGATCTTACACTCTCCATACTGTACCTGCAAAGTGGACAAGTAATTTTGCTGCAGGGCAACATTCAGCACAGTGACCCACTAAACCTACTTAGCCAGAACAGACTAAGTATCAGTTGGAACTTACAAATAGAGCAAGACCTCCAAGGTCTTTGTGGGTAGCTGAGGAAAATCCTAGCATCTGAGATCCACTGCTCCATTTATGTTTCACAGCCGCCCAGTAATTTCTATGAAATAGCACAGTAAATAAGAAATAGCAGTTGAAAGATCCAGTCTAGTTCTCAGGAGAAGGCATCCACATCTCAACACTCAGAAGAAAGGCCAAGGATGCAACTGGCCTTCCACTTAAGGAAGGACACTTTCTCTTCCACTTAAGGAAATACTTCACTATGCAGGAAAGGCAGAAGAGCATGGGGCAGGTACAAGTACATGCAGGTACATTCCTTTCTGTTGGAAAGGCAGAAGAGTGTGGGAGAGGTACAAGTATGTGTGGCTGCTGGCTGCACTGCTCCTATCAGTCCTGCCCCATTATGTTTTTGGTGGGGTGGTTCCTTCTCTCTCAAAACATCCTTGTGCTGTTTTGGAAAGAGAAAATGAAAATAAGCTTTTAGGACTTGCAAGGGATGATGTGAGGGTTAGTTATCCCACCAGGAATTGCTGGTTCATTCTTAACCCAATTAACTATCCACTCTTTGGAAGCATCTCTCAACCGCCCCAACTCATCCTTCCTTCTGAATGTGGTGTCCCTTGAGCCCTTCCCCTTTTCCTGCCTCCCACTCTACTTCTGTGAGCATTATCACTATTCTCCTCTCCAAAGCTTGTGACCTTAAACTTTGCTAACTCTACTCATCATCTTCTTCCACTCTATATTCATACTGTTACCAGCCCTCTTCCTCTTCCTGATGGAAACAGTGTCCTGGCCAGATCCTTCTATCACAATAAGTACTGTTTTCTGAAGCCCTGTGGGGAAGACGGGATCATTACATGCCACAACACGTGCTCAGTCCATCATTATGCAAGTCAATGCTGGAGCCATTTTGTTTCAATTTGCTTCTCTTCAGGGCCTAAGAATCTGCTCACTCATTATACTAAATGAGGTGGTTTCCCAGCTTGAAAGTGCATTTTTAAAAATCTTACTCTGCTTAATGATTCTTTTTGTTAATTTTAAATAGATTTTTAGAATCATTCTTTCTACTGGTAAAGGACCCACAGCAGTGGAAACTGTGTGTGGAGCTTCTGCTCCACGTAATGCATCCTTAATGACTCAAATATTTATCTGAAGGAACTTCTCTCTCTATATAGGCAAGATATATTTCATGCTCCTGATTAACAAAGAATGTCATTCAGCACAGGAACTATGAAAACTTTTCCTTACAGGAAGTGAAGAATTAGAGATGTTGTGGAGGGCACTGGAACGTCTGAAATTCAAACTCATACTGTCACAACTTTGCAACAGGGATTGCAGGTAACAGGTCTGTTGCTCAGGATCTGGCTGTGAGGGAAATATAACCTCAGAGATCACTTCTTAAAGGTCGCCAGCTGTGAGTATGATCAGTCTGCTGATGTGTACTGATAAGGCACAGGTGCCCAGGGAGAGTCTGGCTGCCAGCACAGGCCAAATGGCTCCCCCACACTTCACTCCTTTCAGAAGAAGGTCATATGGATGTGCCAACCCATGTCTTTCCTTAGAGCTGTCTTCAGCAAGGGCAGGAATTGTTCTGCACTGGCGGGGGGCTGTTTCAACAGATCCTCCTGCTGTTCAGCCACTCCCCACAAAAGCTGTGGGGCCAGGAAGATGTGCTGACACAACCACAGCTCAACACAGAAGAGCCCAAATGACCTCTGAGGAGCTGCTTCCTCAGACATGCATTTTAAGATGAAGCTAGATTAAGATGAAAACTAATAAATTGCAGGAGCAATGAAGCTTCCTTCATCTTACCTCACAAGAGCTTGAACTGTATTTTCCATTATAGAGGGACAAGCCACAGACTGCCGGACACTAATTGCTGTGACGCTAATTGTTACACACACAGAAGGAGGAATTGGAGACAGTCTCCTCTTTGCTAACAGGGTTGTATGATATTAATAGTTTAGCCACATAAAAAATGGATTTTGAACTGGCAAAAGATGCAGGAAGACAATCCATATAATGAGGTGTATGTGTCACAATTATCTTAATTTTTCTCCACTGCTTCCCTGTTGCATTCACTTGATGGGTTTCATTTTAGAACACAGACAAGCTCTTTGAACCAGAAACTGTGTCTTGTCAGGACCACGCAAAGCATGCACCACAACACCGCCCTGAACGTCTTGGTGCCTCCCTGTTCTACCTGATACAAGCCATAAAATCATAAAAATTGCACAAATATGAAATATTATCACACCCAGACAGTATCTAGCATACATCCAAACAAAAGGACCTCAGCACTAAGATATTCCCCTTTTCCACTACCGTCAAACAGGCAAAGGCTCCCTGGGGGGGATAAAAAATTGGGAACTCCATGGGAATCAAGACATGACAAATGCTTAAGAACCTATAAAATGCTAAAATCAAAGCGAAGTAGGGAGTACAAGAGAGAGGACTACTAAGTGAGACTCAAACTGCATGCAACAGACACAATATTCAATTAATATGCAATAATATTTAAATAGTAGGTTCAACAAATATTTGTCACCACTTGAATGGAACAGCAAAAAATACTTGTACCCCCCTTCAGATTTCAATGGGATGTTTGTAGGGTGGTAATTCTCTCTTGGCCAGCTAATTTACTCCTTGGACTAACAAGTGTTCAGCTCCCTTTTCAAGGTCTGCATTGTCTGCTTTTACACATGAAACTGAAGTAAGAGTTCGAGTTATTTACCCTACCTTCCAAAGGGGACTGTGCTTTAAAAAGGGTTGAAGTACAGGAGTCCACTCAGGAGCACTGCAACAAGTTACCTCACTAAAATTTAATGGCTCACAATATTCCCGGGTTTGTTCTTCACTTCAGAGGGGAACCTACAATTTGTACCCCAAAGCCATACCATATAAGGCTGGATTTCCTATTGATTGCTTCTGATAGCAATGGTACGCACTGGAGCCAAGCTGCAGTAGTTGGTTAATTTTATTAAGTTTGGGTACTGAAAAGCCCTGAAGACTTCTAAAGTGGACTTTAATATTTCTGTTTAACAATTTGCATCCCTTACTGTCTCTCTTAATGTGTTTGCGCCTGTTTAATCTTCTGTAAACTCTTATCTCTGCCCTTCTGATGTTCTGGTAAACAGAATTCAACACATCCCTTGAAGGAAATATGTTTATTGCCTATGGTCCACACTGAGTACAACACACTACGTTGTGCAAGCAGGGTTCACAGTGCAGACACCAAACCAGACTACAGCAAAAGCCCAACACTAAAGCCTGCCTCAAGCGACCATTTATTATTGCAAGATACACTGTGAAAAATACTGATGCAAAAGATGTTATCAGTTTTGCCACACGTTCAGTTTTTTCAAAGTCAATTCTATTGTCTAAGCAAAAGTGGGAACATTTCTGGCTGTTGTCATGTGAATTTTCACTTCATAGCGTAAGGGGAAAGAAAATAATTTTGTTACTTTGATGAAGACGCCTTGCATGTTTTGACAAACTCAAGTCCCTCCAGGGTGCTTACTGGCCATGAAGCTCTTTCATATCTCATTCATTATCAGAGAGAGACAGGAAAACACTTGGTCATTTCTCTTGCGTATGGGTAAATTAGTGAAAACCACAGAGACTCAGATTCATTAAAAGTGATGGAGTGAGACTGGCTGCAGCTGCTGCACAGTGGGGACCAGGCTGAGCTGACTCAGTGCAGTCTGCCCGACAAATTCAGGAAAAAAGATTAACTGGAAATTTCTCTATAGAAGCACTAACAGCTTACTGCAGCCAAATTCCAAGACAGGCTTGATGCTGTAAAACTTGAACTCGGAGCCCTGAACTCAAAAGCTAGTTGAACGTGTCGTGTTCCTCAGCGCTATCACTGCATAGATTTCAGATGTCCATATGCTACACCTGCATTTCCCTCCTAGTTTAAAGCCAATGCTATTACCATCACCAACTGTTACAGTTTCTAGCAAGTAACAACCAATGGGTAATATTTCTGAAGAATCTTTCAAGTTTGTCAGGGGAACAAAAAGCCCCCAAAACCCGGGGGATTGACTTCAAACCCAGCTGTCTCACATTACAAAGCAAGGAACTCTTGAGATGCAAGGAAAGTGAGACAAGCCATTTCAACACAAGCTAAGCCAAACCTCTGTCATTCCACTGAAAATTTGCTAAAACCTTCTGCTTTTCCTAGATTTTCATTGTTGCTATGTAGCTCCATAATCATCAGCATCACAAGAAACAAGAGTGAAGATGATGATGGCAGGTGACACTCCTGCCTGTGTGGTGCCTGGGCTTGCCTGAACAGAGTGGCAGGAGTGCCACTGCCTGCTGAGGTTTCGTATAGATTATGGTCCATATCTGCTGGTTTTCACTAGTGATGCTCACAAGAGCAGGATAATGCAGGTGGCTGATAAAACCTTATGTTACAATTATATGTGAAAGCCCTGAAATCCACATGGAGAAGAATCAGAGTGAACTGTGGGTTACAGCAGCAGCCTCTAACTTCAGAAGTAGGGCAGCAACTGAGGAGGAGTAATTGGAATCACTCTACTCTACACCATAATGTCTTCACACCAGCAGACAGCATGATGCATACCAGCGTCATGACAACGTTCAGCCCTCAAGTCAGGCTCTAAGCTCTCTGCCAGAATTAACTGATTATCTGGCAGGAGGTTCAAGAGAAGCCTAGAACTGGCAATAGAGGGACTGCTGCAGTCTGTAACTTAAGCATACCCTGATTTCTAAATGTGGCACGCTACCTATGTTTTTTGACTCAATCTACTACTCCAAGTCCCTCAATTTTATACCTTTTTCTTCCTAGCCCCTGCTGACCTCAAAGATAGTAAAATCAAGGCATTGGGGAGTTATTTCTTGAAGTGTAAGTCGATTCCCATGATGAGTTAAAAAACCCCACATGGCTTAGATTGTCATAAGATCCCCAAGCAGGTGGCATAACACTGTTTGGATGACTTAACTGACTTCTAGCTCTACTTAGCTCAAATTTCCAGAAAATCTGTGTTCCTACTGAGTGTGGTAATATATTGCACATGATCCTTTTCCAATGTTTTCTTTCAGAGGAAGCTCTGATCCTTTTGCAAGCTATTCTCTGGTGAAGAGTAGGACCTTGTAAAGCTCATATCTCACAGGCTCAGGAGTCATGGGCATTTCACAAGTTACTGGATCAGATATATGAAAATGAGAGATTTCAGGACATCCAGGATACAACTCAGCCACCTAGGTCCTGTTACCAGGGAATCCAAACACCTGGGCCATACATATTATTCTGCTGGGCTGACATCTGTGGGAAGCAGGAAATAACATCCATGCTGAGCTGTGTGCAAATTCAATCCTTAGAAGAACATGAGGAATGGCAACAGAGTCAGAGAAGAACTATGCAGACAAATGGTGGCCACCTTGTCTTTTTACACAATTCAGCAAATCAGACAGTCAGCCTCTGAAGTGGAAGAGTAAGAAAATATAACCCAAAGTGCCTTGCTAGTACTAGACATTCCAAGGGATAAGGGAGTAACTTTTTCCATTTTTAAGGGAATTACAAACTTTTTTCTTACTGAAAACTGTAGTAGGCACGACTGTAGTAGCTCCTGGTGAATATAATTCAAACCACCCCTTCTCCAAGATGACTAATAAGACAACAGTACACTGAAGCTGACATGCAAGTGGGTTGGGATATGATGGGGAGAAGAGAGTTGAACAGCTGCTTTCTGACAAGATGACTGAGGTAGGCTGCCAACAAAACAACACCAGCCTCAGATAAGTCTTCTCAAACTAGCAGATAGCAAAGCCATGAAGGCTAAAAAAGCTTATTTGCAGGTGGGAAGACAGCACAGTGTATGATGTGGAAGGTATGATGCTGCCCACAACGTGTCCATGAATATACCTCTGGTGCATGCAATGCTATGCAACTCCCACAGACACTATGTGTCCTACTATGAAATACATTACTTAGAGCTGCACAACCCCAAAACTATCTTTATTTCACAGCCCATTGCCACTGTTCTTCTGTGCAGAAAGTTAGTCCATGTGAGTTATTCTCTCATTCAGTACCCAGGAGATATATGAACTGCACTTCCATTTCATGTTCGGAAAGAAATACTAATACTACACTGAAACACAACCTTTCACCATTAGCAAAAGTAGTTTTCTCCAACAGTGTTGTCATAAAACAGCTGTTATGTTCCTCTTGAGAGGCACCTATACTTCAGAAGTGGGAAACTTGACTCCCACATTGTCAGCAAAACTGTGGCCTTGCTCCAAAGTGTGGTGGTGTCCTTCTGAGGCAGGTCTAGGGCAATATCATGATTCAGGGCAAGGTCCCCAAGAGAAAAAGCATGTATTTCTGGCAGAAATGCAAGACCAATGCCCTTCTCTTGGAGCTTGCCAACAGACAGAAATGGGCACATAGAGCTGGGGCCACAGGTTTCCCCTTGTTCAAGCAGCTCACCTCAGCACTACAGAGAGATGCCAATACTCCTTGGGGGAGGGGGGGAGCAATGGGTCTGACTGACCCCATCTCTCTGCAAATCAAATATGAAGCAAAAAGGGAAAGACGGGAAAGAGGGTGAAATGAGAGCAACATTTCAAACTTTCAGGCATAAAAGAGTTGGTAAAATATGGGCTTTTTCTCTTTTTGCTACTGTTACAAAGAAAGCAAAAAACCCCAGACCTGTTTTGAAGCAGTTGACTGTACCCCACCTCCAGTATAATCCACTAGGATTATGGAGATGGCAAAAGGCTCTGAGCCACTGCTGGAAAGCTGCTATTTAACCACCTAGCAAGGATTCAGCTTCTCATTTCTTTCCTTTTGCAGGCTTGTGTTAGATGTGTGTGCAGCATCATTCTGCTTCACAAGTAAGGTCTGTACTTGAAACTTCTGCTTATTTACTTATTTGAAGTGCTTCGTGTCTAAGAAAGCCTTCATACACCACTCAGACCAAACATTTCATGTTTCTTTGTTATTGCAGAACATTTAACAGAGAAGCATAGTGTGTGAAAGAGGAAATCTTGTGTTTGCCAATTCAAACAATTGACCCATTCAATCTTGTCTGTTTCCAACCCTCCAGCAGTTAGGCTTATACACAAAGTGCAGAAACAAAAGATAATCCCAAATCCAACATTAAAAAACCAAATATATACACCGTGGCCAGTTTACTCAAGATTCACTTCTGAGGGATCCTCACAGACATGGACAATGCTTTTTTTAAAATTCTCTGGTCAATAATGAAAACCAGGACTGCCAAGAAATACATAATTCAGCCTTAACCCAAACTCAGTGACTTCATATTAAGCTTTTATAAAGAAATAAGCCAAACAGTTACAGACAAACATTTGAGAACATAAGAACTAAATCTATGTGTAATCTGTCCCTGGCTAGTCACCTTCTTTCAGAACGGAAAAAATACAACCCAATTAAAACTCCTCCCAGCACACAACTGTAACCATGGCACTGCTACCACAAGGCATTTGGTTTCAGCAAGCTTCCCAGCTGCTGGCTTGTTCTGCATCAACTGTGATGCAGGGAGTTTCCCCTCAGTCACTTGTATTGGATCACATGCTGTCAGGGTCAGGGTTATATAAAAAAAATTTTCTGATTTCAGCTATTTGTTTTCATCATAGCTTCAATTCTTTCAGTCTAAAAACTGAAAATATAAATTCAGTTCTGGAGAAGCAAAAGCACAGAAAATCTGCAATGCAGACTCAGGAAGACTTCAGATGGGGGTAGATGACCACAGAGGGATGCAAAGCCTCCAATTTACCAAGCCAAGTCATTCCAAGGTGAGGAATGAAGGCAGAACAAAGTGGTTACTGTATGACCAAGACTATACAAGATTGCTTTATTCCTGTTTGTGTTGAGATAGTCACTTGTTTAAAACCACTACCTCAAATATTTCGAAAGCCCAGTGACCTCACTTAGGCAGGTGAAGTCAGCCTGTGGAAAACTCATTCACAACTCTGCCAACAGACCTCCAAACACCAATCATGCTGGGATGAAGAAAGGGAACACTGATCCTTCCTCTCCTTTTTCTGCACATGACTCTGCTCCCCATTATTTCATATCAATACTTTTTCAATTTCAGTTACTCCTCTGCAAGAACCTCTGTGCTGATGCACAAATCATACCCAATGCCAAGTCACAAGTACAGCAGTAAAACCAGTAACTTCCCATCTGCAGGATCCAGACAATATCGGCTACTGTCTACCTGTTTGTCCACTGGCTTCCTTGCAGTGTCTTGTTTACAGTCACTCCTCAAGTGCCGGTGAGCCAAAGAAAACGTCTTTAACGCAGTTCTGCTGCAACATCAGCCCTTCCTCTGTGGCTGACACAATTATTATGACCACAGTTACTTTTCTGTTATGTCTGAGATGAAGCATGTTGTTGTCATCCGAGCTCAAAGACCCACAAACTCACCCTGAGAGTCTTTCACATGTCTCACCCAGCCTCTTGGGACCATAAACAAACTTGCACTGAAGTAAAAGCTGCAAGCATTAAAACTGGTCACTTCTGTTCAAGCTCACAGAGACATTTTTTAATCAAAGTATCTAAAATCAACATATACTTGTCTACTAAAGACTTACCTAATGCTTTTCCAAATAAAACTAAGGGATGGAAATCCCTCTCTAGACATTCTAATTTCAGCATAATGTATTTTTTATTTGACCTAAGTAAGTAGTACATGTGCCTTCATATACGAATAAATAGGAAGAAAGCTCAGGGATACAGAATTGACCACGTACAAGAAGCTGCGGAGAAGGTGGATGGGGACAACCAATTTGGACAACACGGTCAGCACAGTGAGATAAATTATACCTCCTATTATTATGCAGAAATGTCCCAGGCTATGCTAGGAACAGCGATGCAGAAACCTGCACATATGTATTTACTCTCCATAGCTGGGAGAGGATGACAATGGGTTGAGAATAAATAAATAAGATGATTTTTTTAAAAGAAAGAGACCAGGACATAAACAGTCATGCCCAGTGGTTAGAATCAATGTCTACAACTGGATGCAGAACAAGGACAGGAACTGAACTAGAAAGCGAGGTTAAAATCAGAACATAAACTGAGGGACAGGGCAGATACAACACAGAACAACAGCCAGAAACTCAGCTGTTAAGCTGAGGAGTGACTGTAAATTCAACTTTCATTAATCACTAAAACCAATCACTCAACATGCCCATCCACAGCTACCACTGCTCAACTAAAAGGCCAGCTTACCTTGTAACTGCTTCAAGTCTCAGCTGAGGGGGCACCTGGTTTTAAGGCCAAGGGTCACAGTCATTGTTTAAAGAGAAAAATAATTCACTTATTGTGAGGGGAAGGAAGGTGAGTGGTTTTGATGGACATGTTACACTTGGCTTTTTAAGAAACTAATTGCACCTGTTTGATCCTGTTTATTTTTCAGTTGGGTAGTGGCTACAGATGCCAAATTCTGAATCCTCTAGAGAGTAGGTGCAGCTCGGAAAGAACAACACGTTGCTTGATTGACCAATGCATTCCACATGGGCAATTTCTGGGTAACTCTGAGTTTTTGAAAAAATTTAACAGGAAGAATGTAGCATTTTATTTTATTTTATTTAAAGAGAGAGGTGGAGGGGTGGTAATAGATTTGGAAGACACACACTGTCTTCAGGGAAGCAAGAAGACTCAGCTGTCAACAGGCATGAATTCAGGAGGCTGCATACAGAAAATGGGTACACCCATAAAGTTTGAGGATGCATTAGAGGAGGTATCTGACTCAGCAGCTGTGCAAGTATCTTTCATAGCTACAATGAAAATTTTCATTCCTGAAGTAAGACACATTCTCCTGGTACAGTAACTCTCTGAAAACCCAATTACACCATCCAGTTTGATCCATATTAGGTATGCCTCAGTGACAGATCAGCTTGGCAATAACTATCTGCAAGAACTCTCATCAGAAGAGTGAGCCCCCAGCAGCAAAAACAATCAAAAAGCAGGCAGGAGCAAGGCTAATCCATTTAAGTGAGACTAAAACAGCCTTTATTATTAATAATAATAAAAAATAGGCTTAACTAGTGATGCTAGAAATTATCTGTGTCGGTCAACCAAAGCACAGATTATGCTGCTACTGAATGTAACCAGATCTGTGGGGAAGGAGAGAAGAAAAAGGAGAACAGGAACTAAGGAGACTTGGTAAAAGACAATACACTATGAGCTCTCTGAGTCTCTCACAGCTTTTCATTGGCTTCACCCCATCAACTCAGAAATCAAAGAGCTTCCAGCACCAGACATTTGTGTCTGCTCCATCTTCATCACAGCCAGACACAGCCCTGCGATTAAAAGAATGGCGAAATAAGGAGCTTACAGATTCACTTTCCCCAGCTGATACGGTGACTCACAGCACTGAGGTATCGATCCACAGGTCTGGCCTCTGCCGATAACTACACGCCACAGGGGTTAATTTAACTCCCTACCACCTGGCACTGCCTCAGACACTTTGCTGAGAACAGTTATAAATTATATAGTACTCCAAAAGTGCAAAGCAGGAGAGCGTTTTTTCAGCACATTTCTTTTGTTACCCATCCTCCAGCAACTGGATCTGCTTTGCCGCTTCCAAGTCTCATTTGTTTTCTTCCCGAACTTACATTGCAGTCATCTACTCAAGCACAAACTGCTTATAGGACACTGTAAATTAGAGTCACAGAAAGGAAAAAGGGTAAAAAAAAGAGTGCAATTATGCATACACAGACCAGGGAAAACGATTTCTGCAAGGAAGTTTAAGTAAAAGCACAACTGATCTTCATCTTAGAGAAATGCTAGTGATTTTAGAAATAGCAGTACCTTGAAAGAGTGTAACAGTGATAAATGAAAGTATACAGATAGAATTTCTGATAGCGATAGGTCCACCAATATGGCAATTGTGTACAGCATCAGAGCAATTTTGGAAAAAAAAAAAAAGACTGAAGTCTCCTCATTTAAAACTTCCTTTGTCCAGTCCTAACCTGTACCTGGTTTACCTACAAAAAACCCTTTAAGGTCTAACAAACCCGGATGAAATTTAGTCCAGTTCAATCCTTGCAAGCTTGCTGACTGTATGAAATAGATGTTCGAGTTTTACAGATGCTCACCATGGTATCTCTCAGCAAAATTTCTGGTGAATATAATCCCATGGTAGAAGTGAATTGAAAATCTGACTACCTGTTAAACTCTGTGCTCCTAAAATGTTAACCATCAGATTTATGCTCCTGATCCCTCCTAAAATTCCATCTCTTCTATTCGCCCTATGTACAAGCTACTGCACAAATCCCACTGATATCCCAGTATGTTTCTAAATCTAGGTAAACATTTCTCCTGGATATTACAGAGCAGACCAACCGTTATCACCTGCTTTCAATTGTGGTAACCTATGAGACATTAAATACATACATGGACAAGAAAGCTTTCCTTTCAGAGGGTGGGAGATATTCAATCTTTAATTACTGTCCAGGGAAACAGAACTCTGTGTTTTGTGGTTTTTTTCTTTTTTTTCTTCCTCCTTTTCTTTTTCTTTCTTTTTTTTCTTTCCCTCCTTCCCCCCCCCTTTTTTTTTTTTGTTTTGTTTTGTTTTGTTTCTAAAAAAACACAACTCAGCCCATGTGTTTTCTCTTTACTGGTAGTGATCACCAAATCCTTAACCAACTTATTGTACTTTCAGGTATTTCTGCAGTTTAAGACATCTTCCTCCTCCCATTTCCTTGGCACTCAGGTAAGAGCTCCAGTTTAAAAACTGAGAATTACAATAGAAATTGCCAGATACCAGTATTTCACATGGGCATTTCTAGCTTTTGTACTATTTGGGTTAGAAGTACTAGAAAATGAAATTCTGTTTTATGCAGTCTGAAAGAGATGCTGTTAGCTCTGCCTGTAGCCCTGCCACAGAAGCTTAGAGTATTAACATTCCCATATTCCTGAATCAGTGAGAGACTGTCTAGCCTTATCCTTTCTCTCTGACGGTAGTCAATATCAGAAAATTTAAATAAAGGTGCAAAAACACACTGGAGAAGACATTCTGCACACAGAGTAACTTCTCCGTTTCCCCTTACTCCTTTGAGTGCCATGCAGTTTTTTTAAGGAGAAAAAAATTCTTTCTTTTGAAACAAAGACAAAACAAAATAAAATAAAAGTTTAACCATGTTATCATAACTTTTGAAATTTAGCATAAAATGTGACTTTGCAAAAGTGTAGCCCACTGCAAGTAGGGGTCTGCCCAATTGTGGGCAGTTAAGATAAAGGGGAACTATGGCTTGCATGAACGGGTAAGATAAGAGACTGACAGGGAAAGCCAGAGAAGAATGGCTTTTAGCACATAGCAAGAGTAATCAATAACATTGTAAGGGAGACAGGAGATGGGTGGGGGGCATAGTTGCTTGAAATTACAAGCCTTTATGTAACTATTTTATAGTCATAAATTTAGGGGATGGTAACCAAATGTATATTTAGATAAGGCAGACTTTGTACCGGTTCTCTAAGAATATATATGATAGATAATATTTGAAACTTACTCCTTCCAAATGTATAAAAGCTGTTGGATTTTTTTTACTTGTTGGACACGCACTCGGAGGGTGAAAGCCCTTGCATAGCCCCGGCCGTAATAAAAGTGTGCTTTACATACTGTGTAAGGATTCCTTTGAATCACTTTACCACCAGTGATGATTGTTTCATGAGCAGAGGTAACTAACCATGCCTGCCTGAAAGAAAGAACAGGACTTTTATCTGATAAAGAGTGACTACTGCTCTCCAGACTCTACTGAGCTAATACGGCTTGTTTCACCTAGGATATGTCGCAGTTAAGGAAAACTTAGGCAAGGTAAGCCAAATTAAGTAGAGGTTTAAGTTTAAGGTGCATTAACTAAGGAACCCCTGTACAGATCTTCTCAGTCAGAAGTAAAAAGAGTCTGAGCAAGCTAATGAGAACTCAGAGCAATTTATTACTCAAGGAGAATGTTGAAGAGGTTTAGTGAGTTCTACTATATCTGAAATTCAACTCTTTTCATTAACTTGATTTCACTTAACCAAGTACTTCTGTGTAGACAGGCCTGTAAAATCTGTATGTGACAGTCCTTCCTGAACCTCCAGAAGTCACTCAGGCCCTCATGATTCTCCTGGACATAGCATGTGAACAAATCAAGGAAAAGCCTAATTCATTTTGTATGTAATTTTGTCAGATCTTAAGCAGGCACTTGCTTGTTCAGGGTTGAGTACTGTTAGCAGCAGACAGAAAAAGGAGATACATACCTCAGTGTGAGATTTTGGCAATCTTCTGCATATAAGTATGTGTAAGATGCAGCACAACAGCCCTTTCATTTCATCTCATTCTTATCCATGATGCTTTTAGAAACCAAAGTAGGACATTTGTGCATTCCGTGATTATAATTTTATTGACAGAAGAAGATATAATAGTTACATCTAATGTATCCCTAAGGGTTGATAATTGGATGTAGATTGTATTCTGGGATGGGAGATCTGACACAAATGCATCTAAATCTCTGAAATAGACTGGAATGTGATGGGCCGGAAGGTAGACAGAAGAATGAGGCATCAGGTATGAATACAATATGCACTTTCATAATTTCCAGCAAAATTTAATAGTTACATTTACTCACTGTCCCACTACAGTCTCCACTCAAAAGTATATTGCAAACAAACAAGAAGAGGGAATGATGACTGCAAAAAAATATGAGCAGTGTTTGGGCTCTGTAATTTCTAGCAGGAGACAAAACGTATTAGCTTATGAACTCGGTCTCATTCAGAACCACCACTTTCTGAGCCTGGACTACATATCAAAACATTAACCCTCTGGCTTTGAAGCATTTCATTAGGCAACAGCAGCAACCAGGAATATCGTGAGTCAGTCATGCTGCTGCTTCTTCCTGATCAGTAGAAAGCTGCAGAAAGTGTCCATGAGTAAGGGCAAGAGAGACACATCCACCACCCGATGGCTTGATTCATGGACTAATGCTAAACGGCTTTTGCATGAACACACCAAACTTCTGGGAAACCAAGTACTATATTTTTATAATTGACTGCAGGATGAAGTTAGGATGTGAAAGGAGCATTGTGAGACATAAAAGGATAGTAAAGTATCATTGGGAACTCAAGGAAAGACCCAGCCCCTTGGAATGGGAAGCATTCCCCTCTCAGCTGTACAAGAAGGACTAGATGTAATTTCTCAGTACCCTAATTGGTACTGTGCAGAGATGACAGCTAAAGTAGCCTAAGCAGTTATACTGCATATTAAAAGCTGTGCAGCTGCGTTTAACACCAAGGTCCTTATGAGGAAATTCACCTACGCACTGTACAGAACAAGTATATGCTCACCTCCCAGAATACTGAAGGAAAGCCTACAGAAGTCAACAGGTGTCCAGATGGCAACATGTCATGTCTACAGGTGAATGGCAATGGTTTATTCATCCCATGCCACTTGAGGTTTTCAGACATTTCTCCTGAATGAAACCAAGAGGCTTTTCAGATTTTGTTCCAGACCAAGCAAGAAAGCCTCCATCGAAGAGCTGCAAAGTGACTGGCCAGGACTCTCACCTAGTCTGGAAAAATGAAGTCCAATCCCTGGTCTTAATTCAGGGAGAGGGAGAACCTGAAGTGTGATCTCTTATATTGCAAGTGACAGTATTGAACATAGAAAGGAGCCTCTTGAATTTTACTTGAAATTCCTTCCTGGAAACAGAATACTCTTCCAATGAAAGCTTGCATAGTGCAAACCATTCTCTTTTCACAAACCATCATTTCCTAAGTATTTAGTTTTCTCAAAATGCCTTCAGATAGCTTCAAGGGACAAGACCTCTGAAAGGCACTGTTGCAGCCCCTGTTTCAATGTCTGTGCCACACGGCTCTGGGAATCCTGCCCACCAGACGGAGAAGCAGCCTACAGCAAGCATACAAAAGATCAGGTGTGAGGACAAGTGCAACATTTTGATCTACCAAATAAAACTGCTAGGTAATTTGGTTTTAAATTCAAGGCATTTAAGAGAGATGCAGGGTTCTTCTGTTATAGCAGAATCTCTATCACCGCATTTGCTGCAAACCAATGTATTACAGCATGGTTAAGAGAAGTGTTTGGGTTTTGCTGTCCAAAATGTTTTTGTTTATTGCATTAACACTGACAGATTTAAAGGTGATTCCTAGTGCACATATTTGTTTTTCTTTACAGTGTTTTTCAGCCTTTGCAATTTACAGACCCCTGAAGGCATTTTCTAGGGTGGGTGCAGAGCATGATAAGCAAGCCTAAGTCCACAGTCAATTGACTTTTCTTAGTTGCTTTTAACAGACTCTCCCTGGAAGTAGCACATGGGTCCCCAAGGGCCTGTAGATTGCAACTTGAAGGCTGCTGCTCTGCTACAGCAGGCCAGTTCAAGAGCCTGATGCTGGTGTAGGAAGCTATACATCTCTACCAAGTTCAAGAAAACCTGTGAGAGCACAGCAGACAAGGCAGTCAGAAATCAGGCCAAGTCAGAAATCTTCTTAAACGTTGTACGTCTGGAATTGTAGTTCTGGAAATACATATAAGTTACAAATTAAGAAGTATCAAGGAGTGTGACAATCAGAGCACATCCTCTTCTGCTGATAAAAAATTCTCTGAGTAGTAATGACTTGTCAAGCCAGCTCGGTTTTTTCCTACAAAAGCTTAAACTAAAAAAGCTTCAGCTAAACAAAGAAGAATAGCAGCTGAATGAAGCATCATCTCTACTCTAGAGAAACTCAACGACATGCACACATAATAACAGCATTAGAAAGCTGCTGCCACCTATAGTTAACCATCGGCTTTATTCACCCAGATCCCAGTTACAAGAGGGAGGCAGCTGCCTAATTGACTCATACAATATACGAAGGTGAGCCAAAACATTTTCCCAGTTAATACACACCCACTTCTCATTATCAAAGCAGCTTGTCAACATGCCAACAAAATAATGCCATAGGAAGAGAGCAGAGGTTAATCTGTAAAAGGGGCACAACAACCAATGAAGACCCACAACTGCTGTTTCTGCCAGTCAGTCCATACAAAGCAGGTCAGCAGCTCTACTGGGAAGACTACACTCAGGCTGGCTGAGGAGTAACTAAATAGACTCTCCTGTCTCAAAATCACTGTAATCAACTCTGACTAAGGAAAAAGCAACTCTAAGGCTGCTCAGGCATTCAAGAACAAGGAAAAAGTACAAGGAAAAAGTAGGAGTAGGCAGCACACTAAGTTTGCCTAGAGTCTCAGCTGGGAGCCTCAGTCAATGCCTCCAAAGACAAAGTAATACAAAATAAAAGCCACCAAAAAGCCCAATCACTTTAATTTGCTCTTAGGGGTTGCAATTGTCATAAAAAGGAAATCCAGGTAAATTATGGAAATGATCAAGCTTCAAAACACTGTATTGTATTGAGATGGGGAGACATTTCAGAGGGAAGCTGATAGAGGAAACATGATTGGAAGAGAACCACTCAGGCGGGAAGTGCTGACTCTGCTTTTAAGCAGCTTCTGGCAGAATTCTACCCTGTCCCAACTTCTTGGGCAATTTTATTGTGAGCCACTGAAGAAAAAAAGGGAATTCTTAACAATGAGACACACAGTAAGAGATTATTTTAAAACAAGAAAAAGTCAAGAAATGGGAAAGCAAGTGTAGTTCAGGAGAGCCCAGGGCTGCCAAAGAATCAGCTGCTTGCTTACCCTTCACCCTTGATCTTCTCTCATTAAGCCTCCCCATACCCTTGCTGCAGGTACCAGGTACCCAGCACATCACCTACAGACAAAAGCAGAACGGTGAAGAGCTACATTTGAAAAAGAACAAACAACAAGGAAGGCTGCCCAAAACCTTCAGTTGCACCAGCCTGGTGTTTCCCACTGATTTCCAGTGACAATGGAAGAAAGATCTAGTGATCTTCTGCACGCATCATTTGCCTACTCAATTGTTACTGCTCATTCAAGCTTTGTCTTTCATACACTACCCCATATTTCATCTGTCAGAACTGGGGAGGAATCCGATTAGCTTCTAGAAGCAGTTTAAGCAATAAGGGCATGGTAGACTGAATTTCTGGGCAGCAAAAGGCCACCCTGAGTACTATGACAAGGTATTCACTATCTGATAGCTTAGATTAAGGAGGAACCTTGCTCTTTTGTCTCTTCAGTGTGTATGCAGCTCTCATTAGCATTAATGCAAGCTGCGTACAGGCACTGAGCGTCTGCCAAACAAGTGACAAACACCAGCTTTTCATTCAGCATACATGAGCAAAAAAGGGGCACAAGACACTCAGCCATCTACTGCAAGCACCTGACAACTATTTAAGCATTGAGTCAAATCCAGGAGTTTTATGTAACAAAATGACATGGAAAACATTCACTGAGAAAGCAACAAGCATACAGTACGTACTCTGCTGCATGTTTCTGCATGAAGAGGATAGTTCCAAAATGATGATAAATATTCATGATAAGATATATAAATAATAAAAAACCCCAAAATATGGCTTTTTTTTTTGAGAGAGAGAGAGATTGCCCAGAGCATAAATCTTACAAAAGCTAAGCCAAATTCTCATGCAACTAATGAAAATGTTCCATTTTCTCCTCCAAACAGAATATTCACTTTTTTTGGCCTACACATTAGGTATAAATTTGGAATAAAGCTTTAACCACCACCAAAAAAAACCCCAAAAACCCACCAGCCAACCACCCAAATAAAAAACAAAGCAAAGATTGAAATGAATCCCCATCTTTGACTTGCCATTGGACACACATTACGAAAGGAAGCAAGAACTCTTCAGTCTCTAAGATGCCAAAAAAGAAATGCTGTATTTCCTAGAGCGGCCTTTCACAGGAAATGCCACTCCTCTACTAGAAGGTTTGAGCCTCCGCAGCACAACCTGACATCAGTAGAAATTTGTAGGGGCTGTCAGCCAGACAATCAGCATCAAGGACTATCATCTAGAACCCAAAAACCAGGAGCAGCCAAGCCAACATTTTGTCCATTCTGTGCCTTGCAGGTGCCTAGGCTGTGCTTAATGATTTTATGTATAATTTCCACCCCTGTCCCCTAGCCTGGGGCTGGGAGAGAATGTTTCCAATTAAAGGAGCAAACTGCAGTAGTTCTATGCTGTAAAAAGAGACATTACTAGTAACATCTGCACTTTTATGCTGCACAGAAAAATATTTCCTCAAATGATAATAATAGTAGTAATAATAATAATAAGGTGCTGTGTAAGTTTATTGAAAACAATACATTCTACAAAGCCCCAGATAGCTTGTTAAATATTTAACAAACATGAATATTTAGTATTTAATAAGACACTAAAGATTAATGGAAATAAAAAGTAATAGGTATTTTTCTGATGCTTCCAAAAATTAATTCCAGTCAAATGATGCCCATCTATCTGTGATACCAGAAACGCTGCTCATAACTGAGACATCCAAGTTGTTCAAAATTGTTAGAAGGCAAATGCTGGTAATTTTTTCAGCAATTCATAGTTATTTTAGCAGTGGTTAAAGTTAATTGAAACAAATTCTTAATAAACAGTAATAGATTTACCTTCCCAACCTCAGGGGCTGCTGGGTGGATTAGTCGATATTTGCTGACAGCTTTCAAGTTGGAAATACTGTATGAACACAATTATAATATTCTCACAGAACCATTCTTTAGCAGCTTACTCTTGTATGTAATTAGATGCAGTGATCAGATTATATTTTATATTATAGTGCCATTTTCCTTTATCAACATTCAGCAAGTGGCTCCGGAGGGCACCTATGGCCCTTTAATGACTTTACTGTTTTTCAGCTAACGACCATCAAATAGAGTAATCGCATCCACAAAGAAATTGAAGTAAGCTGCAGGTATACACACAGCAAAAAGCAGAATGCTTCCCTTCTTAAAGTGACTGGGCTTTGAAAAATTAGCTAACGATAATGGTTTAATAATGAAACAGATGCTCAAAATTGCTTGGCTGCTTTATCCACAAATAGCCCCGTAGGAAACCTCCCACCCTCGGTCACTCCAAAAGCATGCACAAGTGAACTTGGTGGCAGATTGCAGAGTAACCTGCCCTTTTATTTCTCACCTCCTGGAAGTGACAGGCTGTGTCTCACAAGTTCTTGCCATATATTTTCTCTACACGGTCCTCCCTCAAATGAAATTGAGGAGGCTTATTTCTAATGGAGACTGGCAATCATCTATCAGTACTATAATAACAGGAAGTAAACAAATAGCAAAAAAGACACTTGGACTGGTTCTCACTGTGTACTGAAGGATATAGTGTCAAAAATCGTTTTCTCACTGCCTGCCCTATGTCCCTGACTGAAAAAATCTGAACAGGAGAGGAAAGGTTCACGAGAAAGACATCAGGAGCAAAACTACATGAGGTTTGTATCTGGGAGAAGATAGGTTCAGTGCTGATTGCTCGTGTAGGATGAAGCCAGTATAGCTGCTCTCGTATTAGCTGCTCAGGGTCATATGCTTCTGCCTACAAAATCGCTGCTCATGGATACAGTATGGCACAGAATCTCTCTCCATGCATAGGCTAAGAGAGTTTGAAATGGTATCTCACTGCTAGACTATACACAACTGATTGTCCTTGCATGGCGTATATCTCTCAGTGTCCCACTGCATCTGGCTGTAGAGGCTTTAACCAATCATACACTAAATATATCAGGAGAGGATAAAAAGAATGCACTTCTCTCACTTCCTTTGTTTTTCTTCCCTTCTCCTCCCTCCCAGGCTCTGAAATGCGTACACTCTCTGCATCACAAGATAGGAAGGCCAATCTGTGATATGTAAAATTGGGAAGAAACTTCATATTCTGTTGTACATAAATCCCTGAAGATCATGAGGGTGGGATACAAATAAAACCTCTCCACTTGTGTCATCTTTAGCAAAATCCAACTGCCAATGCTTTAACACAAAGGCAAAAACATTAAACATTTCTGAGGCAGCTCAAATAATAGCCCTGCAGGATGAATGTGATAGATCTTCTATTCCAATTCTACACCTCTCCTCTCTCGGACACACTGGGAATGCAAGAGGGAGGCTGCAGGGTATTTGTTTCCAGCCATCAATAAATAAGTGAAGTCTGCTTCAATTCCTCTAAAACAATCAGCTAAAAAAGATTAAAAACAGTTACCATTTGATGCTGCTGTGACAGGTCCAAGACAGGAATTGAACATGGCTAAAATAAAGTATTTATCTTTCTGGAAGACTTTCACTGATGCAGGGAATCAACATCAGCAAAATCTGCAAGCACGATGGTCCAGGGCTGAGCCAGGTTTTAGATGAGGCAACAGAGCAGTCCAGAGCAGCCATGTTTCTCTAGAGATTAAGAACTCTCAAGAAAGCTAGCGCTGCTAATTTTCAAGTTTCCTGCTAATCCACCAACTAGACTATAAGAACACTACACCATCACTGTTGCAACCCAAAGCACAGTTTGAAATGTGTCACTTTTGCCGACATTTTTAGTCCCAGGCCAAATGGTGTGCTCACAATTTACATTCATTCTCACTAATGTGGAGCTCTAAACAGGGGTTTTTCTAGTCTTAAATCAGTGTCAGTCCATTACTAAGGCAGCATATAGCAGTCAGGAATTTAATGGATTTAAAGGGTGGACATATTGATGGCTGAGAAGTGGAAACTGTTTATCCTGTAAATACTGTAACAGCTAAGACAGCACATCTCGTTACAATTTATTTGTTTCAAATGCGAGTGGAGGGAAGTGCTGGCAGCTGCAGGTTCTGTTACTGGAAGAGATGGGGAATAGAACTTTCACAGAGGTCTGCTTCTGTAGGAATGGCTGTTGAGGGAGAGCTACAGTATGGACTCTCTACTTGCACCTTTTATCTCTGCTAACCAGGAGCCCTTCTCCGAATAAGGCAGACATATAAATATGGTTCCAGGTCTACCTTCTAAGCTGTGCTGCCTGGCTTTCTCCATGCACTGTCACATACAACTTGGAGGTGCTGCATGGGCCAGGCTAGACTGTGAGTTTCCCATCCCAGGACAGTACAGAGATAGTCAGCAAGCCACTGTTCCATTTGGAAAGTACCATATGGTAACGTAGTATAAATCGCTAGTCCCCACAGCAATTTTCAGTACACTCTGACAGATTGAGATCTCAGAAAGCTGGGACACTTGCTTCTCTCATGCCCTTGCCAGACCTCAGAAAATGACCTTGAAAAAAAAATTTAAAAGTTGGAAATGTAGATTTTTCATCCAACTAGTAGCACATCCAATAAATATCGAACTGTTCTGTCCAAATAGGAGCCCGTGAGCATCTTAAAGCCCCTAGCTTTGTGATTCCCAGCCTCCAAATTGTTCAGTTCTGTATAACCTTTCAACTGAATTATCTGAGAAAAAATTGGGAGATAATCCCAATGATTTCCACATAAAACCCTGCTAGGCCCTGTGAGCATTAGAAGACTGGAGTGAGAATGAATAAGAGGGAGGAAGGGAGGAAGACAGTAAATACTCCACACTTTATTTTCCTTCAAGGAGTACAAAATTTATAGTTCTCTTTTAGATTTTTTTCCAAGATTTGTTTACTCTGCTTTGTTATCAACTCAACTAGGATGGAAACCTACCTCCTGCCAGCACAGAAAGATGTCCGCAGGCAAGCAGCAGACCTGCTGTTTCTCACTCCATGCAAAGGATGCTGCAACTCAGCATTCTTTATGAGATGCTCTTTCAGCAATAACCCCCATAACTGACTTTCCCTGCAGCTACAATTCTATGGTTTTCTACTATGGAAACACTTTGCTTTTACATGTAACTGTTTAATAATTATCTAGTGACCAATATTTACAAGTTTAGGCAAATGCCTGAATTCTCAAGAAGAAAGGGAGTCTAATTTTGAGCACCCTGTATGTGGCATCCAGAACATGTCAAGGCCTGCCTTGTCTCTTGGTCAGCAGTGTACCTGAAGCCATTGAAGCAGCTACTGAGACTCTCTCCAATGGCAAGACACGTGCGTCAGGTTAAAATCTGAAATTAGAAGTGTGTGCGGCCATACTGTGATGTTTGGGTCAGTTTAACACACTTCAGGGCAGGGCTGTGGAAATGTCCAAAACTCAACAACGCTAGCTCTCATTTTGCTGCTAGCATATATGAAGCTGTACTAGAAAAACTTAATACAAAAATACAGGGATGCTGTGAAGCTGCTATGAGAGGTACCAAGACTTTCTCAGATGTTACAAACAAAAAGAAACCCTTTCACTTTCCTGCTCTTAGCCATTAACTTTCATTTGTTTAGATGCCAGCACACTACACTTCATAAAAATTAACACTTTTTTTTTTCTTTAAACACTTACAAGCTTATTCTCCTCTCACATGCACCAGCTGTTTATCTCCTGAGTTGATGATTCTTTTTGGAAATGTGAGTTGACATCTGGGTATGAGCGGCTGCTGTAAATTGTCAGCATTTCTGTCTACTTATGCAAGCAAAGATTAGTTCCTCCAACTAAGAGTAGCATCTCTCCTAAGAATGTTAACATTACGATACATAACAACCCTCTTTTTTCTCTGCTATTACCCCTTTCTTTTCATTCGAGTACCTTTTCCTTTTGCTGAAGGCAAAGCAATACATTAAGGCACTAGGCAATACAAATAAATGTAATTTAAAGAGAAAGCTTTCCAGAAAGTTCATATTATCCCTTACAATAGGCAGTAAGGAGTAGGTGCGAATTAAGTACAGATCCTGGAACAGGTCAGAGGACACAAGCTGGAGTGAATTCATGGGCTCTGCCTAATGGAGCTTAAGCACAGCAGCTGAGAGCGCCTCCTGTCTGGATCAAATTCTTTCCCAGGACAGAGAAAATCGGAAAGGGGGAGATGGCTGCCCAAAGCACGAAGTACTTCAAAGCAACCCTGGCTTGTTCATTTGACCTGTCGGAGGAAAATACTCCATATTTGTTTCCCTTCATCCTCAATTTTAGTAACTTTTCACAGCTTTTACCTATCTCATGCTTGGATAACAGTGGGAGACGTATACATAATGCCTATCCCCATGCTCCGTGCATTCCCACAGAGCTCTACAGGTTACGGGACTTTGCCCTGCTGCGCCTCATCTCAGCAAATGCTCTCACACAGGAGAATCCACCATTCCTCTTAAAGAATGACACATTCAGACACTGGCAAGACAACACACAAAAGGTATCACAGCACCAAAGGCTTCCAGTTAAACTGTTCCTTCTTTTAAGCCAGCTGGCTGTTAGCAGGATGGGAAAATCAACAGATGCACCTGGGCTATACCACACACCACTCTTCCTATTTCAAGTGTTAAAGGTTGAAGCCAATGCTTTAAATTACATGAGGAATGCAAGGCAGGCATAGGACTGAAGTGTCACATGTTCCCTTGAGAGAAATGTGTCTCAGACAAGGAACAACACAGTGAAAAGCAGTTTCACACATAATCCTTGCAGACAGAAAATCAACACTTGGAGGTTTGTCCCATGACTCTTGGGTTTGGGAGAATCAATGGTCTCCCAAATACAAAACAGTAACTGTTTTTCATAAACCAAGGGGGGGAGGCATATTAAATTAAAATTGTCAACACTTTTTTAAAGCTTCCATGCCCAAAGCAGGGAAAACCCTGACATTCTTTGCACTTGGAGAAGCTTACTGAGTTTTAGCTCATAAAAATAATCCTGGAAAAAAAACCCATCATGATGAGCAGAAAAGAAAGCACAAAGCAGCATGAATAAACTGGGTGATTGTGGTTCCTATTGAAGTTATTATTCATCTACCATTGGGTATGGAGTATAGTGAGGAACAAAAATGAAGGAAAGAAGGAGTAAAGTGAGTTGAGTCTCTGCCCAGAGAAGGAGGATGCTATTTAGATGAACAAGAATCAGCTCCACAGAAATGCTGATGGATGGTAGGGAAAGCATGTGTTGTTATAAAGGGGGAAAAATACCATACATAAGTTTTATAGGCTGTTATATATGAACAATCCCTTAACCTCCGCTTAAAGGCAGCCTACCACTGTGGTGTTAAGGCTTGGGAAGGCCTTCTACCCACTGTGAGTACTCACTGCCATTTTGATAACTTTAGAGTGGCAGGAGCTCTAGCTGATCCCTCTGCTACAGAAAGGACTGCTCCAAATGCTCAAAGCTCGGGCCACCACACTTTAGTATCCTTGCAGCCTTATTTCTTCACTTCAAGAGGGAAGCCAAGTCCTATTTAGACATCTGGAGACACTATGGGAAACAAAAATCATGACCACCTACAATTAAATATATGCAGGTTACTTTACAACATAACAGAATAAAATAGTTTTGATGCAAGGAAAAGGAAAGCAAGAGCCACACTTCACTATTAAATTACATAAACATCGCTTTTGATTGAGCTGAGACTCCCCTATCAACAGAAATCTTGCTTGCTTACTTATCTCCTCTTGCTTCACACTGTTCCCTCACTCACTCTCTCTTCCAAAACAGCCTCCCTTACTCATTTAGCTTTTTCAACCATAAGTGAAAATGTTTCTGAAAAAAAAAAGTTCTGACATTTTTCTGAGTTCTTAAGTTCTTACTTTCCCCAACAGCCCAAGTTACTGCTCGATCCAAAAGAGAGTATTCAAATATGTTCAGAAGTCTAAGCAGATTTGTTTGCATGATGTGTGGTTTGAAGAAGGGATAATTTGTTGGTGATTTCCAAAGCCTAGGAGACAGGAATCAATGGACAAAAACTGTTAATGGAGGCTCTTTCTATATTATGTTTACCCATTGCAAGCTTGCTGGTGACAGTGTTTTCCCCTTTTGCTTTTGTAGTACCTGCCTAGAGATGAATATGGCTCCACGTAGAGATCAAGAACGAAAACAGCAAAAATGTTTCCAGGAATGCACATAGAACAGGAAGGATGATGAATTTTAGTGCTTTCCACTTCTTGTTCATTGTCCTTCTCACTTTGCTTGCAGTTACACTTTTTGACAGCAGCAGTTTTCCACACAAGTAGTGTGACATAGGGCTTGATGCAACACAGACCTGGGATTTGCTAATGCATTGAACCATTTGGAGAAGTGAGAGGCAGAAATCCTTTCTGAGCACAGTCAGCTCTGGCTCTCTCCTCACAGGAGACACAGCAAAATAAAGGACAGTGAAGGAGACTGTGTGAAAAGGGAAGATTTCAAGGAAAGAAACTGCCAAGCCACTGACAATCACCTCACTCTTCTGCTTATTCCAAATAAAGAGAGACGGAAGAACATTCCTGATCCAAGGACTTTACCAAGTGCCATAAAGTTGTTAAAAAGAAAGAGCAGGAGTCCACATACACCTGTGAAAATGGTCCAGCAACTAATTACTCATCCTCCCACAAGACACATACAAGAAAATCCTTGCTGACTATACAGGTGACGATCTTCTCTAGTTTTTCACTACAGGTGCCTCTTCTGTGCTTATGTAGTCCCCACTGCAACAGGGTATTGATCCTAAGTAGGCTTGAGCATCAGCTATTTGCTGACAAACTTCAGCTTATCAGAGCACTCTCAGAGGACAGGTTCAGAACAAACTGCCCCAAGGAGCTCGGCAGAATGCTGACCTGCATGGCCGGAGTGACACACAGCCCGACAGGCTGGCTGACCTTGGGGAGGTTGTATCCACCCTTGGGAAGGCAGCTGCTGCCTGGCAAAGCAACTTCCACAGCACCATAAATCTGCAGACAGACCTTCTGTAGGTGAGTTCTGCCACAGCTGCCCCCTCCAGCAAGCTCATCTAGAACAGTGCTTGGGGTTCATGGTGGCTCCCATTACCTCAGACACCTGAAGCCTGCTTCTCTGTCAAGAAACACCCCCATTCCTTGCAGTATTGCAAAGCACTTGGTATGTCACAGTACTCTAATTAAAAAATATAAGCATCACTGCATCCTGTTTAGTATTATTTGGATTGAGGGGCAACAAGGAAGTCCTCCTTTACTAATAAGAAAAATAACCGAAAGCCCTAAAAAGGCCTGACAGCTCACCAACACAGGGCAAAGCACCACAGGAACAACTGTCCCCATGGGAACTGGCAAGTACGGAGCACAGGAAAATGAGAACTGTTTGAATTAACAGGGAACATTTGCTCTAAATAAAAGCTATTTTGAGGAATTAAAGCAAACAAATGTCAGCTCCATGCAGCAGTGTGTTGGGATGTGATGTGCTGTAATGTGTTGTGACACTTCACTTCATAAATTAAAGCTTTTTTTCCTCCCCCAGGGGAAGAGAATTCAAGTGCAGTCAAATACTAGCACTTGGAAGGTCTGCAGACTTGACACTTACCAGTCTGTGACTCCACTGATCCCCCGAGAGGAGATACCTTCGTGCCTGCCCTGTGGGCTGCTCTGTCCTCCCTTGGCCCCAGGACACTGCCACACAAGGAGCCTGGAGCTCAAATGCAGACAATGCTGCCATCGCCTGACCTCGGCTGCCAAGCTCTGGATAACCCTCATCAATCCACAAGGTGAAACCAACTGATGTCACAGCCAAAACTCTTGGTCTGAGCTTACACTTATTTTATATCCCACTTATCTGTCCAAATACACAGTATTCATTTGAGCCATTTACTGTATACAAAGCCACCAGTCTCACAAGACTAACTGTGGTATGAAAGGCCAAAACTCATCCACTTAGGACACCATCCCACTTTAGCTGGCACGATTCAGTGATGATATGAGAGAGTGGGCTCAAGCAAGTGTCACTGCTCAATTCACTGGCACTGAGAGCTGAATTGCACAACAGTAACCCTATTCCTAAGCTAAAAGAGCACAACACAAGAGCTGTAACACTCTGTGAGCAAAGAAGACAATTCTGTCTGCCCAGTGCCCAGTGCAGAGGAAGCACCAACACTCAGCATGGTTCTTAGTCACACACTACTCTTTCAGAAGATCTTTAAAAATAAAGCAGGAAAGAAACAAAATGAGAAAAAGACATAAGAAGAAAGACAATATAGATGACCTTATTTGAAAAGAAAAAAACCCACAAAAAAATAAAAAAAGAAAACACACAATCACTACCACTTTCTTCAGAGCATTTAACAGTCATCATCTGGAAGGTGCCAATAATGAGCTCAGAGCTGTACAACTGAAGAGATGGCAAGGCAGTTAATTAATTAGATATGAAACCCAGAAAGACAAAAGACACCCGGAAATTACACAAGTAGACAACTTTAGCTCTTCTATCCCTTCTTATTTGCTGCGTATAAAGTCAGAGGAAAAAGTCTTTAAAATTAATTTGAGCATTAACTCAAACCTGCAGCACAGGAGAGTGTTTGTGACTGGGACCTGTAAGACAAGAGGTAGAGGCAACAGTAAGATATAGTAAAGCCAAGATGTAGTTACAAATTACTTCTTGAGATCCCTCATGTGCAGACACCATTTCACAGTCACCAAACTTAGCATGGCTACAGCTGCATCATAGTATGCAACTACCTCTCTTATTGATGTGCTGAATATTTAAGGATAAGTGTAACATGTCAAAGATACTTCCAAGTATGCAGTTGTGTCCTTACAGTGCAGCCATGGCAAATGATGTCTATGTGAAGAGAGGTGAGGCTTCCTCCTTGTGTGATGTACACAATAGGGCCACAGTTGCCTGTTAGAAGCCAAGACCTGGTGGGAAAAGATGGTCAGAAAGAACACAGTTTTAGAGACAGTACAGTCCCAACACACTCCCTGAACAAGACCTTAGCCCTTGCCACCTCCTGTGTGTTCCTCCTACTGCCAAGCACCACAGTAGCTACAGGGTAGCACCACTCATGGTGCCAAAGTCACACAGGAGCAAGCTAAGGAATCTAAGGTAATGAGCATGGTAATGACCATGGTAATTTCCTCCTTCCTCTCATAATTCTCAGCCCATGCAGTGCAATGCCATATGGAAATACCAGCATAAGTCACAATAACAGCACGGCCATGTCACTGAGGGAGTGCACCCGAGCTCATTAGCCTTGTGTCTCACCCACACTACACCACTGTGGCCCAGTCACTTCCAGTTTTGGAGCAAACCCACCTAGAGCTATCTCACAATTTTCATATCATAAGGCGTGGATGTGCCCTTTGAAATACTCAGGGTAGCCTCACTCCACACACCACCTCAGAGGCAAGCAAGAGCCCTGATCTGCAGAGCTCCACGACATCCCTTCTACTTTTGTAGTTAAGCCACTGGGACAATGAGAAAAGGCTTTCTGCCAAAAGCTACCAGAGGTCTTTCTTATGCTGCTGAAGTGGTTTGTTAGCTTAGGACCCAGTGCCGCTTCTAAAGAAGTCAAAAGCAATATGCTGCCTAAGTTTGGCTGCAGCAGGGCTATCCTTTTCAGTTGGAACTTCGCAACTACGCATGCAGACAGGCTCATCCAAGAAAGATAGCTGCTTAAACCTGAAGTCTTTGATCTATTACCTAAACTCTCGAGCAATAAGGGACCCTTTGCTCTCACTTGTAAGCTCAGACCACTACAAGGCTCAGACAGATGCATTCTCAGAGTTCTCGAGGGAACATTTCAAAGTTTTAATGGCAGTGGCAGCTGCTCTTTATAAGCTGAAGGCAACGACACTTCATTTTTTAAATGGAGACAGATTCTGATTTATAAATATGAAAATTGAATGTATGCAAAAGCAGAACCCTGCTTCTCTTTGTGCATACACAATTCAGATAACTGAACTGATCAGTCACCAAACTGAGTTGAAAGACATTATGCTGAAGAAAAGACCTTGCTAGCCTAACCTCAATCCCGAATGAATCTAAACCTCTCCTTTCCAATCCTCTGAATATGAATAGGGACAGCATGAATATGCTGACAGGTCTTTTATTATAGCTAGAGGATGTAGCAATAATTAAAAACCAAATCTTGTATGTATGCAGCTAAGACACTTTCCTGAAGAAATACACTTGACTTTGTCTTTTTGCAAGATTAGGTTGTCAAAATGATGGTTTTTTTTAGTCAGTAAGATAGCACAACACCTGGGATTTCCATATAGAGGAAGCTTACAGAAATTGCAAAAGGGATGAAAGACTGGTGTTGTTCTCCAAACTTCCCTCTACTAGTCTGTGCATGTAACTGTGCAAAACACAACAGCACAATGTTGCAGCTGAGATGTAATACACAAAGATAAGGAATTTCGAATTCACGGTTTCTTCAGCAACAACTCACTTCTACAAAGCCTGCATCCATGCTTACTGGACAAATCAGCCATTAACAAACTTAGCACTGGCAACTACAGGTTGCTGTAGGAGCCCTAACACTTGTAGGTTTAGTACTTCAATTAGGAGGTAAAACATAACCCTCCACCTACTTAATTTTAACTAATTTCTCAGTTGATTTTTTGAGCTCTGCAAAGAACACATTTCTCACTGAGCACTGTGAGGTAGCACAAGCACGTGAAGTCAAAAGGGATATGAATTATTAAAAGTCTGAACAACTGAGGTTAAAGGGGAAAAAAAACAAAGGAAGAAAAGCTCTTTCTTAACAAAGGAATGACAACATAGTTAATTTAAAGCATTCAAAACCGTCTTTTCAAGGTTGAAACAAATTGTGAAAGAGAAAGCCTACACACTGAGGGTGCTGGCAAAATTCAGATATGGGCAAGGGCATATGGAGGTCATTAGCATTGGGATGGGGCTCATCTCCTGTGCCCAGAGAGAAAGGCTTTTCCCATGAACGTCACAATTTTGCTGTTGTCTGGTCACAAATCTGGAGAGAGAATGCAAAAATAAAGCAAACTTATGTCCTACTATTTCAGTTCCAAATGTGAACATCAAGCATAAACCATACAGACTAGTGCTTCAAAGTCAGCTGTTTCCAAGGTCTCTGTTAGGCAAACTTAGCCCCATCATGCTTGGGAGCTGTTTTTGCATGTGTCACCCTAGAGCTTCACAGCTTTGTCTATAAACGACTTTCAATGTATTACTGACCAATAATTTCTGACTTTTCTTGGCATGATAGCTTGCTTATCAATTTAGAAATGGCAGTATCCTAATGCCTGGTCCTAGTGATGTAGGTCTAGGCAGCATCTCAGGATGGCTCCTCAGGCATTATTTGCACAGATACCTGCATTTACCAGGTCAGTCTGCCCTGGACTAGTAGGTCACAAAGTAAGGATTTGCCACACTGCTACAGAGCCCATCATCTACATCTCACTTTCAAACCACAACCTCATATCAGCTCTTAAATGCATTATTCTTTAAGATAATAACTTTAAGATAATAACTTTAATATCTTTAAGATAATAACTGAGTATCCCATGTTAACATCCAACTTCCCCCTTTGTTAGGCTCCTGAGGGATTCCAGGCAGTTGCTTAATGCTTTCCTTCTCTAGGGCATATTTTCCCATTTACTACTTAGCTGCAAGTTGAACTCTTGTGTAGTACCACACATGCCTGGCAGAAAAAAACAAATGTGATGGAAACTGGAATTATTGGCTCTCAGTCTTTAGAATCTATAATAGTTTTTCCTTATTTTGAGAAGACTTTCCTTTTTTTTTTTTTTACACTTGCCCTGATCATTCTTCTCATAAAAATACTGTTGCCCAAGTCAAGAGAGAAGGGAAGACAACCTATATTAGGTCAAGCAAATTGCAGCAGTGGGCAGCCCGGCTGGGGTCCTCATCACAGACAAGCAGTTGTGTGCTGCAGACAGCTTTACCTGGAATTGCAGAGTGCCCCTGCCAGGCTCCTATCAAGGCACAGAGGACAAAAAAGTATCTCTAATAAGCTCCATTTTCCTGAATTGTTGAGGAGGAGGAGATAGAAAATCATTCCTGTAACACTTCTGGAAAACTTGAAGAGGTTATTGCTATGGAAACTGCTCCAGCAAAGCAGGTACGGAAAAGGGGAGAGGCAAAGAGATGCATGGTCCATGGAATAGAAATTTTTAACACTCAAAAATAAACCTGCACACCTCCGGCAATGCAATCTATTTTGGATAACATCAACAATTTGCCCTTGGTTTTTTATCAACAAAACCACAGGTAAGTGACAAAGAAATGAACACCTGAGGCTGCACAGGAAAGCACTAGCTGCAGAACCATACTAAAACCAATACACACCAGTACATATATGGCAGTAGAGAAAATCGAGTATAGAAGAGGACTACACATTTCTTCCTCCAGCTGAACTAATGCTAACCTTACAGTGAAGCTTCACTAAAATAAGCAGGAGGGCAACAGAGTTTGTTTTCATCAGCCTTTGATGGCAAAATAAAGCTGGGCTGGAGGAAGCCTTTAGCAGAAGAATGGGACAGAGGAGTCTGACTGTACCACACCAATGGCTGTGCCACAGAAAGCAAATACCCTGCTGATATGGGGACTAAAAAAGGAATCATTCAGCTAAGAAAGAAAAATCAGTTAAAAAACAAGGTGACAAACAAGAAGCTCTTTGAAAGAGACTTTACCCTACAAAGAAACTGTGAACCCACATTAATGGCTTTGGCTCAGTTTTAATACTGGATATGAAATCTCTTCCTTTGAGCATACATACATGTGTCCATACTTACATATTTTTCTCCATACAGAGTGTGGCCCCAAGTGTCCCCAATGATACTGTGAGAGACACGGTATAATTCTGGACACAGTTGGATAAACGCATCACGCAGTGGGTGAGCAATTGGCTCATGGGATGAGCACAGAGGGTAATAGTGAATGGAGTAACATCAGACTGGTGACCTGTCACTAGTGGGGTTCCACAGGGCTCCATCGTAGGGCCTGTGCTCTTCAACATCTTCCAGGACTGGAAAGAATATTAAGTAAGTTTGCCAATGACACTAAATTGGGAGGAGCTGTTGACTCCCTCAAAGGCAGAGAGATCTAGACAAAATCATAGGACTGAGCAATCATTAACCATATGAAGTTTAACAAGGGCAAGTGCTTGATGTTGCACCTGGGATGGGGCAATCCTGGATATACATACCATCTGGGGAATGAGATGCTGGAAAGCAGTGCCATGGAAAGGGACCTGGGGGTCATGGTTGATGGCCAGTTGAATATGAGTCAGCAGTGCCCTGGCAGCCAGGAGGGCCAACCATGTCCTGGGGGGGCATCAGGCAAAGCATTGCCAGATGGTCGAGGGAGGGGACTGTCCCGCTCTGGTCTGCACTGGGGCAGCCTCACCTTGAATATTGTGTGCAGTTTTGGGTACCACAATACAAGAAAGATATTAAGTTCTTAGAGAGCATCCAAAGCAGAGCAATGAAGACGGTGAAGGGCCTTGAGGGGAAGCTGTATGAGGAGCGGCTGAGGTCACCTGGTCTGTTAAGCCTGGAGAAGAGGAGACTGAGGGGAGACCTCAATGCAGTTACAACTTCCTCCCAAGGGGAAGAAGAGCGGCAGGCACTGATCTCTTCTTTGTGGTGACCACTGACAGGACCCAAGGGAATGGCCTGAAGTTGTCTCAGGGGAGGTTTAGGTTGCATATTACAAAAAGGTTCTTCACCCAGAGGGTGGTTGGGCACCAGAACAGGCTCCCCAGGGAAGTGGTCACAGCACCAAGCCTGACAGAGCTCAAGAAGCATTTGGATGATACTCTCAGGCACGGCACTCTCTTGGGGATAGTCCTGTGCAAGGCTAGGAGTTGGATTCAATGATCCTTGTGGGTCCCTTTCAACTCAGGATATTCTGTGATTCTAAATGTAATGTTCAATCACCATAGCAGAGTTTTGGTATGTGTTTAAGTGTTCTGCTAAATTGAGGCTTGCAACCGAACAAAAACATCCACAGTAAACTGGAGGTTTTGCATAAAAAGATGGAGTCTTTTCTGGTGCAACTACATCATTTTGGTGCGTTGAAAATCTTTAGATGAACTCTTCAGATGAACTAAACAGTTCACCTAAAACTCTAAAGAGAGAGAGAGAAATTACTAAGAAATGGGGGGAGTGATTAACTGTGACACTAAAAAGTCCTTTGAGGTCTTCATATCTTCAGGAAAACAAAAGCCAATCCCCTGGGATAGAGTTTAACAATGTCCCTTTAAACTTGGCTTGTTTCCTTTTTGGTTGCATGAACATCTGTAATCCCCAAATTCCTGTCTTCACACCAGCTGGTGAAACTGAACTGATCCAGCAGAGGACGTTTGAGCCTCGCCAGCACAATGAAAAACATAACCCCGCTGGGCATGACACAGCTCCACCACAATCTAAAACAGTGTAGTGCATTTGTATACTTAAACAAATGTGAACTATTTCAGAGACACAGCTATAAGGCACTGATGGGATGAATTGTTTGCCTTCCCTGGCCAGAGAAATCCTGCAAAGATAACAGTAAAGGTCTCACGAGGAAGGTATAGTTGGATGTAAACTACTCAGGGCTGCTAAGGGTTAACCTCAGCTCTGGCAGCATGTTTTCAGTCAAGTATCTAAGCTTCTGCTGGAGGGGAATTTTACAAATAAACTTACAGGCTTTGCAGATCAATTTTCTACTTGGTTTTATCACTCTTTTCTCCCAACCATACCCACTGTATCCCAGTTTCTTTTTCAGATATATTTTAAAGTTTTAGTGCCATTTTTGAAACAATACAGGCCTCTCCAGTACTTGAAACCACATATGGAGCTTTGGTAGCATTTGTATTTCCATCAAGAGTATTTAGGAATAAACAGCCATGAAAAACATTACCCTAGGGCTCCAGCACTCTGAAGCATGCAGTACAGACCTTCACTGATTGAATACTCAGCAAGCATTTAAATGATAATATTACATTAGAGTGGCGGCTGTAGCTGCGTAAATAATTGTGCATTGTCCCTGCTCATTGATTTATTTTCATATGTGCACACGTACACGTCTGAAAAACCACTTAAAAAAATTCAAAACCCAGACAGAGATAATCTAATAAACTCCAAAGTGAATCAATAGACTACTTAACAGCAGAGAGATAAACTGCATTTAATAAGAGTTAGAAGGGATGGAGAGAAGAATGTGCAAGATTCAGCCAGCAATACCAGAAGCACAGAGACTGAGAGCAAGAGAAAGACGAGTCTGAGGTGGATGGAGAGGAAAACCAGGAAGCTCAGGGAGCAGAGCACTTTTGAAAAAAAACCTCCAGTTTTCAAAGTGGTGCTTACAGAGCAATAGGAGTCAGGAGACTTCTTGACAGACAAAAAATGCGATAGAATCTGGTGAATATTCAGGACAGAATGACCTTCAAAGGAGCATTCAGCAGTTGTTAAATTTAGTTTCTGCTAATGCAAGGGCTCTCATACAGCTGTGCAGCAGTCATCTAAAAACTGGGTCTCATAAAGTTGCGACCCGAAGGTTCCCTTGTGGGAAAGCGCTGAACATTTTTATTCCAAAGTTGTTTCCAGGGCCTCATGGCATTTAAAGATATTGAAACTGAGGCACAAAAATTAAGTGATGTTACAAAGTTTACAAAGAATCAGTAGCAGAGCTGAAAATGGGTTTAGTTCAGTTAACTAGCAGTCCTGTGTTCTGTTCACTGGACATTTTTTCTGGCTGCACTGTGCCACACAATCTTTAAGAAAAAGAATTGACTGTAGAAGATTCCAGGTTCATGCATGCAGCGCAGGCAGTACCCTGTAAGAGAAAGTAATGTACAGCAGAACCATCTCCTCCTACATATGAGGACATTGTAGCATAATCTCTTCATAGTGTGTCTATGACTTACCATTTATGCAGCTTCAGCAACAATTCATTACTACCCTCCTCTTAGCTGTGTCAGCAAAAAGGTCAAAATTGGAACAGACATGGGATCAAACTGTTTCACTCCCTCTTCCCAGGTTAAGCTCAAAGTACCTAAAGCAAATATGGAGAAGTCTGGAGGATGCAAAAAAATTATCTCCTTTGTTTATTTCTTCTTACAAATGGACATCTATGCACATCTAGTATGAAGAAAACACTATAGTATTTCAGGAATTCTGATATATTAAATTTTTTATTATTACTAAACAAACCCTTGCAAGGCACTGTCATTTTGATTCTGTGTTACAAGTAGCTCTCCCTGATGGCAAAAGCCTAAGAGAAACTTTAAAATGTTTAGAGAACAACTGAGCGGATCTATCTCTGAACCTATTTCCTTATCAGTCAGCAGAGGAAGCGGATGGGATGCCACATGAACTACCCTGTTTCTCCCACATCTGGCACTCATGCTTTGATTTTCCCCTCAGCAACACACATAGTCTACAAAAATTATTATTAGACAAACACAGTTCACACACATTATCCAGAACCTACACTTCGAGTCTCAGACTTTCTGGTTGTGCCCAGTGTGAGGCTAATTCTCACTCTCAGTCTCACATGTATTAAGCTACTCCAGACCAAACAACTCCAACCACACCACTTTGACAGGACCATTTTCAGGGCTAACATCCATACTCCAGGCCCATTGCCTATGGTTGAAACACCAGGGTGCTCTTGCCCTGCAGGGGAGGCATGCTAAACATACACAGAAGCTTTAAAAAAAGCTTTCTGTAAATTCTTAAACAGATACAGCCCAGCATATTTTAAGGACAAACTTTCTGAATGAAACACCCCTCACTGTACCATATCTTTTTCTTCTAAACGTCAGCAGAAAGGAGAAGGGGGAGATGTCCTATCTGTATTACGGAAAATGAGAATTTCCACTGCCTCAGAGACCTACTTAGGAGTTCCTATAAAGTCAGACTAGTGAAGGTTCAGTGGAATAAAGTATCTTCTTGTATTCATAATGTTTGGGAATTTCCTGGGACTGAAAAGAAAGTATCACATGGTACCAACCACATTGAAATGCTAGATCAACTTTCTTCAGTAAAGGAGTTTCCTTAAGTTCTAGTCAACCTCAACACAGGAAAGTAAAAGCATTAAACAATCTCCAGTACCCTGTGAAGATCCTGCCTGACCACACAGTTGTGGTCCTCTCCTTTATGCCTTCCATCTCTCCCTTCCAAATAACATTTCCCATTTTCTTATTCTCTTTCCAGTGATGATTCTAGTCTGGTCGTCAAAGAAGCAGATAAATGTCATCATCGACACAATATATGTTACTGAAACTGGATGCACCTCATAGCAATGTCATGATGAGCTGGCAAGTAGGACCAACTGCCACACCAGGCAGCACAGTCTGTGCTCTCACACAGAGTTTTCTCCTCCATCTTCAAGTCACATTTTCTATTGCAATTGTATCCAGATAACGAGCAGATGCACTTACCCTTACATCCATGGATGAGCTACAGACCATGCTGGCTTTCACCAGAGGTTATTCTGCATAGGCTAATTCCAAGCACAGAGGAAAGAGACCAAGTCAGCACTTCTCTCAACAGACCTACCAGTCCTTCCAGGCACCACTGAGCATCCATGTAAAGTAAGATACACGCAGGTACCCCAAAAAATGCCAAGGCAGTGGAAAGAATACAAAAAGGTTTATTCTGAAGACGAGAATGCTAAAAACTTACAAAGGAAAAGCTGCACCACACTGCAAAACAGTGCTGGGCCTGAGAAAGACACAAACTCCTGTTTCCTTCCAGGCCTCTTATCTTCTCTGTCCTCTTTGCTGTGCCTGCCTGAAACATCTGTTTTATCTCTCCACATTCCAGGGAGCTGCCCACAGGGACAGCTTTTCTCTGGAATGCAAGAGGGAAAGAAACATCCCCCTGTCTTTGAAAAAGGGGTTTCTTTTTAGGCAGAAAGTATCCTCAAGCGAACATTTAATTAAGCTCTAATCTCGTCGAAGTGAAATCTTTTGAAAAAAGGACACCTATCCCTACAATCCATAGCTGATTTTATTAGAATACAGATGATGACTTAACCAAAGACAGGTTTTGAATGAAGACACAGTGTCGGGTTGGAAGGAGTAGGAAGGGGAGGAGCACGGCAGATCATGAACCTGCTGATGTTGCCAGAGTTTGGCTTCATTCTGCAAGTCCTCAGTTTTCCTACTTTCAACCCTAGTTGTAGGCATTGTGCACTAGACGTGGCATTTTGGAGGTACAGCTAGCAAGAAATAAAGGGCTGCAGCATATGAAAATAAAGTAAAAAAAAAAAAAGAGAAGGAGGAAACAAAGTTTTAGGTTAGTTCCTCTGGTTTTACATGAAAAACAACTGGAAGTAACTTCTGTTTTCATGCAGAGAGAAAAAAACCCACAAACAAATCAGCATGCTGCCAAAAAACGCAAGTGAAGATTCATCTGTCTTAGGGACTACTGGATTAAAATCTCCAAAACCAGCACTACCCATCAGATCCTTTCCTCAACAGAGTATTAAACCCAAAATGAACAGTATAATTTAATTGCTGGAAAGCTCTAGGGCTTCCTCTCACTTTCCTCCATTCTCTTCTCCTTTCTGTTGGGGAAGAGCACAGTTGGTGAGAAAACAGAACTTTGTTACTACACTTACAACCCTGCTATTTTTCAGTACACTAAAACTTAAGTGAATGTCATGTATACTGAATGGAAACTGAAACGGATTGCTTCAAAGCAAAGCAAGACCTAGCATCTTGTCTCAGGGAGTTGACTGCACATATGTCTGTCTTGAGAACGTAAAGCAAATAGGCTATCCTATCTGTTGTGTCATGGATTGAAAAAGGGAGGAAAAAAAAAGCAGGCCCAGATACACAGTTTTTTGGCACAGCAGAAAACAACATTTGAGTGCAGAGATTCAGTTTAAAGAGCAGCTCAGCTTAACACAGGTAATTACCGCATCCAAGCACTAACATAACCCTATTTCACACTGAATCTCTTCTGTATCCCAACACACCCCAGACGGGAGATGAAAAAAATAGAGAAACAGGAGAGACGTTTTGTAGCATGTCAGTCAGCAAATTCACAGAAAGGAGACAAAACTACTCAGTTAATGCAAAGCAAAGTAAAGGAGCTATGCTGACCCTTGATGACTGTACCAGTTGAGCATAGAGATCTTTCCTAATAGTTAGCACGTAGTTCATCTGCAAGGCATAATCACAGCCTATTTAACGAAGTCCTAGCCAAGTCTCTCTAAGCCATGGAAAACCAAGCAACATGCACACTTACGACTCTATACAGCATAGGCTGGTAATAAGCATAATCGAAAGAAAAGCAAAGAAATTGGTAAGTAAAGCAAAGGAGGGGAAGAGGATGCCCAGATGACAGAAGACATGCATATGAGATGTTATATAGAAAAGAATTAGGGAAGGGGATTGAAAATGACAGGCAAGTAATGATAAAAAAAAGGACATGGACAAGCTAATCACTTGCCACTGGAGCAACCATCACTCTCCCAAATTCAGCTAAAGTAGAGAAAGCAAAGGAAAGATAAGGAAATGAACTATTTTTTCTCTTTTACCAGCTGCTACGAATTTTAAAGGTACAGTCTAGAAAACAGAGAATTAATTGAACTCAAATTACTTTTGTTCTATGCTCTGAAACCAAAGATTACCTCAATTCCAAATGCTTTTAAAAAAAGCAGGTTCATTAGTTCAGTGTGTTTTCTCCACAGAATTGTCTTCATTTTAATTAAAGTAATTCAATAAAATTAATTGCATTTGTATTTGATTAATGAAAATATACATTTTGTTAAAGCAACCATATAAGAAAAGCCTGGAAACAGATTGCTCTTCAGTTGGTTTCATTACTTCCCTTGAAAATGGGGAAGATTTTAAAAACCATTCAGAGTGAAAAAGAGTAAGGGCAGGTCAGCATAGTCCTCAAGTTGTTCAGGGCCACTTACCCACAGATTTTGCCTCACGTTGCCCTGGTAGCACTAGAATTCCAGTCCACTTTATTTCCTCACCTCAAACAAAGTTGCTAGCATGAACAGCTGTTGTGAAGGCACTGGAGGTCGTTTATGGCTGCTCTCTATTTCTGCTATATTCACTGTTTTTGGTGACCACATTCATGACTGTATTGACAGCTCACACTGAATAAAGTTAATTTGGTTTTCTAAGGCTCTCCCCAGTTCAAAAGCACTGAATGAGGAAATGTTCCATGCTATATTGGTGGGCAGCATTAGTGGGCATTTAGATTTGCTGCAGAGAAAGGGCAGAGAACAATGAAACAACATGCTTACTTAAAAACTTATGTAATTCATTGGCCCTGAAGGTCTCTGCCAGTTTACAAGAAGGATCTGTTTTCTAGATAATATAGACTAAGATGAAGCAACGAAATGCAGGAGAGAAGCTTTTCTGTACAGTGAGTCGTTGCATCAATTAGCTTAGTTGATAGGAAATACAAACACATTTGATTGTATATCATTCAAGGGGACTTTTTACTTAATAAAAATGCAAAGTATGTTTTTGGAAGGATTTACAGCTCCTTTCTGCTCACTAATCAGCAATTCACTGGCCTTTACAGACCAGAAAGCTCCCTGATGTCCCAAGAGGGCACAACACACTTGAAAGAAGGCAAGATGGTCACCGCTTATTTCCAGCTTTACTATGTTCCTTATCACTTACTTCCAGCTGCAATCCAGTATCTTTACAAGTAAAGTGGAAAGAGGTCTCTCTCTGCCATCTTATGTACGTTCTACCCTCTTGAACATGCCAGGGCCTCAGTTCCTCCCAGACTGGTTACCTGGCAGCTGACTAGTGAATCGGGAGACTCCCCCTGAGCAAAAGACCCGATATTCTTCATCCCCAGAGCTGAATTACAGCTGCGTTGTGCCCATGGATGATGTGATTCAGAGCAGAATTAAGGAGCCTGAAACAAGCTAAGTTTATAATCTCTTGGTGTTGAAGCAGGTGCACACACACATTGAAGGCAAATGCACATAGGACAATTTAAAAGGTCAAACATAACACTTCATCCATCCAGGATATTATTAAGTGGAAACTGGTTCCTTGGATTGGGATAAGTTTTTTTTATCCAACACACATTATATCAAGTCTACACTGGTTTGCAGAAGTTGGTTTCAGGAAATGAGTGATGCTTCCTTTCTGAAAAGTCATAGTGCCTCTGGCTGTGGTATCACTAATGGGCAAAGCTGCCATAAACTGACACTTGCTGAAAGCAGTCCTGCCTCCCTACCCCAGCCTCCTCTTATCACCCTTAGGCTGCCCTGACCAAAAACCCATGTCCGCTCCCCAGTCTGATTTACCATAAAGCTGCACAAACATTTACACTGACAAAAGAGATGAGCAAGGGAACAAATGGTTGAGGGCAGAAATTACTCCTGTCAGAGGCAAAGCTGACTGGAGACATTATCTTACTGGAGTTATATCACAGCTAAAACACCCTGTGAAGTTTAGGAATTGCTTTATCGCAAGAAGCAGAAATTCTTTGAGCTCCTTTTGAAAGCAGTTCCATCAGCAAATCTTTCCTCATATGAGAACCGCTCTGGTTACAAATAGCTACATGCATACACGACTATATACATATAATTACATAGCTACATGGTAGACCTAACCAGGATGGTTCTAGTAGAGCCCACAGCTGAGCTTCATCTCCTGGAAACAGGGAATCTGCTTCACAGTTGTCAGTGTATTTAACATAAAAGCTAAGAACAGACGGCATTATAGCTGTCTTTAATAAGAAAAAACTCTAAACCCTGTTTGCCGTCTGTAGGATGTGCTTACTTAAAACAAACAAAGCCACAAACACAAATGCAAAAGTCCCAAACCCAGCAGCAACAACAGATAAAACCTGTTCCATTTCATATAAATTATATAATTTCCTGAGTTTGTGACAAGGTACTGCAGCATCTACTGACAGATTAGTGACCTTGTGTAAATATTGTCAAGATTACATGCAACAGTATGAAATTATTTTCGACCAAAAGTATTCTCAGGAATTGGCTGCTTTTCCACATTATAATCTGTGCTTTTGAGAACATTTATATTTCATCACAATATGGAAGCTGAGAATTTCAGAAATTTTCTTGCAAACAAGCAAACAAAAAGCAACACAGAATTTATGCAAGACCAAAGCTAGCGTTGGCCTGAAGAACTGTTATGACTGTAACTTCCAAACCCAGAAATAATCATCATAAAGCTTATGAAGTCTCAGGAAAAGGAGAACTTTTGCATGAAAGACAAATGGACATCATTTTGGAAGTGGTCACTGCCCTGAAAACTAAATCCATGCTAAGAAACAAAACACCTTGTGACTTATTTCACAGACAGGGCTTCCAAATTACTCCAGCTGGTGCCCCCAGATAGCACAAGCAAGTTAATGCTGTGGGCAAAGTTGCTGACTGCAAAGAGAGGCATGGCTGGAGCTGAACTGGCAGCCTGCAGTATGGAATCACAGAGCCAGAGAATCATTCAGGTTGGATGAGACCTCCAGAGGGTAGCGGTTCAACCCCTCTCCTCAAAGTACAATTAATCAAAGTAGAAGCCAGCTATATACATAAATGAGATGACTGATCTTCTGTAGAATCTTAGGATTAGGAAAAAAACACATTAGCCTTATCAACAAAAAGATAGCTTAAATCCAGCAAGCCAGTCTATGTCCAACCTTCTGCGGAGCCTGAGAATACCTTCTGCAGTATTTCTGAGAACTCTGCATGGTCCCACAGGCTCTTTACCTGACAACCACCTAATAAAATGTCCACCTAATTAAACAATTCTTTTTGTGGAAGGTATTGTTTTGCTCCATCAAAAGTACCACACCTTCTTCTGAAGTTTCCTGCTGGGACCCATTTGTTTGCCCTCTTTCCCCTCAGTTCCCGTTGCACTCCCCACACAGGTGGACAGCACAAAGGGCTGAAGGAACTGGGATATGAGTGAGCTGAACAGCTGCTGACATGGCAGAAAGATAAATGGCTGGAACAGCTCTTCCATATCCTGGGACTCCTAAAACAGAAAGCCCTTAAATGGCCCTTCAAGCTGAGACCTTGAATATGGGCCAGGTCACACAGACAAGGGAAATTAAGGCCATTCGCAAATATAATTGACACATGAAAAAATGATGAGTATTTTACCAGCAACTATTTTCAGCAGTGACTCTACCTGTATCTGCTTGCATAGAGTGGTACATCTTACATAACAACAGACTAAATTAACACTGCTGCATCTTTCAGAAGGTTGAGCTCTTCAGCTTCCCCTGTGCCTTCCAGTACATGTGACCCTGCTACAGATGTATCAGCAGGGGAATCTCACTTTTCTATCATCATCTTTTTTAAACAAGCTTTTATTCTGCTGATTGTGGCTGCTCGTATAAAGGCAGAACAGACAATCTTTGATGAGAATTGATAAGCATTCCCAAATTGAATTAAATGAGGTATTTGATCATTGGTTTTCTAAAGCTGACATTTTGCCCCAATGGTGGCAAGTCCAGAATACATGTATTTATTTGGTTTTCCTGCCCTTGGGAAGCATGCTGATGGGTGGTAGGAAACTGAACCACCACTGCTGAAGGTATGCCATTAATCAGACCAGCACAGTGACTGTACTCAGTATTATCTTCCCTGTGCCCTTAAAAGTTCGGAGAATTATCTATTGCTGAAAAACTACTGTTGTCTTTTGGTATTCTGTATTAACAAAAAATAAACCAAAGTTCAAAAAGTCTGCATTTGCAAAATAGTCCCAACAACAGTAACCTACACTGATCCCGTGAAAAAGACAACAGTTTCTGTCCTGTGGTCCCCATTTAGGAAGTGCATTTCTAATACAGAAAACACGAAGCAGAAAATCATTTAAAATACTTAAAGATTTTTTTATTACAACAACAAAGGTTATTATACACTTGTGAATGTCTATGTGGAAGAGTAAGAATCTCAGTTGAAAGACATACAGACATTGTGAAATTTCAGTGGCTTTTTAGAAGGGGGTGACATCTTTTGTGAGCATTCATTCCAGTTTGACATGGACTTGGTCAATCAGGCAGCATGCTGTTAAACAGTATAATAAAGCAATGGAAATAAAGCATATTAGCAATGGAAATTTTAATTTCTAGTTTACCAATCTGAATATAATTTAGCCTGAAATCCAGCCAAACGTTCATAGGGTTACATGGACTCTGGGCTCCAGACCTACTTCCTAGACAGAACTGCTGAATTATCACCAAAGCTAGCCAACCAGATTGTATTTCCAGGATTGAGAAGGTCAACATTGCCTTTCTTTTTCATCTATATTAGATTTTAAGGGATCAAGTCAGGTGGTTTAGGAAGGGAAACTTCCCTCATTTTTTCCAAACTTTTATATCTTCTGGGAATAATCAACTGTAGTGAGTTTTAAACTCAAAATCTCTCACAAGCTTCAAACATACTAAATCCTTTCATAAATCCACCTTGACCACTTAATCTACTAACAAACCTGCCACAGTCACACAGAAAACTATTTCTGGGATCTGTGCAGCTTATTAGCATGAAAGCTGTAGGGGAAGGAGGGATGAATGCAAGAGCCTCTCACAAAATGTTCCTCTTTCCATTTAGTTAGAAAGTGAAAACACCATGAGCATATTTCAAAAAGTAAGAAATAATTCTTGTTAAGAAAACTCCTTAAAAAAGGAAAAAGTGGCTCATTTTATTGAGTGGTTCATTTTCTTTCTTCTTTGGCAAGTGTTTAGTAGTGCTGGGTATTTATTTCCTTTATTTTAATTTCTTTCTTCAGCTCAGACATTCAGGCACTTAACAGACATATGTTCAGGCTCCACACTGCAAACAGACCTACTGTTAAGCTGTATTTTATAGGCCTTGTTTCCAGAGACAGACAATGCTCTGTCCTCTTAAACCTTTAGTAAGATGGATTTTCCCACCTATCAAGGACAACCTGATAGTACTGGTGGGAACGCTGGAACTGGGCACTGAAAACCATAATGCTATTTATGAGTGTGCAAAACAAGGGAAAGATTAAAGAACACTTTGAACTTTGAAATTAACAATGAGCTTGCCATTTAAGTCTGACAGAATTCAAGGCTGTGCTAAATGATAAATACCATAGTGATGAAAAACTCCCTCCTGTGCCATTCTACATGCTATTTGCTCTCAGGTGATTTTCATAAACCTTCAAAAAACCAGAATGACAAAACATTACTTGGAAGTCATCATACGTCTTGAAAATTCATTATGTTTATAATCTGAAGCAACTTAATCTTCTACTTACAGATTTGCCTTTTTTTTTTTATTTTGTCACAAAGCTTGCAATATTAGCATTATGTATAAAGCTTAAGTTCACAGAGTTATGTGATGAAAGGATAATCTCATCTGGAGTATAAATAAAAAAATAGCTTGAGTGTGTGCTCATTAAGAACAAAAATATAAATTATGGGCATTCTTATTTTTTATACAAGATCTGTATACTGCATCATCTCATTATTACGGCAACCTCAGAATTTGGGTTCAAAGGTTACAAATAGATTTTATTCCCACTCATGTCCAGGGTCTGACATTCCTGAATCTCCTTTCTTTTCATGGTAAGACTTTGTCCTATCCACAGACTACAAGTGAAGGTCTTGAAAACCTAACTGCAATTCTTTTAGATGTATATATATTTTAACTACTATTACAGAACTGACATCTTTTGCCTCAAGCCTTCACTCTTACTTAAGGATCAAGAAGTGTGCATCATCAGCCAACTGAAGTGCAGAATTTATTCTTGTCATAAGTCCACCTCAAACCATGCAATACAGACACATGGAGTTATGATGTGATAAGAGTATAAATGTATTATTTAATTTCTTCATGTCTGTACTCTCATATTCTGAGTTTTTATATTCTGCTTGACAAGTGTAGGGCAACACACTGCGGCGCAAGAAAAACTAGAAGTTCCAGCTTAAGCTACGTCATGATTTGGAAAATATGCCAATGTACAGATAAAGCATCATCCACTGCACTGAACATCATCTCTGTACGTGTGTCAGGCTAAAACTTCCATTTTGGAACATATATGACTTGTTTACTCTCTGTTTCAGGTGGCACTTCTTCTGTTCATAATCTTCCTATGATCATCCCTTACTAAACAATCTGTTTAGCTGTGTAGACCAGTTGTTCTGGATGATAATGTAGCTCTCTAAGCTATGAGCATTTCTCCAAATAAAAGATTATTGCAATTTTGAAACCTTCAGTTAATTGGTCATCGACAAATGCAAGGGCACTCATTCCAGGACTTGCTCCCTGATTCAGAAGAAAACCCGTAAGCACAAGATGATCCTGGACACCCTCACTGAAATGCTTGCTAAGGGAGACAAGGCAGTTAAACCATGTAAGTGTCCAGGTAATCAGTATTTCTTGCAGGGCCAAGCAGCTCGGGTGTCACATCTCAGTTCTCTGATAAACTGCAGACCTCCACCTCAAACACTGTCTAAACGCAAAGAGAGAGCAGGTACGTGAACTGCCCTTTGACTTGAATAGACTAAAATTATATGAGTAAAATAAAAGGGTTCTCAAAAGAAAAAAAATTTCCAAGTTTATAAGTTGCAAACAAATCAAATTACAGTTTTAAACTTCTGGAAGTAAAAAATACAAACTAACAATAATTAAAAATTACTGTATCTGAATGTTTCAAAACACGAGCAAAGAGAAACTGTTGAATTTTTAAGAAAAACAGAATTGTATGTAAAATCTAGTACAAACTGTTGTGAGTTTCTTGGCCAGAAAGCAGTGTTTCTCAATCAACAGAAGAAAATTATTTGGGGAAATACCAACTCCATGGCTGTTACTTTACTGTTGTTAGATCACACCAGAAACTACATAAGGAAAGAAACTGAAAGGTCAGAGCTCTTTTAATGATCATTTTACAGCTGGACCAGAAGCAGTGTACACTCAGTCACACAGGGTTTACCTCTTAGGTCACAGCTTTGCAAGATAGATGGTGCCAGCAAAACCATCACACAGGCAGACCAGGGAGACAGACATCCTCTGTATTTTTCATTTAACAGCAAAATATGATCTTTCCAATGTGCAGCCCCAGAGTCAAGCAAGACTGCAGAATAATTTAGCAGGCAAGCCCTTTAAGCATCTCTCAGACATCAGTAAATATGAATGTCTCAGTGGAGCACAAACAATTTTAGGTCCCTGCCTCCTTCCCAAATCTAACTTCCCTCAGAGAACTATGTGCTCTCTATTGGACACAGATGTTAAATGTCAATGATCAGCATCTTCTTAATAGGAAACAGGCTTGTCTAGAGGAAATGTGCAGACCTTTGCCACCTGCAAGACAGGAAATAAACACTGATGTTTATTTATTTATTTATTTATAGAATCCTTCAGAATAATATGGAGATTAGACCACCACTGGCCAACCACAAGCTTCCCACAAAATACACAGAAGCCTCATGTACTTTCAGAATCCCAGTGATAATTGTACATTTTATTTTTATAAGATAACTGAAAGATTTGGTCATTGAATTGCTCCTTCTCTCACTGGCAGCAGAGGAACCTCCCTTCATGGCCCCTGCCATGTGCAACATTTTTTTCTAACCACGTTTTCCATTAGGCTAACCAGAAAACATTTTCCCTTTCTTGTTTACCTCTGTCTTCTTAACCTCTCACCTTTGGCATTTCATTATTCTCACTAAATAAAATGGAAATGTATTTTTAAACTGAGTTTGAAAGAGATAAAAAGGGACCTGTGCACTCCTTTGGTACAGATGAAATTTCTTTGCTCTCCTGGGTCACCAAGTAGCAGAGATCCATCCACATGGGTTAAAGCAGACACTCAAAGAAAAACTGTTGAAACAGTAGCAGAATGAAACATGGAACCTTTATCTAATCCACTAACTCTCCTTTTCCTTCTGCCTCTTTTCTTTCAATTTCTAGGTCAAGCTATCAGGTTTCATTCTGCTAACCAAAAGAGGGGATTTAACACAGCTTCCAAGCAACTGTGTGCTATGAACCAACCATAGCTTTTACAAAACTTACCATATAGAAAGGCATGTTCAAAAGATGGCTGCGAGAAAGCACCGCAAGACAGTAAGCTAAGTCATGCAGCAGCTCCAAGGCAGCAGAAATCAGACGGGAAGGATCTCATGGGAGGAAAAAACCTGCCCTGCTGCTGGCTGAATTCTCAGCAGGCAGCAGAACCCCATGTGGCAGTGCCTGCAGACACAGCTACAAACATCACAGTGCATGTGATGGTGCTCAACATTCACTGCAACAGTCCTGGAAAGGTCTGCCAGGGGTGTTGACAAAAGGCTTTCTGTAGCCTGTTTCTTTAAGACCTTTATTTAGACTACACTCATTTGGAGCTAACTATCAGCCAGTTTGCAGATGGTAAAACCATGGTTTTACCATTTATTTATTTTTTACAATATAGGGCAAGGTGCAGGATGGGTGCAGTTTCCAGTATTTTCTGGTAGCTCCCTCTGCCAGCATTTTATGATCTGTCCAACCCTGTGTTTTGGCCACCACTGACTCTTCCCTTTTGTTTATGCTTTTTCCCCTCTTTACTTCAAAGTCTGTCAGGAGCTTAAAAGGTGGAAACATCCTCATTACCATTCCAGACACAAAGTTGTCTTTTATGTCACCACCTAGACAATATTATCTTTATTTCAACACCTCTGAATACTCTCATTAGGCTGTTTTCTCTCAGATCTGTGATCTGTTTTCTGCTGTAGCTAAATGTCATAAAAAGATGGCATTACCAGGTAGACAATCTTTCCCAGCCACCCCTCTGCTTGTCTTTGATGCAGCACACTGGGTTTCTCGGAAATCCGCTAGAAATAGACACGCAATTGACAGACACGCCTCCTTTTGCTGTATTCCTTGAAAAAATCCCAAACCAGCCACCAGCCTCTCTTTCCCCATGCAAATTCCTACTCTGAATGACAATTAGGTTTCCCCGGTTATGAAGTGCAAGGGCACGTACACCAATGAGGTTATCAGTTACACTTAAAATTTCTGCATTTTAATCTGTCCCCTTTCCCACCCGCTTATTTTAGTTAATGTAGGAGCAGCCATGCTTGCTGATTCATGATATTGAGGTGATTCACAATAAAATGCTGGGACTTCAATATCTGTGGGAAAAGTTGCCTTTATATCTCTTTCTTTTCGGGATAACATGCACACTAAATAAATTAGTTTTTCTGTTCCAGAGAAAACTGGTCTAACTGAGGTAAATGGCCCCTTTAGATTCATCTTCTCCAGCTGACTAAACCATCCACACAACACCTGAGCTGAAGAGAATGAAACCAGATACGGCCTTAGCAGCCCTTCTCTAACCTTATGCAGGACATTTCTGATGGTGCAACTCTACGAGACAGATCGCCCCAGCAGATGTGCTCTGCAAGTTAAGTTCAACTATTCAGTTATGTAAAAGCCTACTCACTTGTCCCTTCTACACACTCATATTCTAATTTGAAATCCCACTACTACTGGAAATTATTTTAGTGCCTGAACTGTGAGATGCAAATCTGACTGTTAGAGCTTTGCTAACAGAAGATCTGTAACCTCCCACCTGCACATCTGCATACATTTACTGATGCAAAAGGGTACTTTATAGGTTCCCAGTCAGCTTGGCTTTTCTCTCACTGCAGCTAAACCTCTTAGATGATGCCAACATGTCAGCTAAAACCTCCCACCTACATTTTTTGCTAGAGACAGGAATGAAAAATCACATGAGAAAATGGCTTTATTTTTTAAACTGGTTTAATTTTAGGTTGTGTTTGGCACTGGCATGGTTTTTCTTCACCATCAATATTAAATATAAGTTGAACTGTTTTCAGATGTTCCCTTCTTCACAAACAAAATGCATGAGCTCATCATCAAGGCTTATACTTTGCTGGAGGGACTGAGAAGCTTTAGCTAAAGCATTACATGTCATTTAGAAGTGCCTATCAAACTGCTGGCTGTCTTGTCATGTCACACCACTCCAACAGGGCACTGTGTCACCTTTGCATTACCCCAACTCAAGCACAACTGCTGTGTAACTAAACCGAACAATCCATGAGACAATCACTAAAGGTAGATATCTCATCAGGATGCAATTCCTCTGAAAGATTTTCCTATAAAAGGGCACAGCTCCCAAAAACAGGAGTCCTAACATGCCAGCTGCCACTCCTCTGCCTTTGCTCAATGCAAAAGAGACTTAACTAATGACGCGATGGAGCCATGGGTGTAATCAGAGAACGGTCTGGATTGAAAGGGACCTTTGAAGATCATCTAGTCTATTCCCACTGGTTACTCATAGCCCTTTGCAACTTGACCTTGAACACTTCCAGGGATGGAGCATTCACAACTTCTCTGGGCAACCTGTTCCAGGGCCTCACCACCCTCTGAGCAAAGAATTTCCTCTAAGTCTACCCTCTTTCAATTATGTCTTGTCCTGTCATTACAGGCCTTGGGAGGAAGTCTTTCTATATCCTTTTTTAAGATCCTTTTATCATTTCGAAAGGCTGTAGTAACAGCTCCCTGATGCTTCCCCAGGCTGAACAGCCCCAACTCTCTCAGCCTGTCCTCATACGAGAGGTGCTCCATCCCTCTTATCACCTTCGTGGCCCTCCTCTGGAGGACCAATAGGTCCTCGTCCTTCCTGTGCTGGGGACCCTCCAGGTAGGGTCTCATGAGAGCAGAATTGAGAGGGAGAATCACCACCCTTGACCTGCTGGCCATGCTTTTTACACAAACCAGGCTATGACTGTTTTTCTGGGCTGCAAGCACATGTTGGCAGCTCATATTTAATTTTTCATCTACCAGTATCCCCAAGCCTTCCTCAGCACGGTTTCTTTCAATCCATTCATCACACATAATCTCTCTTTACTATCCAGTACTTGCTTTCAAGCCAGGAGTTTCTAAAGGTTTTGAATGAAACAAATACAAGGTAGTGTGGTGTGATGAAAAGGATTAAAGAGGTGGGAAACAAATTATACTGGTCATCTCAAACAAAATAGAAATAATTTTTTATACCATCCACCATGCTGCTCTATTTTAGGCTATTTTAAAGACTTCTGAGGTATTTTATTGGTAGTATTTTCCATATGGCCTATAAAACCAGGTCACCTTAATACTCTAAGTCAACTGTGCATGCCCTGGCAGCAAAGAAAAATTGTAACTGCTACATTTTAAAACCTGTAACATCCCTACAATAGTTGTTAAGCATATAAAAATGGTCTTTTAGTAAAATTCCAGATATGTAGGCACTTTCCAGGATTAAGAGTAAATACATGTATTCTGGCAACATTATTTTTCCAATAAAAGTGCCTTTTTGTAGCCCTTGTAATTCTAGAAATCATCTAATGCAAGCAAGGTTATTATTTGAACATGATGTGTACAACTCAAGCTTATGGTCTGCAGCCCCAGCCCTATGCAGCTGTAAACACTTGGACAAATACTTGTGCCTCTGAAGAATCACATGCACTCCACTGCTATTTTCTATGGGTCACCCTTTCTGCATATAATGGATGTGATGACAAGATCCAAGTCACAGGAAAAAACCCCTACGATTCTAAACCATAACAATAGTGAGAGGAGCAGAAAACAGAGAAGATGAAGGGAGTGTAAAAGGTACTGTCCAAGAGATTTAAGGATTGTACAAAAATGCACATGTGTCTGGGAGGCACTATGCAAGAAGGCATTTAGATTACAGTATGCACAAACATATTCATATAAAGAAAAAGCAACAAGGCTGGCATGCAGCACTAGTGCTTTTATTGCCTGAATTTTGAGCATTAAAATATGTGGAAGACAATATTCTCAGGCTTTTTTTCACCTTGCATGCTTAGACAGAAGTGTTAGTAAGAAAACTCCATACATAACACCAAGGTCCAGAGGGCTCACTTTCTACTGAACACAAATCAAAAGTATTTGTCTTGCATGTTTTTTCAGAGTTGGACACCTTTTCTTGCTGAAATCATATCAGGTAAAGGGTCTTCAAGGAGTCATATTGTAAGCACCAAGCCAGTCTTCACTGGAACATGCAAAATTACTTCTTGACACATGCAAGTACTTCCATGATAACTTTCAGCTTCTCACTCATGCAATCCTACTGATACTACTCAGCTCTGAAAAAACCCCTACACACTGTCTTCAGTCATTCTATTCACCCCTCTTGTAGTCAGAGAAGTGTCCTTAAAAATTCTCCAAAATATTTACCTTTGGCAGAAAGAAAGCCCAAGAATTTAATGCCAAGGTTAATAAGGTAAGCAAAATTAAGTGATTGAAAGCAGGTTATTAAACTGAGAATACTTAAGTAACTGTAGATCCTAAAGGCCCTAACATCACACATGCATGTCAAATACAGACACATAAAGATCCATATCACGAGTAGGCAAATGTGTGTTATTTCCCCTTCTCACAGGTAAGAACCTACTTCAGTTCCAGCTGGCTGAAGTTTGCTCTGTGCCGCGCCTTAGAGATCTTCACAATAGTAAAGAACTCAGAGACTTACACATAACACAGATGTTAAACATAAATGCACAAGTACTAAAACAACATACCCTGATGTGCATTTAGACATAAGACACTATAAAGTGAACCTATTTTTGATTCATTACGCACTTACTTTCGCTTCTTTGAGCACAGAGTTTTGTCTTCACAGAGGAAGCTTGAAATGAGAAATTGGATTGTGGGTTGAAAGCAAGGAGACAGCTTCAACATGATGGAAAAGTACTCATTTAGTTTTTTTTGTGAAATGAGACAGGTTAATTATATGTGGGGAATGTGTCCTATCCCTGAAGACAATGAGTATTAAGGGGTTTATCAGAAAGAACATGTCAGAAACAGATTTTCCAACAGTTACATTGAAATTCCACATGTGGAAACCACTCTTTCAATCTAAAGCATTGCCAAAAGTCAGTACCTGTCCAAAGGCAATTGTCTATTGACAAATCATTTGAAGAGCCCATAAACATGAGAGAATACCACAAACCATTCTCCTCCTACTCTCCTAAATGAGCTGAAAGAGGGCAGTCACTTAGAAAGAAAAAAAGGAAAACACAGCCCATTTCTAGAGTCTACTTTTGGAACACCTTTAGTTTGTGAAATCCCAAAGAAGAATCTCTACGTGGTATGGAAAATAGGAGATGGGCAATGTATTGGATTGTTTTTCTGGATGCTTCAGAGAAACACAGTCCCAAATTCCAACTGTCACATAATCATTGCGATTGGTTGAAGGGGACAGGCAGAGTTGTACTCCTGCAGTTTTCAGAAATAACCAAGCCCCTTGAAAATTCCCGGCTTAATATTTGTCTGTTTAAGCAGGGTCAAACTTCTTGCTTTAAGTTGCAGGAGATCTTATCAACTGCCAAAGCTAGGTGCCAAAAGCTGAACTCCAAGCTGTACATTGGGACACCAAAGCGACCCATTCCTCAAACACAGAACAGATCCCACTAAAACCAACACAAGAAACAGATGTCTAGTGTTCCTGAAAATGTTACATTATGTATCAGTGGAGCAAAAATAACTTAAAACCAACCCTCAGAGGAAAAATAAGGTTACTGTGCTTTCTGCGGAAAATAATCAAAAAGGTACAGTGAAATCAGTAAAGATTTATGTGCAAAATGCATCTTATAACTTAAAAATAGCAGTACTACTGTATAAGATGACTACTGCCAATAAAAGCCTCATTTTTCTGAACAGCAGCATGTTAGTCATCCTCTGATGCCTAACAAAGAGAAAACGGACAAGCTTCAAGAAGGACCAATTGTGATGGATAATGAAGAGATGCTAACAAAAATATTTCAAGTTTTATACTTATTGTATTAGTGCTTTAATTCCACCTGCTTTCAAAAACTCTTTGATCATTTGTCTTGCATACAATTAACTCTCAGAAGGTGGGTGCATTTCTTCTACCTTCCCTCTCTCTTCTGGCTAGGGATTTATATGGGTCTGTCAATGGCCAAGCAAAATGAATTGCTACAAATGGCAGCTGTACTCAAGAGTGATCAAAAAAAAAGTCAGTAATTCAAGTTTAAGAGGTGTATAAGGAAAAAAATTTCTCTAAGAATTTCAGGATCGCACAAATCACCTAAGTGAAGATTTTTAAAGGAAAATAAAAAGAGTCAAGTACTGAAATACTATCAAAAGTCAGTGCAAGCGGGAAGTTAGCATCTTAACGTCTCCTGAGAATTGAAGCCTTGAGAGAACAGCAAACTCTGCTTTCCCACAATGCCCCAGATATCACTACCAGAGCTGATATATTGCTTCTCATTCATTTCCATGAAATGTATCACAAGTTATTTTGCAGAGCAAGATGATCATTAGAAACAGGCATTGTTGTTAACTAACATCAGCAAATATCTGTAGGAATGGCAGGCCTATTGTGAAATAATGGAGGTGAAGCCCTTTTAAAAACAACTTGGTGTTTACATATCTTCATTAATAGTAAAACGCATTAATGAGCAAGAGCTGGTGCAGCAGGAACTTCTCAGAGGCTCTCAGGGGATCAATTAGGATAGACTTATTTGAAATACAACTGTTTAAAAGGACACATGAAATGTAATCCAGGCCAAGCGAAATTCCCTGTTTAAAGAAATGGTTTTTTCTCAAACCAAGTACTGATGAGTTTTCTACGCTTGTTTTAGAAATAAATTGTAACTACGATTCCAAAAGTATTGGAATGCCTGAACTGCAGTTTTTCCACTTGTTGTTTATTGCCACATATAATGAAGGCATACATCAACCTGAGAAGGTGACCTTGCATCATTCAGCAAAATACAAAGTTCACACAGGAAGTGGTGACAATAATTTTTTCATCCAGTGATGGTTTGCCCAAAATCTGTCTCTGTTCACCTCAGAACAGAGACTGTCTTTGCTGAACACCAGTGTTACTGGATAAATGGTTGATGCTACCAGCAATAAAACCTGTAAACTGGGGTGAATCAGGACGTGACATAAACGTAAAGGCTTAGTCTAAATACTCATCTTGGAAAGGTTTACTTGAGGGACATCCCCAAAGATCCTAAACAAGATATGTTCTCCTGCCAACAAGTGTTGTGCAAACAGTCCAATTACGAGATGTTCTCAGCTGCCAGACACAGGTTGCTTCACAACTTGGTATTTCTGCCAAATCACTGTAAAGGAGATGTGTCCCAGTCTTTGTAAGATGCCTACTGCAGTTTCCCTTGTTGAAATGCTAGACATTCTTCTCTACAGACTCCTCTAGGTAGTATTTGAGTTAATCTTCTAATTAATCCACTTGGCAATATCATTAATCAAAATCAGATTCCACCCTGCTTATTACAAGACCCCTTACATTTCCACTCCCCTCACTAGATTTAATTAACACTGTAGTTGGTTGAAGCTCCTTCCTCTTCTATCCTACAAAGACTGATGTTGCTTTTGCTGTGAACAGCTGTAACAACTGTGCATCAACCAACTAGGACACATTCACTTCACACAAGATGGGAAGCTGAAGAAGTGAGAGCTCTCAAGTTAGAGAGATCCTTTCACAGTTTAGTGCCAAAGCCAAGTTGGAAGAAGAACGAAGAAAGAGATGCTCTTTGTGGCACACAGCTATCCCGCTTGAAATTTACAATTAGTTGTCCATATTGCCTCCTTTTTATAGCATCATTATCACAGAATAATTCACAATCAGCCTCACCAGTTGCATTAACAGTCTCTTGCAAAAGAAGATTGTAGCAAGAAATGTCAATTAAAAAGATGTTAAAACAGATGCATTGAGCCTGCAGTGCTACAAGAGACATCCAGGTTCCAGTCCCAGCCTGCAGGAGGAATGGGTGGCACGTGCAACCTCCACAAATTTCAGCACCCTTCAGGGCTGAGCAAAGAGAGATCCCACAGGACTCCAGACAGAGCTTCCTCCTGGGTTGAAAGATAATCTCTAGGATGCAAGGAGAACAGAGGAGTATAATTAAGGCAGTAAATTGTCTTGAGGACACAAAAAAAAGCAGTAGACATCTCTCTCAGCTACTGGACACTGCAACAATCATACAAATTTCTTTGGTTAGGTATAGTTATTGCATTATTACATGAAGGTTGGGATCAGAAACCTCTTTCTGAGCTCAGATAGTATACTAACAGCTACACACGTCCTCCAGGTTATTGTAAATGCCAAAAAAAAATATCCACCAATACTATGCTAATTTGCACAAAATTAATTTATGTAAATATAACTAAGGCAGCATTGGGATTGTGAGTTGGAGAGTTCAGGCTAACCTCCTTTCACTGTGCCTCATTAAAGCAGGGATCTGAAGAAAGCAAGACAGGGGTAACAAATTGTTTGTAGCAACACTTAACCTCAAGTGGATGTTATTCTCAGAGCAGGAAAGCAAAAGAGGAGTGAAGAAAGGGCTTATGCTGACAGTGCTGACGGTCCATTAACTACAGCAGTTCTGCTGCCCAAATGATCCAACTCAGGTTTAAGAGCACTACATCTTCGCACTGTACAAGGAGGGAACAGAAGGGGCTTGATCCAGCTTATCAATTTTGAGCTTTTAGTCTAACTGACAAGAATCTACTCATTAGCGGAGACCTAAGATCTGAAAGAATTCATATTACTGAGTTACCATATCACCCAAACATAACCTCCAGGTTCCCTAAGTGCTCTTGGGTTTCCCTTCACATCACTTGTGCAAGAGATTCGGGGATATTAAGACCACTTTCACTCACTTGATTAAAAAAATACAAACTATATAAACTGAAAGCCTTTAAAAGCCCTATAAGCTTATGAAAAAAGGTGAGGTCATTATGCTCTGTATTCTTCTCAGCTGCCCTCAGTGGGTATCAGTCATCATTACAGCACTCTGAATCATAATGGACTCCAACAGTTTAATAATTATTGCAACACCCTTCCTAATGAGGTTGGTGCTGCCCTCTGATGTGAATATTCATAAAACTGGGCTGGTAATGGGTTCTGTCTTGATTAGCAGGCTGTGGTTCTGTATCATGTTTGAGAGACATCTTTTGATGAAAAAAAAAATCAAATTAAATCCTTGTTTCAAGCAGAGTAAATGAATTTGACTTTAGGTGATCAAGAGGGGAAAAACTTCTAATTAGAGACGCAAGCAATCATCTTGTTCAGTGTTCTTTCAAAGAAGGGCTGTGGGGACACAGAATCCTAATAAACCTTCCCTCAATCACCTTTTAGATAAATGTTAAGGATTAAAATTAAATGTAATTAAAGTTTGTTAATCTGATGTGGTTTTCACTGATAGTCCTTCATTTTTTTCTTTGCCCTGTTATCCTTTGCTTATTCCTGAGCCCCTCTCCTCTCTTCCTACCAGTGTCATCTCATCCAGCAGGGAAGGCAGAAAGGCAAATTGCTGCTTGGAATATCAGAGCCCAGCTGTAATTAAATCAATGGATTGGCATCTGCTCACACCACACTGCCCCCACACTGCATATGGCAGTCAGTGCTGCATCTGCTTTTGAACACGTGTGTTTTCACAGTTTCCATCACTGCGGAATCAGAAGTATGTCCCAAGTAATTAAAACACCAACATTTCTGTTTCCTTTTTTTAAAAGGCAGAGGGGGGCACCTAGTCCTCTCTACGCAATTGTTGACAATTTAACCTCATCCCTAGAAAAGTAAATTAAATCAGTCTCTAAACATTAGGATTTAAGCTTCTGTCTATTAAGTTAATAGAAGGACTTGTATTTCTTCCTAGGTCCAGAATGAGGCCATTACACCCTCCAGGATATTCTTGAAGCCAGGTGACCCACAGAGCTGGAATTCATGGGATTACCCTTATAAGTAAGAAGTTTCCTGTCTAATAAAGCAAAAATTGCAGCTATCCTGCTGTTAATCTAGCCAGGCGGAAAGAGACTGATTTGAGCTAAGATGCTGCTCGCTTTTGCAAAGAAAAGAAACCAAACATTTATCCCTCTCTGTTCACACAAGATGTTCAATGCACAACAGGAAAAAGAGGAAAAAGACAGATTCTTTGTTCACCAATTTGTCCAACTGGACTAGACTGGGGTAGTAATAATAATAATAATAATAATGATGACGATGATGAAGCTTTTGTACTCCAATGTCAGAATAACAGCAGAAAGGAGCCTGCAATAAGGGAGGGATTTCTAGCCAAATGATGAGGCAAGAGGAGAAACAAAAGGCAGAATTGGAAGTGACTCTATAGGTAAGCAGGTCTCTCAATCACAGTAGAAGTAGATGCATAGTACTTTTAATCCTCTAATAACGTGTCAATTTGAGCTATCTATCACATTGCAAATACAGCTTTGTGTATTGCTGATCTGCATAAAGGGGACAAAATTGCCAAAACCACAGAAAAAACAACATCTAATAGGCAGGTTTTCCCCTGCCCTCCTCCATTCATAATCAGTCAGAATTAACTTGGGCAAAACATGCCTTCCCATCCCGGCATGGATGCTCAAAAGCATGATGAAATAATGAATTCATTACCGAATTCAGCCCTCTGCCCTCCCACCCCGACTTTCCTCCATTAGTGCACGCTTCAGAGGGGCCGCAATTGCTGTTTATGGGAGCACCATGTGCTCCTCCTGGCCAGGGATATTTTAAAACCCCCAGCACGTAGGTGCTCAATTGCAAGAGCGCTCGGTATCTCGGCGAGCAGCTGCTGTGTCACTGCCAAGCCTCTCCTGAGGCAGACCTGTCACTGGCCCCGCAGCTCCATGCCAAGCCCACAGACCACTGGGGGCCAGTAAGCAGATGGCTTATCTCAAAGTCTAATTATTGGTGCTGACTGAAAAGCCTGCAGCCGAGACCAGCGTGGGGCAGGACTCTGCTGGGTTACTGTTTAGGGGAAATGGTGGCAAAATAGGATGGCTTAAGGATGGATGACTGAGATTTTCCTGCCAGGCTCCTAGTGCACCACAAGGTGTTAGGAAAAGCAGAGCTGAGTTCTGGTCTGGGTTCTGATGACACCTGGCTTGTTGAGAACAGTACCCTGAGAAACATGAAATAGTTTTTACAAAAACAGAAACAAAATCAAAATTTTCCTAGCATTCTTTTCAGATTTCACAGAAAACAGTGCAGCAAGAATTAACTATACTTCCTTCTCTTTTGTGTGCAGTAAACACTGCATGCTGCACTGAGCTGCACAGACCACACTCGATCTGAGCTGACAGCTCACAACAGTTTCCAACCATACCTTTTTTTATTCCTGAGCTTGCAATGAAAAGAACAACCCCAAATAAATGAGCTAGCAACTCAATTTTAACCACACTTGTTTTGTTCACTGTAAGAAAAGAACAACAACAAAGACAGCCATATTAAAATGAAAAGGCTACCAGGAAGTTACAGGTTTTGTTTTTAAATCTAGGCAAATTTAGAGCTAAATCTGAGCTCAAATTAAGAAGGTAGTAAGACTGACCCAAGGTGAATACAATCCGGCATGCCAGTGCCCCTCCGTCCTTGCCAAACAACCACCTCAACATCCTTGGGCTGGCCTGGGACATCCCTGTTCTGCACTGGACCTTGTTTGCCACACTACCTGCTCTCCAGTAGCAGTAGGTACTCAAGTCTAGTCCTAGATGCCACTGATCTCATATTTCCTCCTCCGTTTGCAAAATCTCTAGGTTTCATCATCTGGCAGAGTGTAGATTAGGCTAAGACTCAATAAACTCATTTCAGTTTGGAAAAAAGCAGACTCTCTCTTTTCAGACAGATGACAAGTTGAATACCACCTTACCAGATACACTGTATCACAAACTGTGGTGAAAACCATCAGTTTTCTTTCAGTTGTGTCAGTTACCCTTCCGTATCTGAAAATACTAATAGCTGCATTATTCCTATTTAGCAACTATGACAATAAGAAATTCTCCAATGACAGAACAAAAGTCTCATGGTGGCAACTTCTACAAAGGAATGAAAAGTCACAAAAGCAAGAACTGCTTTATCAGGAGTGGCCTTAGTGAGACAGACATTAATGAAACTATTTAAATGAAAGAGCAAGGAAAAGAGCTCATGTCTGAAACTCAAGTAAAATATTCCCCAATTCTGCAAATTAACTGTAATACTAATCAAGAAGATAAAAAGGGTTACATATTGTTATATGAAAAGGGCCATGTGCTGTTACATGACAACCACATGGAGGAGGGCATCCCAAAACTTCTTTAAAGAGGAGAGCGTTTGAATCAACATTGTGAATTAACATTTGTATGTGTTGCCTTCTACAGCCTTGAAGCAACCAACATTTGCTCAGTAACTCAGTATGTCACCAATTCTGTGTACTTCCCACTAACCTGCCTTTTTGCACCCATGTGTGCAGAGCAGACCGTGACAGGCATTTAGATACTCTATTCCACACCGCCAGACACTACAGAGTAGAGGAGAACAACAGCAGGAGATTGCTTACCCCATGTTCAAGGTTAGGAGATGCATATAACTGGACACAGCAGGGAAAAGCAGAAAAAGCCCCTCTAGCGGAGTATTTGCTTACCTACAATTCTGCAAAGTGCTTTACACTGATTAAAGAGAGACCATAAAATGTTTGTATGACTTGATAAATAAGCTGCTTATTCCATGGTACAGCTTATTCTAAGTGTGTCCCATAGTAAGTAGAAGCAACCTTGGGATGATGTAAATCAGCAGGCTGGCAGTGCTCTCCAACAGGCTGCCTCCCAGCTGGGGGGGTGGAAATGCTGGACAGAGAGAGGTCTGCAGGACATAGCACAGATCTGCTCAGGCCATCTGAGGGTACATCTTCAAGTGAGCTTGTTTGAGTGTAGGATGTCCAGAGCAGATGGAGTTCAAATGAGGCTTGGATATGTCATTATCTACCACATGTACAACAAGCCATTGCTGCTTTTATGAGCATAATACAAATGTGCTGGTACATGCATTTGGAGGTGTTCCCATGCTTGGGTGTATTCAGTACTTAATTTGTTTCTCCTGAGGAGTATAAAGAGAGCAAACATGGGGTAAGGTTCGGAACTTCTGTAGTCAAAATAAGGCATTAGCTAATACTACATAATGTTTGTAGCTCCAGATTTCAATTTTACAACAAAGGTGTCATTAAAAAAAAAGAAGAGCATTTAAACAGTCAGTAAAGTATTCCTAATTACATATCATCAGTGTCTCTAAGAACCTGTATGATTTCAGAGTTTACAGTATCCTTTTAGTAATTCCAGCATTTCCCACAATTGCACCACACACCATAGCTATGGAAGTATTCTAAAAGAGAAAAAAAAGACACTTATACTAGAATGCATCGGCACAGTGAGACACAAAGCACTGGCTGAAAGGACAATGGGTATGATTCAACATGACTGCTTCTCACAGCAATCATTGTCAAATGTTTACAGGCAGATTCTGGAAAGCACAGAAAGGAATTAACCAGCCTAAAGTAAACATCAATCACATCCTAAAGCAAGAACCTTGGATTTTATTTTTTTAAAAGGTGGGAGTGACCGGAAATTGGATCAGACCAAAACCTCACCTTGCCCAGTATCTTTCTCTCTCCATAACAACACTCCGGCACAAATGAAGGGAAGAACAAGGCAAGTTTATAATGAATTATATTTCTTCTGTATGCTCTCCTAGTTTCTAGCTATTTTGCAGCTAAGGCATTTGAACTAAGCTACATCTGTTAACCTTGTGTTTAATAGGTCCTGATGGACTTTTTCTTTCTCATATTCTTCTCCTCACTTTTCAGACCTATGTAAACTTTTGCATCAAAACAACCCATGGCACTAAGATCCCAGTTTGCAGATGTTGTGAAGAAAAAGAAATAGTATCTCTCATTTGTTTTGAACCTATTAGCTAATAACTTCATTAATGATCTTCAGTCCTTGTATGAGGAGAAATAGTGAGTGAACAACTATTTCCTGTTTTGATACCCACAATTTAAGAAGTCTGTATGACAGATTTCCTGCACATTATTTCTTTTTCACAGTACAGAGACTCAGTCTACCTCAATACAGAAATTGTTGTAAACTTTGAATTATATTTACCGCTTTTCTCTGCATCTTCCCTCTTTCCTAGTCCTTTTTTTTTTCCGAGATGGAGGGACTGATGACGGGAGGGACAAAGGAACACAAACCACATAAAGAAATTGGAGATGGGGATGTTCCATGAATTTATTCAGTGCTATAATGATGTTTTCAGTTTTATTCTCTGTTCCTCTCCTAGCAGTCACTAACATTCCTAACACAAAGTTTGGCTTTTGAAGCCTATTTGTTGGTAATTTTGAATACTATTTATATTCATAAAAAGCTGAAAGCCTTGTCTCAAATCTTATTACAATGCTCTGAGTCTCAGCAAACGTCTTTCTGCCCAGTTCTTCCTAAGGTCAATTTGGATGGTTGTTAAGTTCAGTCCAGATTCTCTTCATTTCACCAGTGAGTCTAACTCATTAGCTTATATTCAAAGGTAGTACCTAAGAGCAATTTATTAGTATTTATCCTTTTTATACCTCAAAAAATTTTATCCTAAAGTTCCCTGTGGGAGGAGCCTGGATTTATCTGCCTGCCTATATTCTCTCCAAAGCTTGACAGTCAAATGATGGTAATTCTGTCACAACTTGATATAAGTAAGCACTTCCACAAATTACACAGGCTACTAGTGGCCTTTGGAGACACATCCAAAAATGAAGGAAGATCTCTACTCCAAAGCCATCTACAGTTGTTTAGACTGTGTACCAAGCCCTCCTTCTGATGCAGCTCGTGTTGCATAGTCAGGACACCTCAGGCTCACTCTGCTAAAGCCAGAGCACTTTCTACAGCAGGTCTTCATAAGAAGTCCCTAGTCTTAAGCAGCAAAGGTACTAGAGAGCTCTGCTCACATGTTCACTAATCAATATTCTCAACACTGTCAGCAGTAGACACTGGTTTTCAGCTCTAGTTCATCTGACACTTCATAGTGTTCCAGCTACCCATTCACCTCCGCAGAGTTCCAATGGAAGCAATATTGTGAACTGTTTAATCTCATCTATTTTTTCCACCCCAATAGTTTCAGGTTGAGACTGTAACACAACACAACACCTGCCATTAAGCATTCCTTGCCATTACACCTAACTACTTCAACTGCTTTTACTGCTGAAAAGAATAAGAATTTCTCATGTTGCTCTGACTCACAACACAGGAGTAAAGAATCATGCTCTGAACTCTCACCTTACTGATCCTTTGAATTCTACCTATGAAAAACTCAGATATTTGGAGGTATAGCCTATATATGTCTCCATTTTTTTTTCTAGTCTTTTTCATAGATCTCTAGGCTTGCAGAGACAGACCTGAAATCTTGTGAAGGCACTCCTGTCATAAGATTAGCATTAACATTACTGCAATAAAGAGAGCTTATTAAATTAAGGGGCATAAGACTGTTGTGGACACACCTAAGCAAAATTCCAGAATCTCTTAATATAAAAGTATAGCTAAAAATCTTGGTAGAAAAATTGTAAGGAAAGACAAGAATTCATTCTTCTTTCTCTTACCCTACTATACTCTGCAGATTTAAAGCAGCATTTCATGAACTCAAGTACTCTGAGAGTAACAACATTGTACAACATGCTACATCCCAACATGCACCTGTGACTAAAGGTATCTAATAAAAAAGTATTTCATGATAGATTCTTATCTCACACTTGGTCTGTAACACAGCAGATTGACGAAATTTATATTGCAGTATACAGTTCCAATTCAGTAAAGCAGAATAGTCACATTCTATTTGCTTATATGAATATAAATTAATATAATCAATATATGAGTATAAATTGAAACATATTTTTGCAATAGCACCAGGCATGCATGTCTACTGCCTATCCTCTCACAAAGAGAAATTAAGATTAAAAAAATCCATTAGTTAAGTGAGAATATTATGTCTATACTTTTATTGTTAATAGAGGTATTTCTTCTACTTTAGTCCTTCATTTCCTCTCACTTTTGGCTTCTCCTGCTAGTAGCAGAAAATTTCAGAAGAATCAACAAGTTTAGTCACTGGATGGGCCACTGGTCAGTCAATATAAATCTCTTTTTTCAGCGTCAAAAAATGGTCCTACTTTAGGAGAGCCCAAACAGCAGAGAAGAGTGTGAAATACTCAACCTAGAAGATACCCCATACACATTAGAGATAGATAATTACATGGCAAAACATCCTCATATTTAGAATTTCTTTGCATTGCATTTATTTTGAATGTGCCTTGAACATTGTTGCTTTGAACATTGGCTAAACTGTATAATTCCCCAAGCACACTACCCATTACTAACAATTTCTGAGTATTTCAAGCAGATATGATACACAATAATATATTTCAGCTGTTCTGTCTACATCCGTATCTTTCTTTGCATCCATAATACAATGGAAAAAAACCTGTGCTAACTAAAATTTTTGCCTGTCACAGCAAGGTGGATGCCTTGTTCAGTAACAATTACCATCCGCTCCTCTTCTCCCAGCAATGACAAACCAATTTCTTGTTTTGTCACTATCCATTGCATCCTAGAGCTGTTTCATAGCTTTTGGAGAGGATCCCAGTTTTCAGACATGTGGGAACGAAACCTGGCCTTCATGAAAGCAAGTATGCTTGGGAACATTTTTAAGTCACATGGTAAATTGGAATCTAGTCATTACTGGCAGGTACAGGAGCAGCTGGGACAAGAGTACAAACATCAGTTCCTTCACTGAAGGCTCAGAACACTCACACAGTGTCAATAACAGCCAGCTTATGCAAGGTGGCAAGCACACCTTTTTGGAGAGTAAGCAAAGGCTACAGTGCTGCCCTGTCTGCTGGGCCATGGCCTGGAATGTGTGTACCAGAACTCTGCACAGGTGAGATCCTTGGGAGGGTCTGGGTCCAGAGACTCTCAGGCAGGGCTAGGACTTCAAAACTAAGTTCCTTGTAATTAAGGAGCTACTCTATGCAACTGCATTTGGATGAAAATCTACATGTAGAAATTAAATGGAATTGTGCCTAACTTTAAGAGTTAAATCCTTGCACTGCAGAGACAATGCATACAAAACCTGTCTATATAGGGCATATTTGCTATGGGAAACTAGCCATAATCATTGCTAAGTTAATGAATTGTTTGGTGTTAAAAGATGTTTCATATCTGAACTGCCATTTTCAAAATTCCTATTCTTGTGTTGTTGAGTCATCTGGACAAAGTGAGCAAGGCTATAGGAGCAAAGTGTTATATTCAATGATGGTTTCACTGACAGTCACATTATTGTATCTGTTCTTTGGCTTTCATACACTGAACTTTTGGGGTATCAAACTTCTGGGAGTTCTTGAGAAAAAGAGTTAATCCCAACACTGAAAAAAATGGTGTTATATGATGCATGATGACACCTACACAAACATAATACTCTGGGGGACTTCGGGCTGTAGGATAGATAAGGAACTAAGAAATGTATAAAAAATTTAGTTAACTAAACAATTTTTTTATAACTGTTTTCGCCAAGATGTTTCTCTAGGCAAGTGTCTTCATTTCTGAAAAATGTCAGTAGAGAAAACTATATATGACCCTTTTTATTCTGTCTCAAGTTCTGAATAAAGCTATGGATCCTGTTCTTTACTACAGATTTTCAAAGTTATGAGGATTTTGTTGTTTTGGTGTTGGAGTTTTTTGTTTGGGTTTTTTTTATTTGTTTCAGTGTTTTGCTTGGTTGGTTGGGGTCTTTGGTTTTTGTTGTTGTTGTTGTTGTTTGTTTGTTTGTTTTAAACAATGCTACCCAACTGTGAACCAAATAAAAGAGAAAAATCACATCTGTGGGTAGCCACTGTGCATAAGCCAAGCTGGTCCTCAGCATAGTGAGCAAGAAAATCCAGTGGTGTCCCCTTCCTCACCTCATCTGGTTTAACAAACCCCAGATACAACAGACTACACTCAGTCAAGGATAATCATGGAGGCAGGAGAGGATGCGGAAGTGCAAAGCAGATTATTTTTTGGTTTTGCTAGGACAGGTTTTTGGGAGAGGTCAGATTAGGAGGGTTACCCAACTGCAGGATGATCCACAAGCTCACTGTTTCAATTCCCCAGGGATACACAAACTTTTCTCTGAGGAAATCAGAGTGTGCAGAAAATTTCTATGACTGATGAATAGGTAAGACAAGAATATTCTACTGAGTTGTCTTCTTAATAGGCAACTACAGTCCATAAACCAAGATAACTTATCTATTCTTTGTATGCACCTCTTATGTTAAAAAAATTCTGAAGGTTTCCATTTTTTAGTTAACATGAAGTATGACTATTAAAAACATATTTCAGTCAATGAGTTTCTCAAAAATTATTCTAATAATCATTATTGCTGAACTTGAACATTGTGATTCATCACCTTAATTCCAAAGACTTTCTCTGTTTCCTGACTAGGATTCCTAACTATCCCACTGAAAACAAAAGGCTTCCTATAACTGCTTCCTTCAACTACACTTCAGAATGAAGAAAATACTTCCAGTACTTCACTGATCTTAAATAAACTTTGAAATCCAGGGCAGACTTTCCAAAATACAGATGCTCACTTTACCAACAGCACAATGGCTTTGGTTTCTGTGGTTGTGAAGGGCTACATTTTAACAACATATAGGAAAGCAAAACCTGGAGCAAAACTCAGGAGAGATTTGTAATAAAAGCAATGGCAGCTCCAGAGAAGCTCCTGGCATTAAAGTTTACCCAAAGCTCACTTGTTGCCTAGGCTTTTGCCACTATTCTCTGACTGCAGTAAACACAAGGAAACAGAAGATGACAAGGGCAACAAAAATATTTTTTAAAATGTTAAAAAGTAAATACAAACATTTTGTAAAAGCAGTTTCCCAATAAAATATAACACAAAAAGCTAGGTATCCTTTGATATTTCAGCAGGTCTACTAAAACAATCTCCGAGTTGAGCAAGGAGAAGTGACAGAGATCATCTAACCTTCGTGCTTTGCAAGGCCACTGGCTCTACTTACGGAAAGCTCCCAGGGGAGACCAACACAAGTTCCATGGTACACACCCACCTGAAATGATTGACCACCATAAAACAAAAACAAATTCTTCCTCTCTTAAGATAAAATTGAGGACAAATAAGAATATCATAACTCACAAAAATGAATTTTAGTGGCAAGTAAATACAATATAATGAGGAAGAAAGGGAAGAGAGGATACAAGGTTCTCAGCAATGGGAAAAAGAGCCTGCATAGGAGGTAGTGCAATTCCACTGGGAATATAAAGTGGAAAGGGCATATTAAGGGAAGAAAGATGAGAAGCACATGTGAAGGGGAAGAAAATGCAAAGCAGAACAAAGGCTGCATTTAGGTGAGAACAGAACTGTGTAGGTGATTTCTTTTTATATGGCAGGACACCAGATACCAGCTAGGTAGATCACTACTGTTTTTCTAATAGAGTATCTTAGGTTTTTAACATCACCTATTGCTTTTTCATTAATGTGGCCTTTCCTTTATTGTTTTGCTTCATTGCAGCCAAGTAGTTCTGTGCCTATGAAGACTATGACCTGAACTGGAAGAGTAAGGGATTTATTTGCAGAGCATTCTGTAATTATTACAGTGAATTCACTGTCCAGTGGCTGCCCACTCCCCATTACATCTATTTTTAACAGCTATCAAATCCTCTAAAATATAGCAGCTCTTTGGATGCAGAACATGGCAGACTTGAGCACTGAGCATAGATACTTAGCCACATGATCTACGTTAATGATGTCTTTGCAAAACCCTATCATTCAACATGGTTTTATATTTGCTTTATACAATATAGTACAGTTAACTAACATATTTATCAGAATTGCGCAAGAGTAAATGACACTACAAACCACTTGCCCAGATCAACGCTTTTTTGTCCTAAGCACACCAACAAATCATTAATCTAGACTATTTATTTGTAAGTAAACAGCTATATGACTTGAACTTTAAATTAAACCAAGATGTTTGAGCCTGTATATAGCAATACTTCTCAAAACAGATCAGTCATCAATACTGTACGTTATGTGATGCTAGTGGATCACATTACTGTATACCCATATCTTTCATAATTTATTTTTCTAAGTAATACTTCTGAAAGTCCTAATATGGTCTCCATATAAATCTTCTCTAGTCTGCTATATTGGATAGTCATCCCTGATTGCCATTTTGGAATATCTTTATCTGAGTTGTGCATCCATCCAACTGCTTTTACAAATTCATTTTCAAGTAAGTTTAGCACACCAAAAATGTCCATAAAGGCTAATTTAAAGAAAGTGTTAGGAATTTTTTCTTTATATGTGTTAGTGCATTTAGATGTTGAATGGTATGCATTATAAGACTACTGAAAATCCACTCCATTAACAGTGCAGGAAGTACATAAGGGTTTGACATTTCTTCTTAATATCTTACATAGGTTGTACTACAGCAATAAAAAGGAATAAGTATTACAAAACCCCACAAACCTAAGGAGTAGCTAATGCTGGGAGGTAACACTGAACAGCAAAGAAATTCAAAATCCTGTAGCTACCATATCTAGATGCTTCTCATATATATGTATACATGTATAATATGCACATCCATATACATTTTACAGATGCTACAGCAGAAAACTTCAATGTAGGAGTTAAAAGTAAATTTTTTAATTAGAAAACTTCTTCTTTCAGGGGAAAAAATAAGCCATTAGATGAATACACTTACAGTTGTTTTCACTGCTAAAATCAGATAATGCTTTTGCTTCAGGGGACTAATGTATAGGAACTTCCTCAAAGTAAAACAGTGAATGCAGGCACAAGATAAACTGGGCAAGCTCAATCTCGGAAATAAATTAAAGTGTTGACCTCACCTAAATTCCTTTGTGGCAAGATGGACGATATTTTTTTACCCAGTTATGTTGAGGTAACTCAGTTTCATTAAAATAAATTGAACTTTTCTTGTTCATCATTAAATCAGACATTGAAAACAATACAATGTTGTTTTGTGATACTGTCTACACATAATCTCCCTGTCCCAGAGCATATTAACTGTCCCGTTACTAGAATCTCTCATGAAGATTTCCAAGTTTCACCACCTGCTTGCTATCTCTGGCTCCCCAAGAATTCCTTTTTCCTTTCTGTCTCTTTTAACTAAGACAAAACCTAAGAAATCCAGATAAAGTAATTCGAACCTTCCTCCTTCCTTTTCCATTATTTTCTCTTCTGATAACTCACTCTGATTCCTCCGCTGTGCCGCCTTCTAATCCATCCAGATAACAACAGCTTCAGGTTATCCATTCCTCTTGTTTCTAGTCTTCACTGCACAACCTCGGGCACTGACTCCTTCATTGCTGCCTACAAAGTCATTTCACCACTCCCTTGCACTCTTATTTTCAACCCTCAGTTGCTTGTCAGCTTACACTTTTCACTTCTATTTCTTAAACTCCACCTTTGCCTGACAGCATTTATGGGACAACCATTTCACTGAAAATATATGAAAACTTTGGTACAGATAACACCTGGAGCCCAATGCAATACCCCCAGGAACTGGTTATATCTGTCACCACCCAAAAGAGCTAAGTTATGGGATAATTGAAAAGGTCTATATTTTTCTTTAATTATTGCAGAGTTTACAGGAGCTTATACAAGTCAAAGAGAAAAGCAATGCAATGCCAGATCATTATTGGCTAGACAAAACCTCAAGAAACTTGAGAGGTGAGAGTAAGCTAAAGCCCTATGGACAACAGAGGATATACTTAGGGGTAGCCACACTGCATTCATTGTTATATTTTATTTAGGAGATCTTTGTGCAAAAACTTCTAGTTTGTGGATAATCTGTGGGCCATATGGGCCTAGAAAGGCAAATACCATCTGGGCAGTTCAAAGGTATGTGAAAGCAACTGGGTAACTGTGAATTCAAATAAAATCATAAGATGAGATACTAATAGTTTTTGTTTGCCTTAGACCAATAAACATTAAAAATGCTTGACCTAGCTGTGTATAGACAGATTAGACCCTTGTAGGAAAAAATCATCTAATTAATTTTAATTTTATTCAGATTACGTATTTATGGTTTCTTCTAGTCCCATGCAGTGATGGTCATTTTCTGTGAATTGCACAGAGAAGACACTGACTCCCTATTTAGTGAGGATAACTTGCAAAGAGATCCATTAGAAAACACACGCATTTTATAGGAGGCAGACACAAGGTGCTTGCTTCTCTATGAAGAGTATTAGTTAAAACTGAAGTTCTTAAAGTATGGCTATTCCTACAAGGCAAAGAATACTCTGGATAGACTGTAGCTGAGCTATTAATGATTGCTTCTCTTTCATTAGCTGTAGGTAGGAAGAGCAAGTAAAGGATTGCAAACGTATTCATGACTGTCATTAGCAAAAATGGCACTGTGCAAATCAATTTCCATGGATCCTGCTAGGATGGGCTTTCTAATTAGTCTATCATTAGACAGCTAACTTCTTGCTACTTCTCAGACATCAAATAGTCCATCACCCCAAAACATCACCCGAGCTAACAAGGAGAATTTTAATGAAAGCAAGTCAAATCGGCTGCTACCACAGAAAGCACACAATAGGCTTTGTTACTAATCTTTCCCTACCCCCATTTCTATTCGTTATTTTAATTTCTATTCTTATAAACCTTTTCATTTGCATCAATAATTTTTTAACCTCCTGTTACTAAAGAATAGAGCAGCTGCAACTTGCAGGGGGGAAAAAGAAAAGCTTGCATAAACCCAAATAAAGTACAAGCTGAGATTGCTTCTGGGTATTTCAGAGCTTTCCATCTTATGATACTGAAGAGAAATGTCAGCTTGCTGCTTGTGGTTTTAAATGGAAGCAGCCTGTGAAAAGCATTTGGCTGATTGGCTCAGCAGTGCGGTTTAGATGAGCTTCCAGCATGGTCATCCTGCTTTACACAGGGCAGATGCTCCATTCCAAATGGCGGGGTTTGGGCTTGAAAATCCTATCAGCAGGCACAAAAAGGGAATCTCCCTTAAGATTAGAAGTGCCTTGACGAACAAATACATAAAGGAATAAAAGAATGCTTAAAGAACATGAAAAATCCCTCCCTGAATGGAGTTGTCATCTCAGTATTTGAGTAGCAACATCAGTATTTGTAATTTTTTTTTAATTGAGGGGTAAATATTTAAAAGCATAAATTCTACATGGACATGTCCCTAATTTAAAATAGCTACTCCTGCCTGAAGGAAAATCTGCTGCACTACTGTTCAGACACAAGTCTGCCCACACCAATTTTCTGGTCTTCTGTATTTTGTCTCCCTTTCTTCTTTATTACCAAGGACATTTACATGAAACAGCATTTTTGCTTTTAAGAGTTCATCTGCTCCTGCTGCTTATGCCCCCACCTGAAGTCATAATCCTCCGATTGTGATGACATAATAATTTCCACTGCAACCAATTGTGATGCCACAAACAGAGGATTATGACTTTAGGTTGGAAATAAACAGCAGGAACAGATGAACACTTAAGAAACAAAGATCCTGTTTTCATGCAAATGTCTTTTGTCATCAAGAACAAGGTTAGAGAAATTCAGAAAATATACGATAAGAGCAAGCAAGCAGAATGGGTACTAAAGAGAAACTCTTTGAATTTTCCAGGAGGCATTCAGCTGCTCTTTCAAATTAACTTCCTACATAACTAGGAATTTTAAATGTTTCTGAAACATAGGTAACTTCCTATTTGATTGAATTGCCAGCATAATGTGATCTGAATTATTGACATCTTCTCACCAGCAGGGCCAAGGCACTTTGCCACAGGGGGTCATGACTGGATTAAAAAAAAACCAAATAGTGGGAGCAAGGGGAACCATCAGAAATAGTACCAAGAGAGGTTTCTAATGTCAAAGCTCAGCTGGGCTGATTTTCTCCCCCTTCAAAACCAGAAATTCTCCAGTTTCAAAAGTACCATTAACTGAATTAATATTCAGGTGATCCAAACAGTGGGAGCAGCATAAGCAATTTGGATTTTAATTTAGTTGGATCAATTTTAAGGTTGCTGCAGTTATAATTACAGGGCTGCAACAAATGGTGAAGCTCCCTCTAAATTTAGTCTGAACACAGCCTATAAGATACAGTCCAAAAGGACACACCTAACAAAGCAGGGCAAATGTTTTTGCTGTGGCTAATGAATGGATAAGAAAAAATAAATCCATGAAGAAGAAAAACATCTGAATTTATCTTTCCTCCTGGGATAAAACCAACTCCTAAGCAAAACAATTTAAGAAAAATTATCAGCATTTTCACTATGGATTTTTTGTTTAAAATGGCAGACGTTCTAGAAATAAATATCCAAAATAGAGACTGAGAAACATCTTCCAGGTAAAAAAAATGATTTAGGCTAATTCTATTTGTTTTCAGCTCAGATGCACTCATAACACCACCACAGTGGTCATCAGAACTGCTCTCTTGCCCCATGAGAAGGAGAACCATTCTACTCCTTCCAGTAAAAGTTCCAGAAATTGTGAGGGGGAGGGTGGCACACGGATAGATAGATGTGTGTGTATGACCATACTCATCTCCCAAGTAAAGATTCCATAAATTGAGGGGGGAAAGGGGGCTAGGAGGGGTGGAAAATGGATGATAGATGTGTGTATGCATTTATTTATTTTACTACAGTAAATAGTTAATTATACTTACTATACTAAGTATTCACTTGCTGTGAATCAGTTTCCCCACTGGGAAGTTCTCACGTGCAAACTGTTATGCCCATCTAAAACCTGGAGTATGGACTGACACACACACCAAGAGAGCACACAGAATGGGACAGGGGTCTCAGAACGCTGGTATCTTGTGTCAAAAGGTCATCTCATGTCCTGAAACAGATATGAGATGGAAGCAGGTAACATTAATGCTATTTCTCATCTGTTCTTTAATTCTTACTTTTCAAAGACACAAGGACCTTGGCTTAGATAAATCCAGCCTAGTTTTAAGCAGCTGACAGAATCCCTGAATAAAATGCACAATTTTCTTCATCTTTCTACACAAACAAGAACCTCCAGAAGATGATTCACACCAAGTTCTGAATCACCCTCGTGAAGTGCCTCACCGGCCACAGAAGGATGAGAATGATGAACATTTATACAAGGGCAATCTCTACATGTGCACACCACTCAGCTCTCCAGTTCCCAAGCAATCTAATTCCATCCCACAAAATTTCTTGCCCATTCAGACATACAGCAGGTGACCTGTGGTCTTCCAGTGCTAGCAGCAAACTTTTCAGCCTGTCACTCACAGCGCTATGTTCAGACAACCAGTCAATGGTGTCTCTGCTGAGAAGAAGGGGAAAAAATTATCCTGCTATTATACTGTCACATTTCATGAACAATCTAAGGTCTTATTTCTGAGAGTATTTTAAATAAATTTTAGACAAACTACATCATTATCTCCTGCTTTTTATTCCCTAAGTTAAGTTGTTTTGGTTTTAAAGTAGTATTTTACTGACCTAATTGAAATTCAGAAAGAAAAGGGTCCCAGAAAGAAATGGGGGCAAAAGAAAGTAAAACCAAATGAGCAATTTTTAACGAACGTCTTCCTGAAAATGTATTCTTCCATACAGCTGTTCCTTTAAGCCAGCAAGAGTACTGGAGGAAGCACAGAAATCAAATCTCTAAAAACTGGTGTTTAATAATTAAGTTACATAAATTGAACATAATTAAGTTATACCAGCTGGGCATGTGCTATGTGTATTTGAATGATGAGGTCAGCAGTAAAAAGCAATAGAGAATAGATGATAAGGAAATTTCTATACAATTTTCCACTTATATGAAACATGCCAAGATATTCAGACTGTAAAACAGTCTTAAGTACGTACAAGAAGCTAGTTTATATTTAAAATTCAATTAATAGATCAAATTGAATAGTGAAATATGAAAAATTAAAACATCTCTCCATTACTGCCAATTTGGTAAAATGGAAAGGAAGAGGGACAAAAGAAACAATTTCACTCTTTTTTTTTGCTTGCAGTTTTTGATGTGACCCCAAGCCATAATTCTCAAACTATCACAAAGGAAAATTACCCATTCTTTATAGTCTCCAAAAGTTGGTTTTCTTTATAAACACAGTTTTCTTTTTACTACTAGATCTTGTAGAGAATTGTTGAGAGAAATTTGGAAACAGCAGGCTAAAGTATACTATTTTATATTCTCGAAAAGACATACACTGTTTATAAAATGCCTCATCCATAAAAGCACTTAAGGCAGATCTGCAGTCCAGTATAAAGTGCCAAAAGAAAAAAAACACTAAAAACAACAACAAAAAACCAAAACAACAAACAAAAAACCAAACCAAACAAAACAAACAAACAAACAAAAAATCAACCCAACCCCCCCCCAAAAACTGCATAAAACCCCACAAAAAACAGGGATACAAGGAATCATAGAAAGTCATCTAGTCTATACACTGTCCACAGAAGAATCAAGGTTTATGGTTTTCCTGAGAAAAACCGAACAGCAAATGAGAAAGAAATCCAATAAGCAAGATTTCACAATATCCCAATCTCCTTCACAATTTGACAGAGTTCTTCCTGTTAGAAGTATTTTCCCAACTTGCATCTACCTTACTAGAGCAGTTTAGAGTTCTTTACCACTTCTTCTAGTCACTATGTACACAGAGTTCAGTTTCCTTTTCTCTTTTCAGTTGACTTTTAGAGTGTTTGAAGATTATTCTTAAGATCTCCTCTCCCATCTTCTCTTCTTTAGATTAATCAGCTCAGATATTTCAGTTCTCCTCCAGACACCAAGTTATCCAAGGGTGATCATCCTCACTGCTCTCCTCTGCACTGCCACTGCTTCACCTCCTCCCTGGAGCATGCCCAGAACCAAACACCACGCTTCAGTTCAGGTCTTACAGATTATTTCATACATCTTATTGTACATGCCCCCTGACATCCTGTTTTGCAAGTCTAACCCTTCCATGTAGGTGGATCACAGACTAAATGCTAATATAAGATATTTGTTCTACAGAACTACTCACTAGCCAGTTATTATCTATTTTGGGTTCATGCATTTTATGCCCCCCACTACTCTGAAGTCTAGGAATCTACACTTTTCTTTGCATGGTGTTGTTCCACCTTCCTCCCAAATCAGTTCTCCAACCTGCCAAGGTTACACTCAGTTCTCACTGTGTCCTTCGGCATATCTGCAGTCTCTCTCCAGTTCCTATCATTTGCAAATTCAGTAATTATAATCCAGATGGGAGAGCGACTCAACAGGTACAGCAAGCAGCCTACTTTTGCAATCTTCATACTGGAGACTCAGCTCTTCCAGATACAAATACTATGACAAGATCTTCTACTTTATTTCCATAACAGACCTATAGCAGACACTCAAACTGTTCACAAAATAACACCCAGATACTATTAAATATGTTATTGAAATTTATATTGGCAAAGACAAGTATAGCAATCTTGCAACTCCTCACCAGAGGACCTCTGTCTCAAGCCTTATCTGTGAATGTATGTTTACTTATGAGCAGAAGTAATTTCACATACAAGGCAGCTAAAATGAACATATTGTTAACAAATTTGAGAGTTGAAAATTTTGATAGGAACCAAAAAAATCTAGTGCTTTAGTCTTTCTATAAGCTGCAAACCCAGGGATTCTGGATACAATTGCACTATGTTCATTGTATATCAGTTTTTCTATTTCTTGATAAATATGAGGACAGGCTTGGCTTTGGTTTCTCTATACCTCAAGTGAATCCAGGCATTTGATGATGTCCACAGAAATTAAGTATTTTGACAGCCTTCATCAAGGAGATGTCAAACAAATATTATATATGCATCCATCATTACTACGGCTCTTGTTTTGATATTATCTGACATTAGAGAAATTGAGAAAAAGGCATCACTTCTTCAGAAGAAGATGAAGTATATTAACTAATAATAGTGCTTTACTGAGACAATTTTTTAATAAAGTCTGGTAAAGTACATGTTTGGTAATCACTTATGGCAGAACCAAACACAGAACTTGGAATACCAACTGCTGTTAAAGTTAAGACTTTAGATCACACTGTTATGAAGGAAATAAGTACTTTTTTTTGTCCTGGAATTCTAAAACTTATCACTCTGAGTTTTTTTAAACTCAGGAATGCATCTAGTTTGTTAGAATTACTAAGCTCATTAGAATTACTAACCCCATATATTTTTCCGTGTCGTGTCAGGGAAAGAAAAGACATCTGCTAAGACAGAATGACTATAAAAACATTAGATGGACACCTGTCTGTCTCCCTTAGAAACCCAATACAGTATTGTTGTAATTTGCTCTTAATAAATGACCATCAATCAATCTTCTTACACAAGAGGTTTATGGCCATAAGCTTCTATTGATTTTAAAGTTAAGAATATAACTGGAAAATAGCCACATGCAGAATGCCTTCCAAAAGTGTAGCACAATGAAGATGTTTTGCTTCCCAGATTAATCTCTACAAAATTATGTACTGAGAAGATCTCAATTCACCAAAGTCTAAGCATTGGAGTAAACTGCAGTAACTGCAGCAAAAGCTGGCCCTACTGATGCACTTTGCCTTAAAGAAGATTTCACACATTCTAAGATTCTTGAATCGAAGAGGAAATCAATGTTTACCACCTAGAGCAACATATGGAATTAGTTCTCATCCAACATCTGAAAAGTCATTTATTTTCTCTCCTTGAAAGAGGCCAACATCTCAGAATACATTGAGTAAGGTCTCCAAATAATCTTTAATCCTCCATTTCAAAGCCTTCTGTCCACCTCCACAAGCTACATTTAGGTGAATAATAACTTTTCTAAAGGAGAACTGTATATTGTAAAAGCCTGTTTTTAACTGACTAATAAAACTGGAACCATTAAGGAAGGGACCTTTGCTTCCAAGGGTAAATACATTGGAAATATAACTTCCCCCTGCAGCACACACTAGATATTAATTGTTTCATCATTTCTAATCAAAGTACTGAATCAGATAAAAGTCACAAGCTACATTTCCTGTCAATGAGAATCGAAAAATCTGAACGACAAGCAGTATCAGCTACCACAAATATTACAGAGAAGCTTACATGTTAATAAAGCTGACATTGCAAATCCCTTTGCATTTAGGTCTCTATCCCATGTTATATTGCTGTTGTTGTTTATGAACCTGTGATGCATTACAAATTTACAAGTCAACAGAGCATGCCAGCTGAATTTAGATACAAATGACAGAGATCACAAACAACTACTGACCTTTCTGCCAGAGGGCAGGATCAAGAGGAGGGGGAAGGATTCTACTTTTCCATTTTAACTGCATGTCATAAAAGCAGAGACTAGAAAACAAACTGCTTTAGTGTTTTCCCAACTAATAAAATACTTAAATTCTGGAAGACTCCTAATACCACTGTTAAACATTCCAGGGATAAGCAGACACCAGGTTCTTACACTTGAGGAGTCACTGAAAGCTATTCTCTCTCCCTTACCAACACACCCCTTGGTCCTCTGTTTACACACAGGACACATGAAATATACGTATGAAGGACTATGTTTGAGGTTGATTAACACACCATCTGACAAACCACAGGCAAGCTTCCAAGCTGCCTGGATACATGTGTTCAAATTCCAAACTCACCCTGTGTCCTGTGAGATCATCCCCATTTCATCTGCCACTCATTGCCACAAGCAAGGAAAGGAACACCTGAGCCAACAGCCTGAGAGCTATGGCTGCACCAAGAGCTCAAGTGTAATTTTCATGTAAAATCTTGACATAATTATTTACATTTACAATTTCTTCCACAGAACGTTTGCAAATTTTTTGCCTATTTCTTAAAATTCAGATGGGAATTCCACAGCTTGACAAGCTTTAACTTCTTCATCTCTTGAATGGAGAGTTCTGGATATGGAAATTAAAAATACTCAAAAAAGCTCTTCATGTCTACTTTAATGGACTAGACCACAGTTCCTGTGAAAACTACTGATGTTCAATTTACCAGATTTATTTTTGAAAATAAAGATTTAAGTTTTAATTTTCAAATCATTTTTAGAGAGAACAAAATAGCATGGTGGTATTATTGGGAAATGCTGCATTATTAAAACTATAAATCCCTCCAAATGAAAGTAAGTAATCTTCATTTTTTTCCAGTGTTGAAAAGAGTAAAAATGGTTTCCCAAAAGCTCAGTAGACAATTTAACGCCTTATTCAACTAACATGGTTTGGTTTTAACACCTTAAAGCAAGTGTCTTGTTGCATTTGTTGTTTCTCTGAAGAATAATGGGTATTCTAAAGATGTACAAGTTCGGAAAGCAGTCAAATTCATGTCTTAAAACCAACACGTGCCCAAGGTACTCAAACTTTAACTGGATTTAAATTCTGTCTGAATCACCCAATTAGCAAGTCTGCTTTCCTAGATCATCAGTGACCCAACAATTAAAAGGTGCTCATATATCACACCAGAAGACAGGATTAGAATTTGAGTAACATTACAAAATTAAAAGTTAAATTGTCCACAAGTGAATACAGATTAAGGGCATTTTTCTGTTTGGGATTTTGTTAACTGCACTAAAAAAGAAGTCTTTCCACTACTGAGTTCATTTAGGGCATAATTTTCAGACACATGCATCCACAGCATGTGCATGTTACTGCGTCTAATTAGAAATGCAATCAATCAACTGCTGCTCTTGCTCAGAAAAGTTAGAGCAAAATTTTTACCTCTAATTTCCATCAGGAAGAGAGTACATTATGCCTGCCCCTCCTCCATCTCCCTAGTTCTTTCAAGTCATTCTTTCAGTCTTCCTTTTCTCCAGCTGCCCATGACGATAACTCCTTTCCCTTTTTTTTCCTTTTTACATATATATCTACACATATAAAAAAAATACTCTCTCTATATATATCTTCTATACATAGTCCTTCACTTGTTATTTAGTTTTCTGACATACCTAGGATGTACAACTAGCTTCATTTAAATTTCACAGCCTGAAAAGAGTATATGTACTAGCAAGACATCCAACCATTTGTTTCAGTTGTGCCTGAAAACTTGACCTGAGGGAGCTGACAAAAAATGGCATGCTTGCCTTGCTGAGGAACCCCACTGCAAAGAAGGGCACCAGCAAGCTGGTCACACGCACCACATGGAAGCAGGTCACAGCTTCAAGGAAGTCATGGCAAATGCCTCCATCCCATCAAGGAAAAAGAATAAAATATTTACATGTTAGCTCTCTGTCTTGGAAAAGATGTATAGTACATACATGATTTTTTCTATCGGTTAAATGGACACTCATTTGAAAAGTGGATGCTTTAAAAAATGCTTCAGTATGTGCCAAGGTTAAGCTTGTCTCTATTGTGTGACCACTTCAACATGATTTGCAAGCTTGCCTGTGCCTCCAGTGATAGGCTCCAAATACATCTTAACCTTCCTTCCAACACTGCTTCAGTGTTTACATCCCACTGCTGCAACTGCTGGTGCAGGTCCCCCACCTCACCTCTGCTGGGCACCTTTTCCTTTCCCTTTACAATGCGTCCTTTCTCTTACTGCTGTGATGGTCTTCCTCCCTCAGGTTTCCCATCCCCAAAAGCAGCCTGCCCCTTTGTTTTCTCCTAAACTCCCTATCCTTCTGGCACCAGAATAAGACAGCAAAGAAATGGAAGCAATAATGTATCATAATTTAACAATGGTGCACCTGGTATATAGGCTCAAGAGCCTCTATCTGTCACACTTCCAAGGCAAAGATGAAGAAAATATCTTTTTTTGTCACTTTTTCATCCAGTAGGTGAAAAATACCAATACAGAAAAGGTTCAAAAGGAAGGCGAAAACAAATACCAATTTCAAAAGGCAGCAAATATCTGTAACTCTGTCCCGAGCTCTGACATAAGGGATTTTGCAGTGTGAGGAAGAAACATACACACATCTGCTAACTTTAAGTTTGAGAAGCTATGAAGCAGATTTGTTTCCGTTTCATCTCCATATGATTCGGGTGCTCAGCAGGCATCTGTGTGTGCTTCAGGACAGATTTACAAATGAACAGTGTTTTGACCTTGGTAGCACCTATGCAGAGCCCAAGCAAAAACTACTCTGTATTTACTCCACTGTGTGAGAGTACTTGATTTGCTGTCAACACAAGCCTCCCACTCCAGACTTTCACTCTCTATTCACCAGAGACTGATTGCTCAAGCAAGAAGATGGGAAGGTAAGACATCAGCCTGTTTTCAGGATGAATATGCAGTACAAAAGCAGCAAAAATATATGAGCAAATCAATTAGGAAAGCTTGTTGAAAGAACTGCAAAGAAAGATAGGGACTAGGCGACCGTAAGAGTCCAGAAACAGTGGGAGCAGAGGACTCCAGTCTAGCCTCCCAGGTCTTGTCAAACCTGGGGCCGAGGAAGGACCACTGCCAAAAACTTGCCCAATCTCCTCTCTTGTTTTTTAAAGCAAACCTGTTGTGAGATAAAATTCTGTTTCATATTCTGGCCTCCACGTTTTCCTCCTGCAGTGTGGGAGGGCATGGGTTTGAGCACATGAATAGAATAATGGTGCAGAAGGCAAACAAACCTTCGAGATGCTAGGGAATGGACCACTCGGTGTGTTCCTGTTCTTACTGCAATTACATAGACAGCAGCCTAAGTGCTGTGACCTGCTCATGTTTGATGTTAAATCATTTACAAAACTTTTGAGTGGAAGGAAACTCTATACCATGGCACCACCTCATAGCCCGGTCAGAATGCTAGGAGGTTTTTTTGCATTGGTTTTTGCCACCCTCAGTAATGAGATATACAGTCTAATTCATAGATTAATCTACAAATTTTGGCTAATAAACACTGTGCAAATGCATAGGGCTAAGACTCTAGCGATATCTTCAAACTCTCTAGCTCTGCTTTATGGCACATTTTAGTTGTAATATCTGATCTTTTATTACAGGTTATCAATTCATACTACATTGATAAGAAGCATACTATCACCCATAATATGTGGAGTTCATTTTCTGTGAATACTTCTAAGCTTAACACAGTTGTTGCTGTTATGGAGGAGCACACTCAATGACCCAACAGTCCCTCCTATCCATATACTCATAATAATATACTAATATCATAACAGTGATAATGCTGTGCAACTTGAGAGTCCCTTGCTAACAGTTACTGTGATGTCAACTCTCCTTTTTTACAGCATATGCTATGTGGAGGTGTTAAAACTATACATTTAATAAGATAAAAACAAGCAGTGAACATTACCACTCTAGATGCATCACTGGAGTTCAGAGGCTTTTCATTATCCGGCATATTTCACTTATTTTTACCTAGATAGTTTTATAAGTGCCTTTCAAATCACATTCTCCTCTATTACAGATATTCAAAAGCAATCCTTCAGATTTCTTTTAAAGGCTGTAGAGCTCTGAGACACATGGAGACAATCAGCTTGGTGATGGGCATGACTCCCAGAAAGCAACACTCCCAGGGCATTCTCACCAATTTTATTTGAAGTTCACACATGTAGTATCTGTCCGTTAAGCGAGATCTTCCAGCCACATCTGTGTACACAGTAGGGAGGGCTGGTACTTCTGTTAGCAGATGGCAGCTGACCATTTCCCTGTGTTGTCCAAATGGGAACTGAATATTCACAACAATGACTGAAATTAGAACAATTTTACAGGAAGCATTGAAGAATTAAGTTAAAAAATAGCTACAGAAATGACATTTATTTTCACTTCTCTTCCCAGCTTTCACTTAAACATGGTGTTTCCAACCAGCGTATTATGATTTACACAATAGGGATGATCTAGCTTTTAAAAGGCCACAGGTCATTAGGCTGCACAACAGACCTTTGAAGAAGAGTTCTGGATCATTCCTTCTCTCTCCTTTTCTTTCAGCACTTCTTTACCAGAGCTTTGCCTGAAAGGGTCTTACACTCTTTCCCTGGGAACGGAACTATGTGGTTTGTACAGTTTTCTGGGAACCCTCCAGGACCACTACTTTCTGCAGGAGGATAGAAGACATCTCTGTCCTTCCTCAGCAACAGCAGGCAAAGTCTTTGATTGAGATCAGTAACTCGGTAGAAAGCCTGGGCTCCTTTACAAAATGCACTACTCACATAAGGAAAGCATGAAAAACCCTTTCGAGGACAGAAGCTACACTAGCTGGTATTGTTTTTCAAAGGCCTCAGAGAAACCTGATCCATGTAAACGGTCAAAACCAATCCCTTGTCAGAAGAAGTTACAATTAATAATGTACAGCGCTTTTAATGTTTGTTGCAACTTATTAACATTCATTAAGGCACAGGAAAACTCTACAGTGTCTTGTGGGGATTAGGCAGCTAGGAGGGTTTTTTTTTCTTTTGGGGGTGGGTTTTTTATTTGCCTTATTTTTTTAAACTGAAAGGTAGAAGAGCAGAGATGAGGAATATACTTGGACATAACTTGTTCACAACCTGAAGACATCGAAAGGGGTTTTGAGAACAAGTTCCCAAACCTCACTGTGATGCTCAAATCCCAACCACCCCACGGGAGACATGAACATTTCGTTACTCATAGTCTAGCACCAAATCCACTGTCTCTACAATAGGCATTGTCTGCACAAGGAAAAGGAACAAGGTGTCAGTACCAGCTGCTCAGGTGGAAATGCTTGGTTGGCATGAAACATGAAAGAAAAACAAAACCAACCAAACAAAACCAAACCCAAACAAACAAACCCCACCAAACCACAGACTAATAAAGTGTTTCTAAATTTCATCAATCTATTCAAGGTATAAATTATACTCCTGAGATCTCACAGGTGGAAATCAATTTAGTTAGTCCACTGAAGGAGGGTGAGGGAAGAATCAGTGCTGCAGGCATATAGGCCCCCTAAACTGTTGCATTAATTCATTTGCTGACTCATTATGCAGTGGGCTAAAGAAGCCTTTCTCCAAAATCATGAGACTTCAGATGAAAATCAGCAAAATGAAAAAAGGCAGCCATGAATAACACAAAAACCACACAGAAACAGACATATGAAGACAGAAAATATTTACAGTTTTGAAGGTAAAGATATTAGATGCCAAGATACTAGCCTGTCAATCAATACTTGCAAAGTGTCTTTGGAGAGGCAGTAAAACATACTATTCAAGATGTTAGCAAGAATATAACTCTGGAGAGATCTGAGTCTTCAGACTATGAAAAGCTTCCAGAATTAGAAGAATGAGAATATGGCATGCTCTTCAAGTCAAGAGTGCAAGCACCCACTCCTGGATAAATATTCAGAAATAAAAAAGATAAGCCTTCATAAATATTCAGCAGGGACAATCTCACACACCACAAGGACTCAGGAGAGAGTAGCTGACCAGCCATGCCTTCACTACCTCTTATATTTGGCATTAAATTAGTCTGTAAAATCTAATCAGAGCTGAAGTAGGGACATCTATAGAATAATTCCAGCACCAATACAAAAGAAGCCTCCCTGGAGCAGTAAGAGGTCATTTTAGCTGAATTGTAGGCTGGATGACTAAAACACATGTCCTCAGCTTATCTACAGAAGAGATGCAATATGGACAGGAGCCTTAGGTAAGCAAACAAAGATAACAAACAAAGAACAGTACTTTGGGACTAAAATTCAGCTTCCTTTCTCATAAAGCCCTGTTTCAGGTGGCAGTGCTAACAAGATGGATGACTAGTACTATGCGACTAGATCTGGGAAAGGATGATTCAGCAGTTCAGTCACTCTCAGGAACATGATAAACTTTGATTTCAGACCTCGCTCTCCACATATTACCCAAGAGAAACTAGTCAAGCCACATGCTACCAATTTAAACAGCATTCAGTGCCAGATACTCAATTCATGTGATTATGAACTTTGTCCAGTTGTTTAATATTTAGGTTATGACTGAACTTTTCTTTAATCCTACCATGAGGAGCCTTTCACATCCCACCTTTTATACTCATTCACACCCTACATCCCTCCAAAGATTCTGGGCCTTGCTTTGGAACTTCTTGTCTAGCATTAATATTGTTATATTTCTGGATCAAAACGGAAACTAAGGAAGTGACTGTCTGTTGCTAGTCTGTTTTCTCCAGTGGTATCTACCTTCTTCTAGAGGACAATTATACATCTGTGTACAAAGACATTTGAGCTCTAATGAAGCATAAGAAAACTGAGAAGAAGAACTAACAGTTTCTCGGAGATCCACCTTACACTTGAGCTGGCAAAGGTACATATGACAAAGGATACTCGGAGGCTGCATGCACTGCTGAAGTCAGTGCTGTATACGAGTGCCTCCAGGTAGTATGACTTTATGCTGGTGGAGGCAAGGCACCTTTAAAGCACTGTGGATACTTAGGGCAAAAGGGCTCCTAATGCATTTCACAACCTTACATACTGATCATGCTCAGTTGACCTGAAGCTCTCTAATCAGTAGCATTCAGCAGTGTATATGGGACTGCTCCAGCTCAATACATTTGCCTGGTTTTCCATAAGACCCAGTTCAAACAAAAACCCAGCTAGAAATCTAAAGCCTGGCAAGTAAATTTACACACCCTGTGCCTCAGCACCAAATAGCTGCAGATTTATTAGCTAATTCTCTTGTTAAAAGCATGCAAGATTGACTCCATGCTTTGTGGACTCAGCCTTACAGATCACACCATACAAATAGCTACACAACTCCCAGCTGGCTTCATTTTCTTTCCTTGTTCCTATTAAACAGGAAGTGAGGATTGTCCAGCTCCCATTTTTTCCTATATTGCACAAATTTTTAAAGTTAGAATTATCTGACTGCCTGCATCACTTGAGGACCTATTTGATTATTTTTATTAGTTTTTTATAATCTCAAGCATCTGAATAAACTCCATTGGGAACTAGTGATATGAGAGGGGTTAAACATTTTGTTTGTTTGTTTGCAGACATAGTATGGAATATCAATCAAAAGCACATCAAAAGATAAATTTTAACTCCTTCCAACAATTTTGTCCAAGATGGAAAGACAAAGATTTTCCATTACTTCAAAGAAAAATTAATTTAATCGAGGATAACTAAACTGAAAGTTTCACACTTCCACATTATAACTACTACTTATTATGTGCCACTAAAAGCATAAATGCAATATCTTCCCCTGTAGAAAAGGAACAAAACCAAGAACAATCTGGACTACAAAGGAACTACCTCATTACACATTATACAGGTCAACAGAAACAGGAAAGGAAACCCTGCAAAAGTGGTTTATCATTACCTCCCACAGAACATTTATTTTATCAAGAAATATTTGTATATGTTCTCTTACAACTTTAATTGGTCCTCTGTTTTCTATAGGCTTAGAGACAGTCACAGAAGTGTCATTGAGACAGACTCTCCATAAAGTTCTGTAATGGAAGCACACTTGTGTGAGGAAAAAAGTAATTCCCATATGTTACCAGAGGAGCTATTAAAACTTCCGCAATTTGGTTATCCAGTTGTTTTGTATTGTGACCTGATAGAACTAAAAGGTTTTGGGTGGCAGATGGAGTTAGAAAATGAAGGTGTGAATGATTCACACAGAAACGTTTGGTCTGTTACCAATTAATTATCAAGAGCTGTCAACATAAGAGTGACTTTACATTGAGATACAATCAAAGGCCAACCACCACTCATTAACTTCTAAAGATTATCAGCAAGTAGGAGGCAAAACATGTGACAACCACATAAGGCTTGTGAACCCTGATTCTTCCACTCTAAAAAATCCAAAACACTGGGGATTTATTTGTTTACAAGCTTTTGAAAAAATCCATTTTGCACATCTCAGCAGGGAAGATGATCACAGCCTCCCACTCCACCTGCCTTGGCTGCCTGGAGTGGAGCCTTCACAGCTGTAGCACTGTTATGTCAAGGCAGGGGCAGGAAGAGCTCTGCTCCTACCCCATCTTTCTGCCAACTTGAGAACACTTCCCAGCTACGTGGTGAAACACTGAACACAAAACACAGCACAACAGAATCAAAGATTCTGTTATGCTGCAGCTTCGGTCGGGATGAAAATACTTTGTTTCATTGCTACAGTGCAACTGTACCCACTCTTGTCAAACACTGGTATCACAGCAATTCTACAGAACCACTTGTGAGAAGAATTTCTGACCCTACCACAAGATTTGCATTGTATGCAGTATTTAAGATGTAGTTCCAGAAAGAATGAGAAAAAGCAAATGCACCAAGGCAGCTGTTCTGTGGGAAATCACAGCAGTATGTGTGATACATAACAGAGGAAGTGGCTAAAGGTTGTCTTAACCAAAGAATGTTTAGAACGAGTGCAACACTTTATATTCTTTTAATGTAGTCTAGGTATATGCAGAATTTCTAACAAGTATCAGTGGAAAAAAATAACAGCCATTTTAGAACACAAAAATATTGGCTGGCATAGCTAAGTGCATGATAATTTTTTTCTTCAAGTACTCTAGGAAAAAAGAGAATTATAAAAGAGAGAGCAGAAAGACGAGAAGGCAGCATAGGCTCTAAACAAACAAACCTCTCTATTCTTTGTACAGAGATTTCAGCAAAAAACATTTATAAAATTAATATTTAAATAACCAGATGATAAAACTGGGAGCAAAAAGCAGCACTGTGTTCACAAGCACTACATGTCACAAAGTCCTGCCTATCTTCTTTTGGTAAAATTACTGCACTAAACGAATGAAAGTGATCCGATAGATGCAGTTTTCAACAACTGCAGGTCAAATGCATCTAATACTCTAAATTAGAAATGTCTGAAGTACATCTTTTTGTCCCTTATCCTTAGCAGATATTACATTCTCACTTGCCTACCTCGTGACAGGACACATCTTTTCAGCAATAATAGCAGAGATCAATACTGAAAACCACATATGGGTGCCTCACTCAACTGGCTGGCATTTAGACTTAAAAATATTTCTCCTCAGAGGAGCCTATCTAATTTCTGTCCTATGGAACACTGCTGTCTTTCACACAGAAGCAATACTCTGAGAGGCAACACAGAGCTGTTTTAATAATTTACCTGAGAGATGAAGAGTATAAAAAATCTGAATCAGAGACAGGGCCAGGACTGCAAAACATGACAGATGTAAAATAAACTCAAGGCTGTGCAATATAAGTTTTCTTCTTGTGAGATGGATTATTAAGAATACAATGGGGCTGTCAGCAATGTATTCATTTAGTACGTGCCCTTCTTAAAACATTCTCTTTTCAGTGTTTTTGCTCTGTGTGTTTAGAGCATGCCCTTTCAAGGAAAACATCAGAGCTGACAAAGCTCACTTGTCATCTACAAACACACACAGCAAGAAGAGTCTATATCCCTCTTACTACTTCTCTTGAGTAATCTATAGAAAGCCTTTACACATAGTATATGTAGGTGTTTTTTTACTAGCCTATTTTAGCACTCACAAAGGCAAGCTCATACACTACACAGCAAAGAGAAGGCAGATGCTGTTAAAACCTTCAGACAGAGTCCTGATGGCATGCCTCAGCTCTGACCTGCAGTCCAGACAGCTACTGCAGTTCTGACCCCTGGGGTTAAATTTATCTCTATGTCAGTTTTTCTTATTCCTGGACTAGAAGAAGCTTTTGAAGGCCAATTCTAGTCCACTTCTCCACCACTTCTTTGACATCGTACATCACACCTAATTTGCAAGCTCCCCAATTCTGTTATTTCTCTCCTGAGACTCATTTAAGCAGACTGATGTAGTGCTGTGCTTTGTACTACCTAGCAACGCAGTGTATGTTGTGAACCAGAAGCAATTAAGATCTCATCTAGAACCACCAATCTCATTTCAGCTGGGGAAAAAAAAAAAGGCATCTCATATTGGATGCTGAACTTCCAAAACATTACTAAGAAAATGGTTATGAGAAACTGAAAATTTGAGGGCAGGGTGGAACCATGCATTAAGTGAACCTAGATTCAGAGTTTGGGGTTTGCATTTCTGCTGTTACTACAGGAACACAGTTTTAAGGATAACAGCAAAGAAATACCATAGGTGTGAACTTTTCAGACTCACACTATTCTTACTGCCACTGAACTCATGGCCAACTGCACTGATCTTGCAGCTCAGTGTGCAATCTGTTCTCCTTTTTTCTCAGATGCAACAGATCACAGTGTTAAGAGTAATGGATTCTTTTCATATCACTAGACCATTTTCTGCCCCAAAACAAGCTGAAATGAGGCAGTTAAATACCATGAGCCATTCCAGCAGCTCTTCTGCAGGAGTGACTTACCTGGTCTCACACTCACACAGAATTCAACTATTTAAAGAAATTTTATTATTTTTTTAAATACTGAAACACAGGAGTTTTTCTGCAAACAAATTCCAGTTACCAACTACAATGAGTGTGTCACTGTGGTGGGTTGACTAATCACAACTGTTACCCCTCAAGGTTGGAAATAGCCACTGAAAGTTTATCGGTATTTTAAAAGTATCATGAACAGCTATTAATGCAGAGATCTTTTTCTTCTGATGGTCATTAGAAATTCAAATTCCAACAACTGCCAATCTCACTGCAGTCTCATCTCAAGGCAAAACAGAGATAGAACTGACTGTCCCGAAAGAGTTATCCAGAGAGCTCACCTTTAAAAGGTTGTGACACAAAAGTGACAGAGCCAGAATATTTTCTAATAAAAAACCCAGAAGGTTGAAATCACAAAATATACTCAGTGTTTGGTGCAATCATTACTGAGGAAGAGGAAAACAATAGGATTTTGATTGTTGTATAAATCCACTAGTCATGGAAGAAAAAGACAAGAAGCATATGCAAACAAAACACACTGTTTCAATTTTTAGCACCTAAACCAGGGATTATGTTCGTCAAAAAGGGCTGGTCTTGAAGCTTGAGAAGGAAGTTGTGACTAATCTCTTTACAGTCCCAAGGATGCAAACTGCTGACATGCTCTACTGCCCTTTTACACAAGAAGTTAAGATTCCAACTGCAACAGGAGATACTTACTCCAAGGACCAATAATTTAACTAGCCTCAAGAGAACTTATCATTTTATATAGAAGGTTATATGGCCCTGCCTGATAAAAACAAGGTACCAGACTTGCACATTATGACACAGGATAAAGACACAGGAAGAAAACTCAACCATATGCATTTTTACAAAGAGCTAGAAGAAGCCAGGCTTCTTCTGAAGGCTGTGCACAGGTTTCAGATTGTAAAAATACCAAGTCATTGATCAATTTTATGATTTTATAATGGGAATACTACAGATGAGTTAAAACAAAGTGTCTGTATCAAACACTAGAACTACTGAAGTGAAAGTTCATAGTTACAGTAGGCCAGCACCACTGCTTTCAACAGCCTCTTTCCTGTTACTTCCCTAAGGCAGATGTGGAAATAATCTGGAAGGCGAAAGCCTAGATTTTCAGCTTTTCGAGTTTAAAAAAAAAAAAGTCACTTGAATACTGGACACTCATCAGTAGTCTACTTCTGTGTGCTTGGTTAGAATCCCCAAATACTGCCAAATGCATCTACATTGCTTGTCAGCATTTAGCAGCTAGAAGGTCCCATGGCTGAACCTTTACTATCAGTTTTTAAAAATACAAGGCAGTGCCTAAACTGTTATGTTAAAACTTCAGAGGAGAAAGCTAAGACTGTTTTTCGTGAAGTTTGGACTTAAAAAATGTCTGGTCTGGAAAAAGCTTTCCAGAGTCCTCAGAGTACAGGCTCTTTACAAAGCGGTCTATTACCTACTCTTGACAGCTGAGGAGGCAATTTATGCAACTGAGGTGTAGAAATGAGCCGGCAAAGTTGATTCTGACGCAAAAGAAATTAAAATGTAGAGACTTAAAGTCCTGATTGATACAGTGAATTGAAAACAGCAGCCAACTTAGCTGACTCTGCGAGACACTCTGCTTAAACAACACTTTAAGTCATTTTAATAAACATTTCAAGGCATCACCACCACCAGTGAGCAGCAGGAGCCTTGCAAGTGATACAGAATCTGTTAAAACTCTATTTATATCCCACCTGCAGAGCGACAATATAATCATATTCTTGCTTTGTATTGATACTCATTACAGAGACAGCATTATGTGACCGAAGATCAGATTGCCACTGGGCACCTGCATTCAGTTGGAATCTTGGAAATGGTAAAAAAGATTTGTTCCCCTCAAAACTATTGCTTTAATTTTTAACTGGGTTATTTAATTCCCACTTCTGCAAGAGCCCATATTCTGCTCAATTTTGACAGAAATGTATAACCATTGTTGGTAAGGTTGATTTTCAGGTAAGACACAACTTGAATGAGTTTAGAATCTAAGCATGCAATAACTGAATCAAGAGATCCTATGCAGTAGAGACTCACAGAACAGGGAAAAGATGTACCCTAGAAAAAAAGATGGCCATAAAGCTCTTAGGAACTTCAGCAAATAACAAAAGACTGAAACATCACAAGTGTAGTCTGTGGCCTTGGAGGAACAGAAGACAATACCAAAACTATTTCTAGTGTTATCGAGATCATCATAAGTAAATCCCTAGTGAGACCATTTTGTTCAAAAGTGGCATCATTATGAAACCAACATTCTAGGAGTTTACTACATAAAACTACTTCTATAAACCTTGATTAAAAATATTTGGGACTGTTTATAAAACATAACTGTAGGTTGTAGATCTGCAGCCATACAACAGCCCTATGTAGTCAATATGAGATGAAGAGTCTTCTAGGAGATAGTCCAGAACAGTTACATCAGGCTCTTGCTTTACTGTCTCCCTTGGGAAAACTTTCCTGATTCCCTACACTGATTGTAGAATCAAGGGATATAAGATAGCACAAAGATTAAAAAATTTATTCGTTACTTAAGACTAAAAATCTCTTCCTTGCCAAATACCAAAACATCAGGATATGTATACACTGGTAGCAATACACTTAAATTAAAGGTGGCCACAGCTTGATAAGTTGGGCAAAACTAAGACAAAAGAAACCTTTGCTTTTCCATCTTGGATTAATTTCTTAGTTTTCACCTGCATCACAGGTGCCCAGAACACATGGACTTTCCTTGGCAGGGATGATAATACTGCCAGAGACAATGCTGTCATGACAAGTCCCCAGAGAACAGTATGGCACATGGGAACATCTAGCAGCTGCGAAAAGTCTGTGTCTACTGTCTGGCTTCTCAGGGTTCAGTGACTTGCTAGTTACAGACAAGCTGTGACTTTCAGAATTAAAGTTTATTATTGCATCTGATATTTCTCCTATAGGAGAAACTTGGAGGACCTCTTGGGTGAAAGAACTTTCATGTCTGACTGCCAAGATACTATGTCTTTTTGAGGTTTGGCTGCCAGGAGCAGTAACTTGAATTTGCTGGTGAACCAATGCTCAGTATTGTAATTGGTGGCTACCTATTTTTGGGGCTAATTTAAAAATTAATCAGCAATTCTCTGCGTAAGTCAGAAGGAATATCATCAAGTGACTGATTATAATGGGTTTTCCATCTCATTCCTAACAGCTCTCCCAACAGTACAGTATCTCTTTAAAATGATAGCACAATGTCTTCAAGTCCACCTACTCCAAAAAAATAATCCAGTGTTCACATGAGCACAGACTGTGGATAAGCAAAGAAAGATGCACTTCACAGCAGAATGCAAAGACAGAAGCAGAATGATGAATGTTTGCTAAAGCTCTTGTCACCAGTATCAGTAAGGGAAAGAAGAATAATATGCAAGCAAGGAACAAATTACAAGTTATTAAAAAAGAAAAAACAATACCAAACCAATCACGAACTTCTATTCTTAATTTCTAACAGTGCAACAAAGCAGATCTGTAGGCCTACCTGCAGTACAAAAGCCAGTGCCACCTACTTTGCTAGCTATTGGTACAACTCTCTGCTCTTCAGGACTACTGCAGAAAGTGTTGCTATAGGTACTCACAAACACGTGATCTCTAAAACTGACCTATATAAACAGTTTTTAACAGATCCCTGTCAGATGGCCGCAGCCTTGCCTCTGCAGAGAGTTGAGGCACAGGAAGCTTATCTGTTTTAGTTCAGCTCACAGGAGGTTTTGTGTCAAGGGAATTTTTAAAAGGGATGAAAATTAAACTCTATGTTTGCTCATCATTGAATCATACTTCTGCGCCAATATGTGCCAGAGACTCCAAGAGACCCAAAAACACTGTTCAGCAAAAGCATCAAAATCACATATTCTTGACTTTGAGGAATGGGAGTTACCTTTACAGAAGTAAAAGGAAAAAATTAGAAAAAACCCAAAGCTGCTTAAAAACTGCAGCACAAAAAATGCAGGAGGTTTGGTTGCAGTGTGTGTTCCATGGGATCTAAGTGTCACCTGAAGCTCTCCAGTACTTCATGCAAAAGCCAGAGCAATGGAATACGATGTCACTTGTGTACTGCCCTTGCTTGAGGGTAAGCACTTCTGCAAACAGATGTGAGGCAGAATGCTGCATCCAGCGTATAGATTTTTTTAATGGGAGCCTTACGGTTCAAGTTGCCTTACAGCAACGATGACATGGTTGCCTCATGAATGCAGATAATTCTACAAGAGAAACAGAGCTGCAGACTAGGGGAGAAGAAAAGATTGCAAACTTTCCTTTGAAATGTGTTCCTAATTTGCTTGTTCGTGGAGGAAGAAAAATTAAAATTCAATCATTAAATCAAAATCCTACAGGTTACTTTTCCCAGGGCATTTTGAACTTGAAACATTTGTTGCTGGACAATTTGTTTCCCTTCTCCCTCTCTGCACCCTCCCCAGCCTGCAACAGTACCACCTCTGATTATGTTGTCTCCTTTAACTTCTTCATTTCAGATCTCTTTCAGCTTTTGCTACTCTCCCTATTTAAGTCATGGGAACAAGCATGAGGTGCAGGCCATTATACAACTGCTCAAGTCACTTCAATTATCTGGCCCTACACAGACCTGGAAAATCACCCTTGGATCCCTTAGACAATATACATAAAGTTGTGCCATGAAGTAACTATGTCTTGAGAGCAGATACATCCTGACTGATGCTCAAGCATCAGAAGCCACAGGATCTCAGGTTAATGGAATCTCTATTATCACACATGCTGTGTCTTTATCACTTTCCTCCTTCATCTTCCTATTAACATGCAATAGCAAACGGGTCTATTGGAATTCATAAAGTAAATCAATCTTCAAATTCTTGATTCATTTGTGTAGACTTCACAGGTTTCAACTCCATCTCTGCAGGAAACTAAAGAGCTGCACTCAATTCTGTACTATTAAACACAAATATAGAAATGCTGCCATTTGGTCTGAAAGTGATAACAGCATAGAAACTCAGTTATTTGTGTTGCTGCGTAGCAAAGACGTTGTTTTAACAGGTAGACACAAAAGGCTGAGTCAAAGACTCCGCAGAAGTCTAAATTCACCATTTCCTTATTTTATTGATTTAAACACTTTGGAAAATGGTTTGTTTCATGCTGTCATATATCTCTTCCTCCCAGAAGGGAGATTTCAGGTTAGACAAACAAGATGATTGCCTCAAGCATCTGCCAAGACTTCTGTACATCCAAGCCTCCCACAGCTCTCCAAATATCCATGTCAAACAGCTGACTCCACAGTCACTAGTTTTTGAGTAGGTCATTAGACTAGTAAATAACTAGACAGACATACAGTGACCAATTGCTTACAGGAAGACATTTTTGGAAGAGCATTTAAACATAGAATAGGACAACTACTGTCTAGAGATAAGTGAGTAAGAACAACAGCCTGAAGAAATCATGGAGGCTAAGACATGTCATGAGGGCATACGCACAGAAGATAGAGACAACCCATATGACATCCCAAGATCAAATCAAAATCATATTTTTCCATTTTCATATATGCCAGAACTAAAACAGAAGAATACAGAGAAAGGGGAACGGGGCAGAAGCTAACGCAAAAAGCTTACCCATGCAATTTATGCAGATCATAAATTTTCTTCTTTGTTTAAATTATTACGGAACACATTCCAACAATCTTGCTGCACCTTACAAGTACAGAGGCATTGACAGCAAAGGCTTTTGTTTCCCTGAGAGAAACTGGCATAATCATGTCATGTATAAACAAAAGAGTCCATCCTCAATGTTTTTTAGCATAAATGCAAGGCAACGTATAACTTTATTTTGCCTGACTGAAATACACACCCATGTATGCAAACCATTTAAAGAAGTTTTTGAAAGCAAATGCTGGGAAGCTCTAAAGCATTGTATTTGCTACTTACAGTGACACATTTATTACAAAATCTTAACATGATTTATTATTTTATTAAGGCTACTTTTAACCCAAATCAAGAGGTTGGCTCGGTTAGTCAAGAGCCATACAAGTACATTTAAAAAGTCAGAGACTTATCACCACATAGATCTCAGACAACAATAAGATGATCGTAGATGGAAGAAACACAAAAACTAAACAACAACTCATAAGCTGTTTTAAAGACTCTTCTTAAAACAGGCTGCAGTTTTTGACACTAGACTCTTGTATTCCTAGCTCTGCAATCACAACCTTCTGTACACCACTTTGCTCTTCTGTTTTCATATATATGAAACTGATCTACTTATCCTTAGTATCAAGCCACTGATTTGACAGAAGTACTGCAAGTATTAATTTAATGTTTGGAAAAGTGTTTAAACAGTTTCATCTGGAGAGTGCAGAAGGCAGACAGCCAGAGACATTCTCTGTAGCTAACCTGCTTTTAGGGGAATATTAAGGTGGGGATTGCTTCTAGGCAGAGAACTTGTACACTTAGTTTCAGCCTGAAATCACTTCAAACATCAGACCTTGAGGATAAGCCACTCACTGGGGAGATCTATAATGGAAAGGCTGAGCTGAAAGTACTTATGTAGCAGTCCTGCTGGTTGATCCCACTCTTCAGACAAGATCTTCTGCGAAGACTGGGAAGAAAAGACATAGGAAGTTACATTGCACATGTACCGCTAACTACATAAGGCTCAGCTTTCTCTCAAAAACAACACACGGGAGGAACAGCTTAGCCTGCAAAGATCATCACTAAAGTTTAGAGGAAAAGTACAATGCCCACAGTAAAGTCCTAAGAAAAAAACTGCTTTCACCATAGCCAGTCACTTGAGAGCTTTAGATACCCTGCATTAATTTGCCACTTTAATAAAGTTCTCTTTCATTAGACAAAACAGTTACTCCTGTGTCCTTGCAGGAACAGAAAAAAAACATTAAAGACCCTATTCCACAACAACAATCTCCAAAACAAAACTGATTTTCAGCAGTAAATCAGATACCCTGTTTATTCTGAACAACAGTGGGAAAGTGCAGTTAAGAATACCCATGATAAATCTGAGAATACAAATCCCACCATGACTGCAGTGCGTTCCTTTCAAAGGAATGATTTTCTCCACCACCCCAAGCCTTCTTCAAACTTTCACTGTGATATAAAGGCTGGTCTCAGCAGAAGGCACAGCAGTGCAACTTAGCTTGAGCACCCAACAAGACTCTGAGAGTGTAATGGAACTGCACAGCTAACATGATGGTGTACTGGGAAATAACCAAGGCCATTAAAAAATGCATTACAACCCTTATTTGGTCTGATCTAGGGAGCTAGGGAGCTTGCTGCTTCATGCAGGGACAGAACACATGCTTCTGAAACATTTCAGACTTCATCACAATTTTAAGGTTATAAACTGCTGTTGCCAGTCAGAGTAAGTTGTCAGAGTAGGGGGGTAGAGTATTAAGGATTCCCTGCCTTCATCACCCTTGCTATGTTGTTTCGGACAACTCAGTAAGCTTCTTTTTTATACAGTCTTCTCACCCATGAAGTAGGATTACCAGGCTTTTCCTTTCTTGAAAGTCATGGGAATCAACACTCAGAGAAGACTTTCAACGACCCTTTAAGCAAAGCATATGTAGAAAGGGCCATATCTGTCTTCTTCTAAAGACTCCTGCTCTTTCAGTCTGTGTGCTTTGAACTAGGAAGAAAGAAGAGGTGGGACATAAAGAACTGTGACAGCCATACCCTGGGTAGCTCTGCTGCACACAGGAAGGAGCTAACACCTCAGCCTCTTTCCATCTGAAGTGTCAGCTTTACTGCACACAGAGTGTTTACAGAATTCTCCCTGGGAAGTTTATTGCCAGAGAGAGAAGGAATTTAACTCTTAAGGGTAGAGTTTGTAAATTGAGAGTTTATTAAAAATAAACAATTAATATCCAAATCCAAGGCAACTTTGTTCCCAATCTGCTATGGCTGATATAGCACCTTGGCATTAACACATTTTTATACTGTGAACACTTCCTTTGTATCAGTCTTAAGATCTCTATGCAGTCTGGTAAATTCAGTGAGGATGCTAAGGGAAGGAAAATTAGATAATTATGTAAGAATTAGTCAACCAACTAGCTCCTGTCTCCACTTTGCTTATGTCATTAGGAACCTTGCTGTTCTAAACAGCTTTAGCCAAACTAATGCAGTTTCTCTGCCTACATGCAACTCACTATCTGCTACAGATTTCTATGGCTATATAAATTCTGGTCATACATATCCATATATATTCTGGCTATTTATCCAAATGTTACTTTATAAAGATTAACTAAAAAAAATCCAATATAATCCTTCAGTGACAATGACACAATTAATGGAGGTGACTGACATACCAGAAGCTTACTCTGGTTAGAAAAGGAGATGAATGATGGGCTTCAAAAGACATGCCCTTATTTAGGCAGCATATACCTGAAGAGATTAAGTTACCTGATACAAGGAAGAATCACAATAACTTTATCTGAGGATTTTACAAGTTTCTCTTGCTTAACCAAAGGTCATACTCCACATGAGTAATAGCAAGTTATCAGTCTTACCTGTAAGAGAAAAATATAGCCATCTTTCACTGAGAAGGAAAGGGTATTATGAAGTAGAGAGGTAATAGAACAGCATAACTATGAAAGAAAACAGTCTGCTAATCATGATGAACAATGTAATGCTTTAAGAGTATTTACCACAGTTATGCCAGATTGGCTGCCACCATTCTGCCTGTGCCCATGTTGAAAGATAAAAACCATAAGGATGGGGGCTGAACTCTATCATACAGCACCAGTGAGCTATGATGTATCCTGGGTTATACAGATTTAATGTCGAGCAAACGAGTAAAATTAATACATTCCCTATAGCCCTGTTTTGTCCGAACAGGCATAAGACTCTTTCTTCTGATGGCACAACCTTACACACTCACACTAGTTTTGCTGCTCTGTTATTCTGGATTGAGTGGCCATTCCCAGCGTGAGCATGCACTTAAGATTTGCCCTAGAGCCTAACTACTTAGGAGATGAATTTCTACTATGTGTAGTCTAAAGAACTGGAAACAAGCATCAACTCACTTGCTAAACTTGCTATATTGGACAAGCTGTGATTTATTTTAAGACTTAGAGCTAAGACTGAAAAGCAAGGCTAAAAAAAAAAGAGAATTAATACATGAGACTTCTTTGAACTTCAACTTCTGCTTTCTAGGCTATTTTAAGAAAGTCTTGCAAGGTCTCTGTTTATTTTCTCCTGGTGGTAGAAGTCATTCAGTGCACAAATGCATAATCAGATTGTATGACAACTGGAAACAAAGCAAAAGAGAGAAGCCTGTCTTTGGGCAAGGATCTCTTCCGTTTTATTTCCGATACTGGGAACACATACAACATGATCATAAACACACATTCATTTCAAGGAGAAAAAAAATCCATCTGTGTGTATTCACCAAGCTTTCTAATTCTAATGAACACATTCATTCCACAGGGCAGAAAGAAAAGACAGGGTACCCATTGTAGTACACTTTAATTTTTTTCAAAGAAAAGCCACGATTTAAATGATTGTGATCCTTATGCTTATGGCTCAAGGAGCAGCAGCTCAAAGGCAACAGAACATGAGCACAACACAGTGAAGAAATTTGTTCTCTCATCTTGAGCTTTTGCCATCAATCTAAGACCCTGTGCAAAATAGTAGGAGTAAATTTATTAAAGACAATAAAGTAGTTCACGGGATAATGGTACTGCTTTAGTGCTACAACTCAATAACGAAGACAACAATCAGCAAGCAGATCAGATTTTCCACAAAGCACTAACTAATTAAGAGGAGAAAGATAAGAGGAAAAGAAAGCCTACACACAAAATACAAAACAAAAACATCTGAGATACTGCACCATCTCTCAAATGCTAATTCATCATGGCTTACTCTAACAAGATCTATACCACAGAAACACAAGACAAAGGAGGTGTGGTAAAGGAGGAATTTTGCATAATTCTCCCCAAATCCATTCCTGTTTGAGCAGGTTATGAATAAACATGGAAGCACTCAAAAGAGAGGAAGCAACCTCTTTACTAGTTGGCAGGCACATTTTTATTTCACCTATTCTTACTGAAGAAGCACTCAAAAGGCCTCTAAAAGTCAACCAAAATAGCCATGCTTCCTATGTCAAGGAACATGGAAAACATTTACAGACATGATCCAACAAAAAAGCCATAAAGATCCAGATGGAAAGACGACAAAGAAGAGAAGCAACAATACTTGGAGAGTTTTCAGCAGAGGTTAATATACAGTGCCAGAGTACTTTTTTTTTCCTTAAGCGATAAACTGAGTGAATAAACACCAACCCCAAACTTAAGTGGATGTGTTCTGGTAGCCATCCTGAAAGAGAATAATGAATAGGTAAGCTTCCCCACTTCTCTGTTCATATGACTCTCCAAATCTACCATATCTGTCCTAACACATGCATTGCAATATCTGAACACAGCACATTGCATGACAGGAAATGGTACAGATCAAATTGCTTTGAACAAATCTGTAAATTTAAGGTTTCCTATGAGAAAAAGCCTGGCCCCACAGAAACTACTCATCTATTTCTATGCATTAGACAGCCTGGCACAGCATCTGCACACTGCTTCATCTCCCCCTTTTCCTCCTTCCCTAATACTTTACTGCACGCAGAAATGAGTCAGTATGATATTGCAGCCTATGGCTATGACAAACATCTTTGGACTATTTCTGTTCTTTGATGCTATGAATGTATTTGATATCCACAACCAAAGCTGTAATTGAATTTGAGGGGGGTGGAAAAGGTCTATTTTCTTTGCCTGATGCAATGGTAGCTGAAACCAGCAACAATAATCTGCCAGCACAAAACACAAGAACGACGATCATATTTGACACCACTTTCCAAGCCAAGATCATGATGGGTGATGAACAAATCAATCTGGACAATCTCATGCTGCAGCATTAACAAACACCACAAGGATCTCATGCTTCATGACCCAAACATTAGCTGAAGGATGGATGGGATGACTTCTAGGTCTTTTCCACCTTTAGCCCTCTTTCATTAAAATTACAAAATTAAACACCTGCCCTGGAACTTGCAAACTAACTCTGTGAGGTTATCACTTGCATCAAATCTGTCAGAGTTACATAGTCCCTTCACGTGGGGACTGTTTGCCTTACAAAGCATATACTCATTCACAGAAAGAGCCAAAGAAAGAAACAATGTCATGGGGTGAAGTGGCAAGGAAAATATATCAGTTATGCTTCATTAGTATATAAACAGATTTAGGAATTCCTTTCCCAAAATCAAAATACAGTGAGAACTCATCTGAACCATACCAGTGCACCTCTGCTGCAAATCTGTTTAAGTCAAATCTGACACCATCTTAAAGTTCTTGTAGTATCATGTCCACCCCCCAAAAAAGGATTAGAAATGGATTTCTAAGAAAGCAATACGGGAAGCACAAATGTGAGAACTGGTCCAGACAGTCTTTATTTAAGAAACACTGGAACATTTTAGGATTCAGAAGTTAGAAAAGTTTGTCTGGAAGGCGTACAGTGATTTTCCACCGTGCAGCATGACATCTTGTACTAGGGCCAGGATTTCACTTCATGCAAGACTGGAGTTGCATCATTTCACTTTTTTTCTTGACCAGACTGTCAACATTCATATTGCTACTCTAAATACAAACAAACCAAACAATACCCAAAACATTAGGAATCAATACTAGCACACTCTCACAATAGTCATGTTTTCTGTGCTTCTTTGCAGCCTGCTGGCCCTGTACATTAGCCCCTATGCAGCTTATTTATTCCAGCACCAGCCGGTGCCAAGCTCTTCCTCACCATATCTCAGATCAAAGCAGCCACTTTTTGAGGGTTTGGGTTGAATTTTTGTTTGTTTGTTTGTTTGGGGGAGTGGCAGTGTCAGTTGATACTGAAAGTGCATGAAAGAATCACACCAATGTAATGGGTTTCCCTGCCTTGAGAAAACAAGAGGGAGGGAAAAGGTCCCACCACCACTCTGCCGTGCAGCTTCTAGCCTAGGGTAAAGTCCCCCAGATAAAGTTTCTGGTTCCCAGTTAGATCAAAATCTGTGGAGAGTGGGATAAATAATGAAATGGAAACAGAAAGAATTCTTTCCTCTCACCACAGGCTATAGCCACTACCTTCCTGCACTAGTATTTTCCCAGAACTTGACCTTATGATAACCTGAATGAACAAGAGTACAACCAGCCTCTATTACTGATCAAAGTTTTCCTCTCCCCAGATTATTTGCAGTTGTTCTTATTTTAAGTATCATACTTTACTTGCTACTTTGAGGTCTCGTTCAAACTCATCTTAATTTTTTCATGTATGCTACCCGAATATGTTCTCATTTTCTTACATTCATTCTTATTGTGTGTTGAACAGTATGCTTCTCCAGAGATATAGGGAACTTGTAAAAGTAGAAAAATAACTCAATTCCTATTTTTCTACCTACAGCTGCATAGCTGCTTACAAGTAAAGGGATTAACAACACAGACTGTATTGCTTCTATACCTGAACAATTTGAGGAAGTACCAAAATCCTCAATATTAGAATGAAAGAGATATTAATTGGCTCAATAATGAAAACAAAATAGATAACTTTGTAAAATTATATGCTGCCTATTGTACCTAACAACACAGCCTAGAGGAAAAAGAGTAGAGACTAGGGTTATTTATGATTGTTGAACTCCAAGACATGGTATATCCTGCAGATATTCACACAGTTTCACTAGCATTACAAATGATCCCTGGAACAAAGACCCAAACACACCAATGCTTCTTGCTGTAGTGAAAGTGACAGCAAAAGCTACCAGTCCTTTAGAGGCCTTCTGTCTAGTTCTGTTCACTGACCATAGCGTACAGTACAGTATGGTCTGCCTTTGTGCATGGTAGATCTACAGTGTGCCTTTCTCATCAGCATTAAAGATAACCCAGAAGTGTGAAGAAAAATGCTGTTCTGACTCACTATTTCTCAAAACTGGAGGGGGAATTGAGACTGAAGAAAAAAATTAGAATGTCTGCCCCCAAAGTAGGGAGCACAGACTTAGTACCTGCACTGCTGAATCAGCAAGAGATAGGATAAAGTACTCTCATCAGAACAAAGACTTCAGCTTGGCTGTCTTGTAATACAGAAAAACAGCCAAAGGCTCTGCACTCACCATGAGGCAAGATTTCATTATCCATAGGCTTCTGAGGAAAAGCCATAGAGTACTGTGTAAAGTGGTACTATTCCAGTCTATCTAAATTCAAACAAAATACAACATACAAGGTCTTGCAGTGCTAGATTTAACTTAGGAAAACTTTAGAATCACAAAAACCACCAAGTGACAGACATTAGGGAAAAAATGGATGACAGGAGCATCAGAGCTGTCACATTGCTTTGTTAAGAGTGCCTCTTCTCTGCACTGTTTGGTTTTAAATGCAGGGTTGGCAGGCCAGATTTATTTTCATGTTATTTGAAGTTAAAAAGTTAGTAAAGGTGTCAAAGCAGCAGAGCCCTAGCACAACAGCTGACTGAGGATAAGCTACAAACAGAATTGAAACAAAAGAATTTGACTATATAATTTATATAAATAAATATAATTTGTAAGTTTGTTATCTTTGCCTTCAAGAGAGAAACCTTACAGAGCAGGAGGGTGACAAACTACAGCATAATGAACAGCTCCATGACTACATGGTAATGTTCTGAGAACTGCAAAGATGAACATTCTGGACTTGTGCAAAGCATTTGACAATGTCCCACAAGACATCCTAGTCTCACATTGCAGAGGCATGGATTTGACAGATGGATGACTCTATGGACAAGGAACTGGCACCCAAAGAGTTGTGGCCAACGGCTCAACGTCCATGTGGAAAGCAGTGACAAGTGGTGCTCCTCAGGGTTGGAACCAGCACTGTTTAATGTCCATGTCCGTGACATGGACAGTAGGACTGAGCACACCCTCAGCAAGTTTGCTGATGACACCAAGCTGCGTGGTTGTCATTTACATGCTGGAGGGAAGGGATGCCATCCAGAGGGACCCTGACAGGCTTGAGAGGTGGGCATGTGTGAACCTCATGAAATTCAGCAAGGACAAGGTGCTACCCATGGGTTGGGGCAATCCCAAGTACAAACATAGGTTGGACAAAGAATGGACTGAGAGCAGCCCTGAGGAGAATGACCTGACGGGTTGTTGGTGGATGAAAAGCTTGACATGACCTGGCAATGTGTCCTTGCAGCCCAGAAAGCCAACTACATCCTGGGCTGCATCAAAAGAAGTGTGATCAGCAGGCTGTGGAAGGTGACTCTTCTCCTCTAGTCCACTCTGGTGACACCCCACCTAGAGTAGTGCATCCAGCTCTAGGGTCTCCAACACAAGAAGGACGTGGACCAGTTGAGTCCAGAGGAGGGTAAAAAAGATGATCAGAGGGCTGGAGTACCTCTCCTGTGAAGACAGGTTGAGAGAGTTGGGGTTGTTTAGCCTGGAGAAGAGAAGGTTCTATGGGAACCTTACAGCACCTTCCAGTACCTTAAAGGGGGCCTAATAGGCAGTTGGAGAGGGACTTTTATAAGGGCAGGTGGTTATAAGGACAAGGGGGATTGTCTTTAAAATGAAAGAGGGCAGGTTTATTTTAGATATTAAGAAGAAATTTTTCACTGTGAGGGTGGTGAGGCACTGGAACATGTTGTTCAGAGAAGCTGTGGAGGCCCCATCCCTGAAGTGTTCAAGGTCAGGTTGGATGGAGCTTCGAGCAACCTGGTCTAATGGAAGAACCATCACACGTACATCAGCTTACTGGGGCCAAGTAGTCAATGAGCTTGCTTATCTACACAAATAGAAGCCTTACCATTATGTTATTAAAGAAATAGCATAACCTGAAATCAGGTTTCAAATGTGTTAACAAACTGTGATGAAAAGCAAGGGGATAGATATGACACATTCCTTCAGCTACGCATCTTCAAGAGTATAACTTTGAGAACATACTGGAAAGCCAATATCCTTCTGTCTTTAGGCTACTAAAACTGACCATTGCACTCCACAATCCAAAGCCACACTACAAATAAGGTGACTTACGAAAGCAATGCTGTATCTTCAAAGAAATCACCAGGAAAATACATGTGGGAATGTTATCACTTTCAGAGGTCACAACCTCCATTACAGAGCCCAGCCAGTGTGTGTGTGCCTGTACCTTAATTCACAATACAGCTCAAACCCACCTTCTTCAGCAGTTTAAGACAGCAACATGGACTGGTCTGAAGCAGCTAAAAAAAAAAAAGGATGCACTTTTCACTATTATCTACCATAGGGAATAGGGATAGTCATTTACAGCAAAACAAAATGGCTGTAGCTGTTGTTTTTAAATCCACTAGATCCTAACCTTTACCTACAATTTAAGCGCTCTGCTTAAGACAGGCAATTAAATAATTGTCTACTTAGATTTTAAAGGGAGTTGCTCTATAAGCAGTCTGGAAAAACTAATGGGAAAGCAGAAATGGAAGTCATATATTTAAACTGTATTTTATACACACTAAACAAAATAACTTCAGATGATCTTCAGAAGAACACCATAAAAACACTCCCTGCCTAATTTATCCTCCAAAAAATCTGAGCCACGATAAAGTCTTACTCTTAAATTAAGAAAAGAAGCCTTCTTACATGTCCAAGTTACATTATGGTCTAGCAATGCTTGACCTGTTGCAATGGCATATTGGTTTATTATTCTGAAATAAAAATGGTATGTTAACATCAAACAGACATTGTGAGATGAATCCTCTTGTTATGTGGACTGATCAGAGGAGCTATCAAACCAGCTCTCTGAGAGGAAATTTAATTCAGCCAACAATACAAGTAGGGGAAATCTACCACTTTGGAACCATGTGGATCCACTTTTGGAACCTGGCATCAGAGCAAATAATACAAAAGAATTATTGTTCTTTTGTGAGAGAAGGAAAAGGTTTTCCCTTTTTCTTTTTGCCAATCACACATAATACAGTTATATGCAATGAAATAATCTGCTTCCTTTTGCCTGTGCAGCAGTCATTACCCTTTGTTTTTGTGTATATTCAATATAATTCTTGTTCTGAGGTGATTTTTTTTCTTTAGTCTAACAAGGCATTTATTTCCACCATTCTGTATGTGCATTTTTTAAATATATGTATTTGTAGTTAGAAGTGCATATAGAGTGTTGTTGTGCAAAGTCTACATACTACCAGTAAAGCAAAAAGGTAGTTCTCTGTAGAGAAGAGATTTATTCACAAATGACATTTCTTTACTGCTGCTCTCAATACCATCTTTCAGAACAAAAAAAGTCATAAAACTCGAGAAGGGATACACACCACTGTGAGAGAGCTCAAAAGTTAGTTGTATGTTTCTCATAATTATCAATTCAGAGTCTTCCTGTCAATGTCCAGCTTCAGCACTTTAGAGGCTGTCTTCCTACTTGAAGAGACAGAAATGTATTTATTTTGGTCATGATGGAAAATTCCACAGTTTTTTTTAACCACTGGTTAGTTTACTCTAAGCATTAAACACCTCCCAGACAGTACCAGAATTCAGCTGCAAGGCAACACTCACTACCTTTGCTGTGGGTAGTATTTCACTGCTCTTTGGCATTTTATTCACCAGTGAGTTTCTGCTTTGTTTTTTCCCTTCTAACAAATTTTGTAGACAATTTCAGCAAACAGGGGAGTTAGGCATTCTGCACAAGATAAATTAGGAACCTGATGACCAGCTACTGATAATTTGCCCTGAATTTCAGTAGACACGGTTGTTGGAGTCAGGCAGGCAGATACACCTGATTAACATGGACAAACAGAAGAGTTCCTCACCACAGAAAAGCAAGAGGCAAGGAACACCAGCAGATTCAAAAGATCTAAATGTATCATTGTTCAACAAGTGTGTGCTGTTTTAAGCACCACTGTTTCAATATGCCCTAGCTGTCAATCTGTCTAAGCTTATTATGACAAACTCAAAATCAAAATGGAAGTACAGATGTTCTGCTTATTTATTTCCTGAAAGAGACTACTGGTTGTCTAAAACTGCCAGAGGAACTCAGAGGAACTACGTGGCACTTTCCAGGTATGTAAAAAATACCTAAATTTGAGAGTGCTGTTCCTAAGTACCACCAGCATTTTAAAAGAGATGGCAAAAAGAGCTAGAGTGGTTGGCAGTGACAAGTAGGTATCATCCCCTTTGCTGCAATAAAGAGATTGGATATTTTTTTCCTCCAAAAAGTCCTTGGGAAGCTAAGGAGAAATGACAGACACTGGCTCTGTACTCTTGGATTTGCTACTTTTCATGCAGGGGAGGGAAAGGTGTTGAGTGATGACGGGCTTCAGAAAAAAATCCCTGTTCCATATCAAGGGAAAGCAGATGAGCCCCATGCCAGAAAAGCCAGATTGTAAGAGACAGAGCTGCACTCTGGGACCACTTGCAAACAAAGCTGGTAGCAACTGTGATTCACACTAGCTAGCACATATGCTTGTTTTGCTGTTGAAATCTCAGTCAAGGACTCCATAATCGTAAAAAAAGGAACTTTAAAAGAAGGACTAAGATAAACAATAAAATACAGAAATCCTTTTCATCTGTAAAAGGCAAAATATTGCATTTATTACGGGGCTACATACAGACCTCATCTAAGAGAAGGTGAGGCATCAAGCAGGAAAACTAACTTCAAGTACCTGGTGCATCAAAGTTGTGTAAAGACCTTAAAAGACCTGTTTTCTGTGTCCAGGCTGTTAGCTTCAAAGCTTCAAAGACTAAAACCTTACTCATGTTTAAAAAAAAATAATTAAGAGATTTCTGAGCTAGAGATGAAATTCTTTAAGGATGTTTTATCAGATTTCTCATTGCAAGATGAATTAAGATCTGTTAATAAAAAAATAACAGGAAATTCTCTACAACCTATGTTAAAAACAACAGGTCACATGTGATAAAAACACAAACAAAAACCAACTTTCTCCAAATGTTACTGTTCTTGCAATCTGTAACATAACAAGGTGAATTAAGGACAAAACAGCATTTCCTCTGTTTTGCTCATGGGAAACATAACTTCAAACCATCATTTTAAATGCAGTTTTCAAATACGTATTATTCAATACAGCAGCAACACACTGCACCTTACAACAGTGCTGCTCTTATTAATGAAATTTGCAGTGCCTTAAGAAAAATGGAAAGAGAAGTGCTTTTAGCAGAATCATTACACATTAAAAATTAAGGAATCAAAAAGGAAGCACAGCTCAGCACCCTTGTGATAAACATATTTCTCATTTAAACAGATCCCAAACACCCCCCTACCCTTGAAGCTGGTAACAGATTGCTGCAATGTGTGAACAGCATCACTCATCGGTGTTTAGTTACATTCTCTTTTAACACTCATAATGTCCAAAAAAAGAGGGAGAGGAAGGTAAGTGCTAGCAATTTATAGATCAGCCACAAGTGATTTAATCCAAATGGCTTTTGAACAAAGATGGCATTAGAAAATCCAAAATTTCAAATAACTTATTAAAGGAAGCTTCTTCCTTCCCTTTCCTAACAAACTACTGTCATCTCTTTACCTCTCTCCAGCTGGACTGCAGACCTCATGAGGAGCCATAACAAATTAGTTCATGGCTGTGTAAGCTTCTGCTTCATTACACAGCATAATGATAATTCAGGGAAGAAACTCCAACCCTGCTCCCTCTACATCCCCTCTAACTCCCTATAGTAAGCACTGTCTTCTCGTGGTTTTCTTAATGGGTAGCAAGTTTACCTGATGTTCAGTCTTTTATTAAAACTTCCTAATTGCTTTTAATTTTTAAAATCAATTGAAAGAAAGATGGCTAAAAGGCTAAAATAACAAAGTCAGAGAAAAAACTCTATCTTGTTCCAAAGGCAACATACACAAGTAGGAATACTGCCTCAAAAAGAGCCCAGTACATCTGTGTGCATTCAGCCAGGGCACAGCCCTAATGCTGGTGAGCAGAGTTCGTAACTTCTCAGTGCAGAGGAGTAGCCTAGATACTGAAAAAAACCCACAACATTTTTGTTTCAGAGTTAAGACTGCATATCCAGCTTACACCTTAGGGATCTAGGAAATGCCATGAGTAAATCTCCCAGGCCGGTATAAGTGTCTGCTACCGTCTCCTAGCACCAGTTCATTACCTGCCAGGCTGTAACTAAGATCTGATCCAAATTTGTGTTTCAGAAAGGACAGATTCAAGCCACTGCCCCTTAAAATGTAACAAGGTGCAGAAGCCATCACACCAAGTTATCAGTAGTCACATCAGTGATGTCTTGAATGTTGCACCATCTTAGAAGCACCACTCTGCAACCACACTGCCTTGAGCAGGAAAGGCTGGCTAAAGCACTGTGGGCTTATTCAGGATTTTTGAATCGGTGATAAACACTCGCCATTCCCCTAGGAATACTGCATATGGCAAAACATTTAGAACAGAGTTTTCAACTCCCCAAATGAGGAATATCAAGAGTTTCACTGTCAGAATGAGATCCTGCTGTCTCATACAGCTTCATCCTTGTTCTCCAAGTAACACTGTGGGCTCTCAGCTGCTGTGGCAGGGAGCTGTTTCCCCAGCTTTCCCTTTCAGTATCTCTACAGGTAAAATAACTGTTTGAGGACTAGTATTTATATCAGCTTCCTCATTTTAAAGTTTCTCTGCAAGCCTTTTGAGACTACATGCAAGGTTGCCTTACAACGCATGCATTAGACTTTCTAAATTACTTTGGCCTCAGTTTCTTTCTCAGATGGAGGAAGAAAGAAACCTGCAGCCCATAGGAACATCTCTACACTTCCTTGAAAACCTGTTACTCACCCAACATTTTCTAACATGTCTTTTTACTTCCACATGTAGATAGTTGTGTTTACAGTCCTAGGTCCCACAAGCGGGAAAACTATTTTAGTTGTTCACACACACAAACAGAATTTGCAGAACACTGCACATCTGTCTTGAGTCAAATGAAAATCCCAAACCTCTCACAGATGTTTGACTTGTCATGCCAGAAAATATTTTCTCATTTCCGAATATGACCTAAAACTTCCTTCAGCAATACTAAGTATTCAATTGATGCAGATGCCTCTTACCTTACACACATCAAGGTGGTCAATTTTTTGTAACTTTCAGACCATGTGATGTTGCATCAAGAAGCAGCTTTAGAACAGACCTGGTTGGGTCTGTTTGGTCGCCTTACAGCCACATGTTTATGCTATCAACCATACTTTTCTGCATTGCTTCTGCCAGGAAGGACAACAAGAAATAGAGAAGTAGGATGGTAAGTGCCAGATATCTGGCACTTAAAAATTCTCCATTTAGATAATAATTAATTTAACTTATTAACACAGTACTTATTTAAGTAATTATGAGCTTAAAATCTCTCCAGATCTCTACTAGTACAACACTGTTTTTTCCTGATAGAAATGGAAACTGTGGAACCACTTTTGGTGCAACATATTTAAATATCACAGTTTCTGTTTGCTTTAATGTTTAAGCTAGAGCAACAATACCTACTTTACTTTTCAATAAAGAAGTGGACAAATGAGCACAGCCACCTACTGTCTGAATTTCTGGAGCTAAACCTAAAACATGGAATCTTAAACTACTCTCATAAAATCAGAAAATATGACACAAACCAGGAAAACTGAAGAAAGAAGAACATCCTGTTTTCTTTGGTAAAACAATGTTCAGAGTACCTCTGAGTTCCCTGACCCTTATTCATGCATAGAGACTTCATTCTTTCCCAGTAATTGCTCTTTGAGATTCAACAAAAAGTCCATGAAGCCAGAAAAAAAGTGATAGGACACCAGTAAATGAAGCATGAGTCATTATCGTCTGCCATCACTCAAGCACATGAATGTGAATGCTGGCACAAACCTAGACATTAAATGCACTGATGACACTGACTCATACGGTGCAGAAGTTAAGCATCAATGTAGTCATCATCGTCTCTGTACTTCAAGCTTCAAGTGCACTCTGTAATAATGAGATTCTTCATGCTCTAGACAAATTCAGCAGTGGAAGGCCTGAGGCTTCACAACAATTCAGTGTGTGTCAATGGCTAGAAAAAAAAAGCAGACCTACCAAGCTTCAAATTCTTTCAGTGCAAACCTCAAAATGCTTGCAGTTTATCATATCTTTTACTCTTCCAAACTCACAAAGAAAGTAGAACCAAATAAAGGAAGGGAGGGAAGTAGAGGGAGAGAGGAATGTTAAAAACAGCTTCTCCTCTGGGAAAAAGCCACTAAAACTCCCAAACAAACAAAAAACCAAAACAACAACCTCTTCCTTAATATTACCTCATCCTGAAATGAAACCTGGGAGAGATTCAATCCTAAAACAGGCCAAGATAAGAAATAAAAGTGAGGTTGTGGGAAACCAAAATGGGTATATGGCTGCATGTATGTAATCAATGTACAGTAATCTCTTTCAAAAACACGCTTTTCCCTGATGCAATAGCTAAAGGGAAAGTAGCATTTTTCTGAGATGGGAAAGAGGAAACGGAGGGTAAAATTCTGATGTTTTCAAGTCAGCAGAAGTTTTGAAATCAACTCCAAATGGATTGACTATTTAACCTGAAGAGAGGCTAAAATGAATATTTAAACTCATCAGCAGGAAAACTGCTGTAACTGTTTCTTTAGAAAACTATGGTAACAAATTCTGGCTCACTGAAGATCGCTACAATCTCCTCTATCACAACTCATTAAAGATCGAAGTGTCTGTAATTGAACCATAAATCTCCTTTGTTCTTAGAAAGACTAACTAAATAAAACAAAACCGTAGATATTTACAGTGATAGACTTAGCAGTAGCAAAACAAAATATTATTTCAAAGTAAAATTATAATGATCTCTCATTAAAATCCACATCAGGAAAAAAAATGAAAGAAAGTACGAAGAACAAAGAGGAACAGCTCTAAAACTTGGAATCCTTGGGTCCCAGCCAAAAGTTCCCAAGAATAACACTGATACAATTAATAATCAATGAATTAATAACCTTTGGGAAAGAGGGATTATAGTTTCCACTTGGACAGTACCCAAGACATTCAGAAGACTACTTTAATCTAAATTAACACAAGCTTCCCAAGAAACTCTCTCAAAATCATCTTTTAATTTTGAGTCACTGAGGTTATCCAGTGAATCAGAACTAAAACAAGAAGAGAGAAAGATGAGTTCTGCAAAACAAAGTGGAGTACAGTTGGACACACAAGTTCACAAGATGTCGGGGACTGGGAAAAACAACAATTATTTTGAGAATTGACAAATGTACACAACTATGAATTTCATAGCACTGAGCTCCTGCATGAGACCAAGAAACACCAACTAAAGCACCACAGCATTGATAAATTTTGCTCTTTGCATGAACAAACATTATGCACAATGAGAAAACCTTTGATGCTCTCCATTGTTATAAAGTTCTGCTGGCACAGAGACGCCAGACTGGGCATTCTTATTTCTCTGATTAAACACAAAGGATGGTTGTGCCAATTGTTTCTTTGCCCTGAAGCATCTCTTCTGCAGATATAGAAGGCTCTCATTGTGGTTGAGGACTGTTGGGAAAGTTCATGAAGAGATGGGGCTGTGGCACTATCAGCACGCTGATGTCCTCAAGCCCTGTACTGCCACTTCCACAATGACTGATATTCAGGAACAGAGTTGTCTTGTCTGGTAGGATGTGTAACTTGGAAGACTAACTAATGCCAGTTAGCTGAGCCAGATGAAGGTGCTAGAAGGGTAGATATAACATACCATTGATCAAAGGCTGACTGCTTTACACAACATAGGCAAGCAAGTATTTTTGGAAAGGTAAAGGGTCCTGAACAAAGGCAATGTTTATTTCACAAAGCAAAGTTTTATACACTTTTATACAAAAAAAGAATTAGTTCTGTCCTTTAGGTTTCAAACATTCTCACCTCTGACATATGAAAAGAAGATTTCACTCCTTGTATCCGATAACTCCAACAAGACACATCCAGCGAAACAAATTAATGGCACAACTCAAGTAAGCTGGAATTGTCGATGGCCCCAAACTTTACTGTGTATCTGTGATACACAAAATATTGATTTCCTCCTGTCAGCACAGATGGGCAAGAAGCTCTATCAAAGATATTCCCTATTATTTCTGTAAAGACTATCTTTGCTCTCCTTATAGTGAGAGGGTCATAGCCTCCCTGTGGAGATGCCTTTATGGTCTGTGTAAAATTAAAACAGGGAGCCTAATGGGTCTTGTTAAAGATTAAACAGGCACACTAATACCTAGTTGAAATTGAACTCAACACCTCAAGTTGCTCATGTCAATTTTCTGAAACATGGTGAAAAAAGGTAATTGTCAATTAATGAACCATTGACTTGGGGCTGGTGGAAATCAATAACATGAAACAATATGAAGCTATACAATCTTAATCAGTATTCTATAATGAAAAGGCTTTTAGACAGACACACAGAGCAATTGGCTGCTCCCATGCGGCCCATCCTCTAAGCTATACAATAGTCCAATTAAAATATAACATCAGTAGCAACACAGTTGTTTGTTTTGTGGTTTGGGGTTCTTTTTATATGCACTAGGTTACATTTGTTAGATGAAAAGTTGCAGACATTGGAAGAGTATGCACAGAACAGTACAACATAGATCAAATCCAAGGGACCAAATTTAGGTCACATACCACAGTCATGAACCTTAGGCCTCCAATTCACTATCTTTCTAATTATATGTACAGGCGTGACAATAGAATTCACATGTCCTGTATTCCACCAGAAACATAACACTGCTCTAGTAGAAATTTCTCTTTTCAACATTGATTGTAAAATCTCTCAGGACAATACCATATCTTTCACAGAAGAAACGAGACCAGTTTGAGATTATACTTGCTTATTGCCACCAAAGAGTAAGAATCCACATAGCCTTCCAAAACCAAGAAAAAATACCAAGAGTTCTGGAAGAGGATCAGAAAGGTAAGATGTGCATTAGAGAGAGTATGTTCAGGAAAACTGCTCCAGTCCCCTTACCCGCCTCACAATTTATGGCAAAATAAAAAGATTGTATCAGAACGGTCCCATTAGGTTGCAAGTGCAACAGAAATTGAATGGAAGTTAAAGACTTGCTGAAAACAGTGTGCCCAGAGGTATTAAAAGAAAGATCAACATTTCCTTACCTAGACCTACCCTTTTGAGTTCACTATTGACTAATGCATTCTTAGACTAGTTTTGCCTACTTGGAAATTTTATAACACAAGGTAAGATTAAAAATGTATTACATACTTGCACTGCATACTGGCCACTAAATAACAGAGCAAATTATAGGGGTTTGGCTGGGTTTTAAATGACAAATGATGACACTTCTATCTCTGTGACCGGGCAGGATGCCCATGTTAGAAATCATTAATGCTGGAAAGGACCTCCAGATCATCGAGTCCAACCTCTGACTGAACATCACCATGTCAACTAAACCATAGCACTAAGTGCCACATTTCTTGAACACTTCCCGGGATTCCAATGCTTAAACACCCTTTCAACGAAGAAATTTTTCCTGATGTTCAACCTGAACCCTCGTGCAGCTTGAGACCATTTTCTCTTGCCCTGTCACTAGTTGCCTGGGAGAAGAGGCTGACCCCTACCGTAAAATATGATCTTTTAGATGGTAATCCATCCGAACATGCTTCTGTTTTAACTGTAACAGCTTGAGGGGAACCAATGAGACATTTAAAACAACAAAGAAATAATTTATTTCTCTGACAAGTTAAAAATTAAGCTAGATCAATCGTTTTTTAGCATAGGTCAGTTTGAGACTCGGGCCCAGTACCATAAGGAGGTGCTCATTCAGACCCAGAGAGGTAGCTTGGTACTTGAAGAATGAATGGCAGAACTGAAAATTAAGCTGTCTGTCCATGGATGCAAACACACAGATCCCAAAAACTGCAGCTGTGACCCAGCCCATTACATCCCAATTAAAATTTCTGACTGATCAGCTGCAAGAAGAAAGCAATCATTTCACTGAAACTGCTTTTCAGCAATCCTGTATGTTTTACAGGTGTTACACAATAGAATGCATTTTCAATTTCCTTAGATATGGTAGGTAGGTTGGAAACTAATAGCACATGGACAAGCACAAGGCCAAATTTTTATCCAGTGTTACACAAGCGACCCACAAAACATATGGGCTACAGAAGATGGCAGATTAAGTAGATTCACTTTAAGAGAAAAAACAAAACAAAACAAAACAAAAAACAACAACAAAAAAAATTCTTTCTAGTTGTCTTTGGGAGCTGGATCCCACACGTATACTTAGGCAGTGCCATGACAGCGCTTAGGGGTTTTTGGTAGGAATTTACAAACAGGATTTTCTTTTCTCTTTTAATGAGAAACAACATCAGGTTATCACTTTCAGGCATCTAGATGTTATTATCTCTGATACAGGAACTGCAAGGAAATACTGTAGGGTTAGCACAAAGTGGCAAACTGAAGAAAAAATGCTGTATTTAGTAAGGATAAAAATTCCCAAGGTTATTTCAAAAGATTGTTTAAGCCCTCTGAGAAGGAAAAGCATGGAAGAGGTGTCAGCATTCCATTAACAATGCACTTATTATCCACCATCAGCTGGAAACACTAGAGCACTTGGCATTTTGTTAATACCAGAATCACTCATTTGATTACACACAGATTTTCACCCTCCAAACTGAAATGAATCCTAAGCTTTGGGAACATCACAGCACACTGGACACTGTCACACAGGTCATTATGGTTTTAATGCACAAGCTAAGCAGCAGCATTGCTACACTTCACAGAGAGACTGGAAAGCTGTATTTGAATAGCAGCATGAAATTGTTTAATTAAGGACAATTTTTTTTAGAATTATTGAACTTATTAAATTTAATGTCAGTCTTGAAATTAAATACCCAAACATATTAAACATTAAAAAACCCAAGAGTGCTACTTTAGTCTCTCACAGTACATCTCAACTTTGTCATGAGTACCATACAGACAGAAGTAAGGAGAAGGTGAAGGGATAGAGGAAAGCAATCAACACAAACCGGATCAACAGTTCTGGTCTGGACACTAAAGCTGATGGAAATAATACAGAGTGCCACAGTTGTTGTTCTAGTGCATGAACCATATCAGCTAACATTTTACAGAGAAAAAGGGAAATGAAAAGTAGAACTGGTATTATAGGAAAACTATTAAAAAGGCAACAGCCCTTTGGGATGGCTATCCCTTTTGTCTCTTTAGAGCCACTCTTTTTGGGTTTTACACAATTAAAAACACTTCACTGATATTGGAACATTTACCAGCTGTATAAATTCCTTATTTGTTAAAAAGTGGACAAACCCTACAACCCAGTGTAACACTTACAGGGCTTGTTAAAGGTCAGCAGCAAGCAGTCATGAAAGCAAAGAGGCAGTGGTAAATTATATTCTGAAAGTGAAAGAAGGAAAGAATCACTAAAGATAAAGGGGAGAAAAGAAGTCAGATGGCCAGTAGCAGGAAGCAGCATGAGGAAGTTAAACCATTCCACTCTGGCAAGCATTCTCATTCTTCTCCTGAAAATACCAAAGCTTTTATCATGCAGCTGTCAAATGCCAAGACATTGTTTATCATGTAGTAGGCAAGTGCAAAATTCAGTGGTAGAATTTTCATGTGCTGCAATGGTATATCTAGACAGATAAAAGGAAGCTCTCTTATAATTATATATGAAATACTGAAAAAAAAACCAAAAAACCCCAACCATACATGACCTCCATTAATTTCAATATGAAGTCCAGTATATTTTATGTCATTCTTATATTCATTTCCTAGTACAGCAAGTTTTCTGTTTTTAATACTAGCACAGCAGACATTGACAGGGAGCAGCCAGCCTCAGAAGATGCAGTTGAAATTCAGAGGGTCCTGTGAAATAAACATATAATCAGTTTTGACTTGGTGGGATAAACAGAATAATAAGATGGGTCTTTTCAAAGAGATTACTAGTTACATCTAATGTCTGTGTCATTAGAGAAAAATCCCTAGAAATGTGAAAGGCAAACAAAGATTTTGTTTCAAGCTGATGACTTGACCAGTTTGCCCATAATTATTCATATTAAGTTATAATCATTGAAGTCTCCTCTGCAACCAACTGGGCCAGAGTCCTGTGAACTCATCATTTGCACCCTTGGAAAAAGAGTAAAGGGAAAAAATATCAACATATTATTCCTTTCAGCTTCTTAAACTACCATCAACAGGCCTCTACTTTGTGAACCTTCCAGAAAAAGCAGGCAGACTTTAGCAGATACCCCAGGTTTTGTGCAACAGGCTTACATCTGTCCATTTTAAAGACTCCTGAATGAAGAAGCTGAGATACCAAGCAAATCCCAAATGAGTCAGCAACAGAATTCCAAACATATGACTGAAACAATGACTTGCTGGCCAGCTATGAAAGCCTTTTAAAAACCCCTCACCTCCTGAAACCTTCTGCCCCACACTATCCCCTCTGTTTCAGTGACATTCTGGCTGAGTTCCTGAATCTCATAAAGCGAATCGGTATCACAGACAATACTGCTGCATGTTTGCTTTGGTCTGCAGCACACTGACAGTATTGATTAAAATCTCAAGTAGACCAAAGCCTAGAAAGAAATACAGTAATGGACTTCAAGCTTTTACTAAATAAAGCTGAGGAAAAACAACATGAAGATGCAGAGTCTACCTCGGCAAAGCCAGTAATTCTCTGGAAAGCCTTAAAGACCGTTAATCCAGAAGAAGAAACCATGGTTTAGAGATGCTTTCCATTCATTGGGAATTGAGCATACCGAATTTCAGAAGCATTCTCTGAAAAACACTGTAACATCTAATAGGGGCTACCCATCTTTATGTGGGCTTCACCTACTTGCAGGAAAAAACTCTTGAACAGCAAGACTGGATTGGCAAAAATGGTTTGTGCAACAGTTTTTGAAGAATTTCTGTGCCGGAACCACAGGTCAGCATGTAAGCTGATAAGGCTAGAATGGAAAAATACAGTGCTCTATTGATACCAGTATCCTCACATTTGACTTTCTCACCCCTCTCTCCTCCTTTATTTATAGATGCTCAGTCATCACTATATCTGACACATAATTTGGTTATTTCTTGAACACATTTTTGGACAGTAGTAAAGTACTTCAGAATAGAGGCACTATCACCACCTGTCCCAACACGAAAGCTGCCTATATGCTCCAATAAACAGCTCAAATTAACAAGAATAGCCTGCTAACATGGTAACTGTTTAGTGACCAGAGCCAAGGAGTAGCTCATTTATGTTTGAAGAACCCCTATGATTTATAAACCCTTCTGTTCCAATTTTTCACTACAGATGTTCTCTCTTCTTACCCACCATCAGAATTCTAGGGGTTTGGTTGTTTTGGGGTTTTTTGTTCTGATATTCACTGACACAAGACTTTATTGTGTATGTATATTTTGAAATACAATAAGCTGACAATGTCAATATTATATTCTTTAGCATTGGTTCAACTATCTCATTCTTCCTTTCCTGTATTTTGTCCTCACACCCCAAAGCCGCTCACAAGGAAAAAGTAGTTGTAAAAACTGATGTGGCTGAAACAGTTAAAGAAACTAGATAGAAGGAGCATATTAACAAGCAAAAGATCCATAAAACTGTGATATGGGAGAAAGAGTATTGGGATAGTTTTGGGATATTACTGGGATAATTGAGATTGGGTGGGATAATTTTCTTCACAGCTTTTTTTTTTATTAATCTTTGTCTTCTTTTGAGTAAAGCCATAGATACTCCTTTTTCATGTTAATTGAGAAGATTTCACACAGTAGAAGAAATTCATGACTCAAGTTTCTTAAAATTCAGTAACCTTCCCCCCCACCCTACACACATTAGAGTGCAAGACCGAAAAGGAAAATATTTCTTTAGCTAACTTTGTGGTTGATAGCACTCTGCTCCTGTCAGTGTGGCAAATGGAGTCTACTATAGCACACTCATTTGTATTGAGAGAAAAATTACTCCTGCCCATCAGTCACAGAGTGGATGAGGTACAAAATCCATTCCCATGATGAATAAATCAGAGTTAAAAAAGGTCAGGATGTCTTCAGTGTCTGCTGGGGACAAATCTCATTTACGGTTATTACATTCTTGTCAAAATCTTCACCAGAGTCAGTTTACCTACCTCCTTTCCCCCTTCCTGTGTTTCCTCCCTGCTTTTCCTAAAGTCACTTAGCTATGCACTATTTACTGCTTTACTTTTTAACATCACACTGTTTTCTCTACCAATGTAGGATATCTTGTCCAGCTACAGTAAAGACACCTTTAATCTCAAATAGCGTCCGTTCCACACCTAGCACTGGAAATGGAAAAATACACGGGGTAGGGTCACATCCTTCAAACCCACCCTTTAAAGACTGTGAAACTCTTAGTTGTCTGACAAGAAATGGATTCCTACATCTGAAGGGTTGAACATCTGCAAGGAAAATCCTGGCCACAATTTTTAGGAACAAGAGCAAAATCTGCAGTTAAAAGTTGCTGTGCAATTCAAAGACTACCCTTTCCCTATTTATCAATTGTAGTGGCCCAAAAATATCTAGGTACTCCAAGACAGGTTGAAGATTTGTTTTCCTGTCAACTCACTATTCATAGATCCATTTTCCAGTGCGGCAGAGAAAAGCAATTCAGCTCAAGTGACCCTCTGAGAACAGGAACTTGTTCAGGACAAACTGAGGGCAAGGGATGGTTGGCTTCTCTGAACTAAAAGCTTTCTCATGATCTCAAATCAAACCCGTGACTACTAATGGACTCCAACTAGGTCCTTCTGAGAGACTGTCAGAATAATTTTTCCAAGATGTCCTTGCAGAACCCTCCTTATCTCCATCTGAAGTCCTGGGGATTTTGTGCTGCAGGAAGAAGTCAGCTGAAAAAACACTCTGCTCTTGTACTCTAAAAACGCTTTTTAGCCAGAAGCTACTGTAAATTCACAGGTCATTTAAAAGAACTGCTGGTATGTCATGGAGACTCCAATTATTTGGAAACACTCTTATTTGTTCCCTACTTTACAGATTTCTGGTTCTGGATGTAATTCATGGCAGCAGCAGGAAAGCGTGCGCGTGTGTGTGTGTGTGTGTGTGTCCCCTCCCAGCACACTTGTTGTCACCTCCCCTTCACTTGCTGCTGCTATTTTCCCTCTACTCTAATCACGGTTCTTGTTCTGCAAGCATAAAATTTGTTCCTCTGGGAAAAGAATCACTACAAACGAAAGGCCTAAAATCTCAACTTGGGAATTAGCAGGTACATTTAAAGGTATTTTTCTCCCCTGGCATTTGCCTCAATGGAAAAGAAAGCAGACAGTGGTGGTGAAGAACTAGATAGCTTTATAGAAGGCCTGCTTAGCCCTTCCCAAAAATACTTTTTAACAGAGTCAATAATCAATTAAGGAACTACTCTGCTTCAGGAACAAATCTGCACGCAAACTAGAAGTAAAGCATTCAGCTGCAGAGCTGACAAAACGGGAACAGCCCTGCCACTCCCACAGGAGCCACGTGCTGAAGCAACCTGTCAGGTGTGAGAGTGCCCACGTTCCTGCACCTCTCCCAGTGTCTGACTCTTCCAGGAGGAGCTAACATGGGCCCTCACAGGCTGCCCAACACCAAGCTACATCACATGATGTAGATCAGCAGTTCTAAACAAGAGGATTTTTGAGTTTTCACAAGCACTGCATATCTGTGCACAGGTCAGAGGGCATATTTTGCTTTAAGTGGGACCAAAAGTGACCACTGAATCAGCAGGTTTTTTGTTAACACAGTGAAGCACATTTTGGGTCTGAAAATAAAGCTATGGGTTTCCAAGACTTCGAGAGATATTGTGCATGCCATGGCTTTTGCTCCTTTGGGTGCTTAGTACCCATAAACTCAGTTTTCTGTTTGGCTTCCTTTAGACACCCTGCTGCTGACTGGCAATGTGGAATTGTTTCCACAGCAAGGACCCTAATAAGAGAGGAGGTTAAAAACCTTAAAATGAAGCGGAGAATGAGAAGGGTGCTAGAGGGAAAAGCAGCTTTGCTAAGTCTCCATGTCTCATTTGTGAAATTAACTAGTTAGTTTTAAAACAAGGAAGCGCAGAGACGTTCATGCTGTCCTGGAATTTAAACTCAGGAAAACCGCTAATGTACCCTTGTGATAGGATAAAAGCGGTGGCCCCGTCCCTCGCCTCGGGCCGAGCCGGGCGGGCGGGCGGAGGTCTCGGCCGGCCCTCGGTAGCCCCCTGCTGGGCTGCCAGGAGCTCCCGGGAAGCGGAGAATGGAAAATCCCGTGACTGGACAGCATTCCCATTCCGGACGACAGGAACACCACGCTGCCCAGAGGTGCCGAAAATCCTGAAGCGGCCATCACCATCTGCCTGAACAATGCGGCTCTGAGTTACCATTTGCCATTCCCAGATTTTGTCGGGAGTGTTTTAACTGCACAAGAGAGCTGAAGAAAACGTTTTAAAACTAACAGTCGGCAATACAGAACTGAACTGGGAATTTGCCGACAGAAGATCAGGAGAGCAGTCAGTGAGGCCTGTCCCAGTGGAGTCCCGCAGGGCAGGCTGCTCCAGCTCCTCCATGCAGCACACTTGGCAGCCGGCTCCTCAATTTAGTTTAAGCATTTGTTTTTAATCGCACATGTTGGCATGCCGGGTGGTTAACTTGCAATGTGTCACACAAAACAAGAACAAGCCTCCCAGTTAATCAAATACCAACAAAACGTCTCATGTCTTATTAATGATACTTGGATCAGAGCCAGGTGGAGTAAGTTTGAAAGCCAAGATCCCTCTGCATTCGTCTCTATCTTAATCATTGTGCCATACACTGACGTTTCTAGAAACACAGACATCAAGAGATGACCTCCTATACACTATCATAAAAGAGGTTCTAAATGATGCCCGCGGCCTCACCTCTCTTCCTCGCTAAAGCAACGAGGAAGCCAGGAGAGCCCCATAGCAGACGTGGAACTCAAAGCCTGGCCTTATGTTCCATACAATCTCACATGCATGGTACAGGCTCTACTCAGCTGGACAACCCATCCTTCAGTCTATGGTTCATAGGAACATTGTTCCTGTGACATGATTCACTAGCTCCCGTTACGTCCACACTTTCTCCAGACAGAGGCATTATCCCTGTGTGGGTACTCTGTAGCTTTTGTGCTGGGACCCAAACACACACGGTCGTGCAGTGGGACAGAACTGGTAATGCTCAACCAGGGCTGAATGCAAGAACACTTCTTTCAGCAAGTGTGTGGGCACATATTAAGCTTAAACCAGTGACCAGACTGTCTTTCAATTACAGATGGGTTCAGCTAATCACAATCTTTTAAATATCTGCAGATCTCACAGGAAACAGATTTCTTTACATAACATAAAAGAGATTTTTAAGCAAAAGTCAAACTTAGTAAATGTGGTTTTTCCTTTTTCAACGTAAAGGTACAAGATCCATAGACTGGAAGAATTTACACACTTCCCTGATCAATTAAGTCTAATATTTTGTGCAAAAAACAAGCCCCAAGATGCTAGGAATAAAATACCGCAGTAACAGTAACAATAATGTTCTCAAGCTATAAAAACACTAAACCAAACTTGCAGTCTCAATTTGCATTTCCCAAAGTGAGCCCTAACTTTAACATATTGTAATAATGTTGTATTAAATCTTGGGGGTTTGTTCTTTGGCTTTTGGTGGGATGCCCAGAAGTACTGGGCAATTTATACAATCACACTTTCCAGTACTGAATACACACAAATGTCTGGCTTAATCAAAGAGGATGACTTCACATAACTAACGAGAATTATTCCAATTTTGTACTCAAGATATATAGGAACTTTCTAGGGGAAAACAAACTAGTAAAAAATAAAATCCAGAACACATCACCACCACACACAAATCTCCAGAGAAGCTGGGAGTGGGTGGGAGGAAGTGGAAGGAAACAACAATCTTGGCTTTGAATGTCTGCATAGGACAGATTTTATTATTTTTGTTATACCTTTACAGTAAATTTAATTTCCAGAAAGTTAAAAACAGTAGACATCAACAACATTATCAGCTTAGAATCTTAAATGGATGAACAGGTATTTTGGTGAATGGGTAACTTATTCCAAAGACGAGGTCTCAGTTCCTAGAAAACAGAATTAGTTATAGTTCAACACTATAAATCTGTTCTTTCTACTGTAACAATATTCCAATACATTCTTTTAATCCCATATGCTAAGACCCTCCCACAATTTACATAAATGTCATGGCCACATTTTTAGCATTATTTGCAAAACAGATGTAATGTTTTATATGAAGAATACTTATTTCCTTTTGGATACTATCTAGAAAGATATATGAATTTTCCATAATACAAGACTAAAAAATATAAAGCCACCTAAATCTTTGGCAGCAGGTATATCCTACTGAATATTACATATTTTGGGCAAAAACTGAAACCAGTGGTACAGAGAGAGCATAACAAAGAAAATTTAGCCTTTGCTAAATTTTTTCTGACCACGCAAGTGTTGGATAGAAAGAGGACAGATTCCCCACAATATGCCAAAGAAATGTACTACAATAGCTTAATAATCCTATATATTAAAAAAGAATATGCATTGGTCTTCACTGTATTACGAAAATAAAAAAAGAGATAGAATTACACATGCACATACTAGTACAAGACCATTCTCTATAAAAATTGTTCTAGAATTCTACTCATTTTCAAAGTAGATGAAGACTTTCTAGAATACTATCCCAGAGGGCTAGAAACTGACATTAAACCCCTCACTTTACAGCTCATCCTTAAGTTCATAAATAGCTTTGAAAAAAACCTATTCTTCATAATAAGATTGGTTTTGTGATCCAAACTGATCAGTTCAGGAGAGGCCAGATTGATGCACTGATAGTGGTAATCAAGGTAGTGGTTCAACCTGTTCACCAACAGCTGAAATCAAGACAGGTAGTCAGGATGAGACTACAGATGTTTATGAAATGTTAACTGGGCATTTCACTCAGTTCTGAGGCAGAATTAACAGCCTCATGTACCGACCCTATGATTTAATTGCCTGCTATAATACTCTGATAGTTTAGCAGTTCAAGATATCACCATTGTTAACTCACTGATATATCGATTCAATTTCACTCCTGACCTGGATTTACTGCATTGCTCATTCTTATTTAGCACTTCAGACTGTAGCTATAAGTGAGACTTGCTTGACTCTTTTTTTAGTCCATTAGGAACAGGTAAGAACTGCTTCCTTATTCAGCTTTCAAACAGGATTGATAACTACAAGTCCAAAAGATTTATCATGCTGCTTTTGGCCAGGGTAGAGTTAATTTTCTTCACAGTGTCCAGTATGGCGCTATTGTTTTGGATTTGTGCTGAACACAGGGTTGATAATACAGAGATGGTTTTGTTATTGCTGAGCAGTGGGTCAAGGCCTTCCACACAGGGACAAGGCCTTTTCTGCTTTTTGTACTGCCATGCTGGGGAGGAGACTGGGGGCTGCATGGGAGGCTGGGAGGAGACACGGCTGGGACAGGTGACCCAAACTGACTAAAGGGATATTCCACACCATATGACATCATGCTCAGTATATAAAGTGGGGGAAAGAAGGAGGAAGGGGGGAATGTTTGGAGTGATGGCATTTGTCTTCTGAAGTAATCATAGTGCATGATGGAGCCCTGGAGATGGCTGAACATCTGTCTGCCCACAGGAAGCAGTGAATTACCTCCTTGCTTTGCTTTCCTTGCGTGCATGGCTTTTGCTTTCCCTATTAAACTGTCTTTATCTCAGCCCAGGAGTTTTTAGCTTTTATCCTTCCAATTCTGTCCACGAGTTCACTGGTGGGGGAGTGAGTGAGCAGTTGTGTGTTACTTGATAGCTGGCTGGGGTTAAACCACGACATTTATTTAAAAACAATTGTCTGCATCTTTATGTTAATGTATTTGCCTCTCAAAATGAAAAATACATTATAAAAGAACATACATTCTTTTACACTCATTATTTCATACATCTCTAAGTAGTATAAAAACAGTGACAAATGCCTGCCACTTCACCCAGGTAATAAGATACATAGTGCTAACCCCTATTGCTAGAATAAAACACATTCACTAGTAATTGATCAAGACGTATCTTCTGATAGAGGTTTCCCACTGGCCTTTCACACTGAAATATCTTTACATTTGGATGATATACTTTACTTACAGTTACTATACCCAGGCAAATGGTAAAACTATTGTTGCCCCATCCTATGTGCAAAGACCCTCAGGGAAAACCAGATGGTTATTGACTCACTTCAACACGTTATTGTATTAACAAGATCCACTGATAAGTGACTTCCCACACTTAAGTTATGAGAACCTTTTTTCTGGAATTCACCAGGCACTTGAAGGCTATTTATGCTGCCATTAACAGCATATGCTGTGCACACATACAACACTTGGTGACAGAATGATTTGCAGGGCATGGAGTAGGCTAGAGAAAAGGGATGCTGAGCTGTCAAAGTAACGTCTCATTAAATCATATGAAAATAGTGAAGAGGAAAGAATAGGACATAGGGAGAAGTGGAATAAAAACAATTTAAATAGCTTTCATGCTGTTTCTAGGAGACTATGTAACATAGCTGCTGAATGGAAGATGCCTGCTGTCAGCAACAGGCAACAGTAAAACAGAAGGGCAGGGGGCTCAAAGAGAAAAAGGGGTACACAGACACTGGTTATTAATCACATTTCAGATTGTCTATTTCCACTAGAGAACTAAATTAAATAAAGTATGAGGAAGCCAATATAACCAATGGAGAATTTAAACAAAGAATAGCCTCAGCTTTACTAAAACAATGATGATAAATTTAATAGAAACACAACATTAGCACTTTGATAGATGTGGAAGTATTTTATATCTCTACCAGAAATACTAAGGTAGACTTTGTGCACAAGACTGAGCTGACACCACAGGTCATTTCTTTTGCAGAAACAAGAACAGTCTGGCCAACAAAAGAGTATGGTTGCAAGGAATCCGTGCCTTAGAGACAGATGATACTGAAATGTTGCTCTTCAGCCTCAGGCCATTTACAGAAGTAGCTCAGGAAATGTTTTTACAGATGAGAGGACACACCAGTACATAAAGTCCCAGTTCCAAAGAACAGAAAGCCTCACTGCTAATTTCTTTTTCTGCTTTTTAAGAAACTTGCCTTTCTATTTAGAGTTATCTGACAAGTCCAATCACCTTTTCGAGGACTCAAAGAAAAAAGAAAAGTCGTGACAAGTTACATATCAGGCAAAGTTTTGTATTATTTATACATTACGATCACAATTTTTGTTTCAATTTCTAAGTATCTTTCATCTCCAAAAGTCTAAAAACTTACAGTTTGCTTTTTCACTATCCTCATTTATAAATAAGAACAGCAATTTCTGTTTCATACACAAAGAATACTGTGGTTCAAGGAAGGCCAAATTACTTGACTACAGCTAGAGAATAAGTCAACAGTAGAGCTAAGAATCCTAGAATGTCTTGAGTTGGAGGGGACCCACAAGGATCATCACTCTAACTCCTGGCCCTGCACAGGACAACCCCAAGAGTCAAACCATGTGCCTGAGGGCATTGTCCAAACACATCTTGAACTCTGTCAGGCTTGGTGCTGTGACCACTTCCCTGGGGAGTTCCAGTGCCCAACCACCCTCTGGGTGAAGAATCTTTTCCTAATATCCAGCCTAAACCTCCCCTGACACAATATCAGGCCATTCCCTCAGGTCCTGTCACTGGTCACCACTGAGATCAGTGCCTGCCCCTTTACTTCTTCTCACGAGGAAGTTGTAACTGCAATGAGGTCTCCCTTCAGTTTCCTCCAGGCTGAACAAGCCAAGTGACCTCAGCCACTTCTTAAACGGCTTCCCCTCAAGCCCCTTCACCATCTTCTTGCCCTCCTTTGGACACTCCCTAAGAGTGTAATGTCTTTCTTATATCGTGGTGTGGGGGGAAGTGGCGGGCCCGCCGAGCCCCTAGAAGTTGATGAGCATAATATATTGGATGGTGTAAGACCGTTCCCGTGAGAGCAGAGAAACTAATTAACCGTTCCCATAAACAGAGCAGCCTTGAGAAACCAGGAGTTAACTAGAAAGGTGATAAGCAGGATGGAATGTGCAAGGACAGGGATGTTGGCTGTGTTCATGGTGCAGGTGTTAGTGCTCTGATGTTTTGTAGAGATTATATTTACAGAAAGTGTGTGGGAAAATGTGGGTTAGCTGCCTCAATAAAGGATGTTGCTGCGCTGACGTGGCAGACAACTCTTGTCTCAACTCTGTGTGCGTGTCTGCTTTTCTATCGACCAAACCTAACCAATATGATAGATACCCCGCGACATTGTGGTGCCCAAAACTGCACACAATGTTTCAGGTGAGGCCACCCCAGTGCAGATCAGAGTGGGACAATCCCCTCCCTCGACCAGATGATAAAGCTGTGCCTGATGCTCCTCAGGACATGGTTCCTGGCTCTCCTGGCTGCCAGGGCACATTGCTTGGATAGATTGTAGCCGTCCCAGTTTCCACTCTTTTGCTTCAGTTACACAACCACAGAACTGCAGAAGCAAATTCAGGCTGAGAATGTTGCCAACTGGCCACTAGACAAAAAAAGCAGATCATTTAAAGAGATGCCCTATAGAAGAATTTCACTGGTGGACCTCACAAGGTAGCACAATGAAGACAGCGATTTGACTCAGGAAAGTAGAGGAGGGCTTAGCAGATAACACAGTTTTGCACCACCAGCTTCACAGAACTTCAAGATACTAATCTGGTAGACTACATAAACACATAGTAACGTATGTAGTAGATGACATTAAGTGCCACGGGCAACTTTGTAAAGTTACTTTATACCAGAAAAGGCAACAGTATTTAGTACAGACCTCGATACTGAAAGGAAATGGAATTGCAATTAAATGCATCATTTTCCAGGGTCATTTCTTTGTGGTTATTTGGACAAAGGCAGTTTGGAGACAGACATACTAGACATTACTTGCAACGAGAAGATGCAAAAAAGTGCAGATCAAGTTTGCAGCATTTAAACTTGGTGTGGCAATTACTGCAGCAGACATTTGGCCCAAACTGTTCTCTGCAAAGAATACTTCAACCAAACTAATTGGAAAAGTGCCGCCCACTCATCAAAACTGAATCTGTTTGTAGGAATATACCTTTTCAACATTAAACACCTGTATCAGACTTGAGCTGAAGGTCTTATCACAGATAACATGCCTGAAAAGGCATGTTCTTCTGTCATCTGCTGGTTTCAATAAATTGTCAGGTTCTTGAAAGAGAATACACCAACATGAAGTTAACAGTCTAATAATTTCAGAAGTTTCAGATGCATGGTTCTACCTCAACTGAAACATAGCTAAACTTTTTTTATTTAGTTAGATCTGTACAGATAATATATCTAGGAAAAATATTGGTATAAAAAGTCAATCCTGAATGAGCAATCCACAAAACTTCCAGACTCTTTGGATTGGAGATTCTCAAACTGCAGATAAGGAGTCCTAAAGCTTCCTATGGAAGCATGCAATATACTTTTATCCTGCAGAAGATATAAAACAGCAGAAAAGGCTGTATGCCTCCATGGAGGCAGATTATAAGGCTCACACAAGGTACTATGTTCTAAAGTGGTGCAAATCATCAGATTTACAGTAACTATCTCTGTGTACTCTTTACCCACAGCAAGTGTAAAACAATTTGAATTAAGAATACCACAGTTATTTGGAAAGTAAATTTCCTAAGATTTGTTATATACTGCAGAGCTGCTAAGACCCATTGCTTTTAATAAAGCTTTACTCCACAAGGCCCAATCTGTCTGCAACAAAGAAGGAACATCTCTGCTAAGTTTGAAAACTGCAGAAGAGGTAGCAGACAGTTCAGACACGAGACTCAGGCTTATTGCCAAATTGATCATAGTAGGTTGGCTGATAAAATCTTAATGCTTAATACTTAAAAGACCAGCACTGGAAGAAAGCACTGGTTTGTAAACTCTCAAGAGGGAGTACTGTTGTTAACCAATGACACAGCTTTGCACTGAGCTCAGTACTCCTTAGCAATGCAGGGCCAAAACAAACTACAGTCATACCTCATATCAACCAAGTATGCACTCCTGAAATGCATAACTTCTAGCAGTTTGACATAGGAAAGCTACTTTTCCCACAAAAATTAGTGTAATAAATGGGGGATATATGCAGGAACGTCAGAAACAGACTTTAAATACACAGAGATAGTACAAGAATATATGAGAGATATATATATCATATATATTATATATATACTATCATATGATAGTATGAGTACATAAGAGAATCACATGGTGGTTGGTGGTTGAGGTTGAGAGGGACCTCTGGAGATCACAGGGTCCAACCTTCTTACTCAAGCAGGGTCACTTAGAACAGGTTACTGAGCACCATGTACAGACTACTCAGAAGGAAGAACTTTTTTACAATGTGGGTGGTGAGATACTGTAACAGGTTGCCCAGAGAAGTGGTGGATGCCTCATCCCTGGAAAAATTCAAGTCAGGTTAGACAGGACTCTCAGCAAATTGGTCTAGTTAAAAATGTCCCTGCTTGTTGCAAGGAGTTGGATTAGATGGCCTTTGAAGGTCCCTTCCAATCCAAACTACTCTGATTCTATGTTCAGATGACTTCTGAATATCTCCAAGGTGGGAGACTCCACAACTCTCTGAGCAATCGATTCAAGTGCCTGGTCACCCTCACAGTGCAAAAATGTTCCCTTATATGTTTCCATTTGTGTCATTCCCTCCTGTCCTGTCACAGAGCACCACCGAAAAGAGTGTGGGCCCATCTTCTTTATACCCTCCTCTTTGATATTTGTACACATTAACATCCCCCGATCCTTCTCTTCCCCAGGCTGGACAGTCCTAGTTCTCTCAGTCTTTCCTCATAGGAGAAATGCACCAATCCTTTAATGTAAAGCAAGACCAGGGTTACTGATTCACCAAACAGAAGAGATCAGGATCCGAGTCATCCAACCAAGGAGGTGCTGACATTTCATAATGGAGAACATCACAGAAGATTTAATCACCACAGTATTTCATTGCTGTCACTTTCCTTGAGTAATTTTATGGAAAAGGATAGAAAAGCAAGGTGATTATATCAATTAGCATTGCACTGTATTACGTGATCAGCAACAGAACTCTGAAGTGGAGGATAAAGAAGCAACAGATACAGCAAGGTGTGGCTGCACTTGGGTAACTAAATCTAGTTCTCTCTCTGTGATCAGACTTCCATTTAACATTCAAGATCCAAGAGAATCTACCTGAAGGTAGTTGAGTGCTCAAACATGTGGCAACACAGATCAGCCATACCGAACCTCTTGCAAAGAGGAAAGCATTTCATACCATTTAGAGTAGTTTTTCTCCTCTGCAGACCTTCACTGTTAGGTGATGTTAAGCCTGCCCTACACAGCCTGCTTTGTGAAATGGTAAGCACACTAGCTGGAGCAGCACTCCAAATGCTAATTGCCACTGCTCCCCTATGCTTGCCTTTTAAATGAGGGGAGAAAAAAAAAGTATGCTAACAGGATCGAAGAGAAACGAAAGCAGAAGGGGGAATAAAAAAAAATAAAAAAGTGAATTTGGCAGATGGATCACGATGTCAAGAGGTAAAGTATCATTAGGGGATAAACAGCCTTCCTGAGGCAGAGTGTGGAAAGCTTCCCTTGTAATATCAAAAAGTAGCTTATGGGAGAGGAGTTAATAGGTTTAAATACTTTCTCCTGTTCGCCGGGATGTGCGCGAGCGCTGTCTGGAATGCGGCATGGCCGGGCCTGCAGTGCCCCCGCGCGGCCGCGGCCCCACAGCGCGGGGCTCCGCAGCCCTGCGCCCGGAGCGTGCGGGGCACGGCCAGCAGTGCCCCTGGGAACGACATCGTCATTATGGAGCAAAAAGCCCCTTCTGATATCTAATACCTCGTACAGGATTCGGCATCAGCTGTACCTTTAACTCGTTTACTATGTTGACTTAGTTAAATAGAAAAAAAGCTAATAGCAGATAAAATAAACAGATTCAGGTTACACACAGATACCAGCCTGTGCCTTGGTTACATCTCATTTGATATGTCTTGGTTCCATCTTGATTTCCTGGTTAGTCCCCGTTTTAAACCACAAAACTTTCTCTTGCCTCAAGCACTGCCAGGCTGCCACACTACACCTGGAACTGACGTTTGCCATTCTGTACCAGTTGTTACCCACACGTGCATCTACTCCATGTAGTTAGTACACGATGGACATGAAAAATTGTCCTATTATTTGTAGAAGGCCATGCTGCAGCACTGTTTAGAAATACGACAATCCCTGAAGTTTAAACTTTTATTTTACTGCAGTATTTTTACAGCACAGACCTTCCAATTCTCCTTTCAGGAGGGCAGTAGATACGCAGTGCAAGCTAGGAAATGAAGTCATTATGATGCAATCTGATGAAATAATGGATTGTGCTAGAAAGACACATACTTTGGAGAGTTTTCCATCCCTTATGCACTCATTACCAGAAGGCAAGCAGACACAGTGTTTAATTCACAGATCCCAGGAAACAAGAAAGCTGTACTCACAACAGCACGGTTTTATTTATTGCAAAGCATTTGATTTAACTAGGAAAGTGCTATCAGAAGAAACTAGAAATCTGTAGAAAAGCAAAGATAAGAAGATAGTACTCTGAATGGCATCTAATAGTAAAAGAACTTCAGATATCTATTTATTTCATGAGGCATTTGCAATCCCTCCTGCAACTACATGGCCTTTGTAGTAATTCTGCTTGGTAGACAGCAGCTTCTAAGGTACACTTACTGAACTCCACGCAAAGCCAGCTGTAAATTCAGCATAATCCTGACGGCTCTCCTTCAGGACCAATTTTTCCACCTCTTCTCCCAAGGAGACTCTAATTTCAGTTGTGCTCTCAGCATCCCTCCTATTTGCTACTCTTGATATCATTGTAAATGTAAAAAGCACATACTGAGCTCAGACTTTATCAATTGTATCACTGCTTAACTAAATCAGCTCAACTGTTACAGTTCTTTTTCCTCACACCAGGAAAGTGGGTATGTCCAGAGTACATACTTCTTCCAGACCACCCAACAAGTCACAGAAGTGGAATATCAGAACTGGCACATTTCATTGTCATTCAAACCAGCAGGGTTGCAGGTAGAAGCATTTACTTTCAACTTAAAAAAGTTGGTTTGCAAAAATACTTAGGTACATTAAAGAAAACCCCTTCTGATTACTCAATTCAAAGCCATAGTCCAAAATCTAGTACTATTCCTGATAAACTGATGAGACAAGATGTGCTTTACATTCCAGGATATAGCCCCTAGGCTCATGTAATCATCAGCTCAGGCTAGTGACCAGAATTCTTACTTCAACAATGCACTGTCGTTACATGCTGACTTGGCAGTACTTACAAAGACAGGAGGGGGAGGGAATAGCAATATTATATCCTCCATGTATATATATAGTAATCACAACATCTTCCACGTTTATTTCCTTCTGGCTTTACAGGAGTTGCAAAAAGAAACCTGCCTTTCACTTACCTCTATATCTAACTGCCAGCACATGGTATATGAAACAGCAGACCAAGAAATTACAACTTAATAAGAAAACTATAACAGAATGCTCAACAAGAAGGGATGGGAGCAGCAAATTCCTAAAACCATCTACTTGGTTCGTATTCCCTTTAAGAATGGCTATCAACATAAATGCTGTTTCAGCATCTTATTCTCTTAAAGGAAAAATATAAAACACACGTTTCCCAGAGACACGTCATGGTATTTTAACAGTAAGTTGCTAATGAGAACCTCATCACTCTCTGGGTTGTTTAAGCCATCCACAACAACTATGAGTGATTGTGTTTTAAAAGTCACTGAACTGGAGACAAAGCTCAGAATGTATCATCACTTGTGGAAACGTTAGCAGCTTCTAGTCAAAAGGTACCAACACCTATTTTGTTGCATATATACAAAGTCTAACTTTTACACAGTGGGAAAAATCCGTTCCCTGTATAAATCCAGGGCATCTCATTGCAAGCAAGGTTTTTAATTAGAAGTGGTATTTTTGAGCCTCCTGCTGACTTACAGTGTATCACTGCCTCCTCCTCAGATGGCTAAACTGGCTTCCAAGAGAGACGGCGGAAAGAAACAAAATCACTAGAATATCTAACTTTGCAAATCTCTGCTGGGGACAATTTCAATAGCAGGATGCTGCAGAGAGAGGTAACAAGAGAAAAAATGACTACTTACAAAGTCTTCCCTAATGAAGGCTCAAAACATCACGAACAAGACAGCAGAGGAGGCATTTTATTCCCAAGCCTACAGGCAGGATGATCGAGCACGACAATTTTAATCAGAAACCATATTGTTAAAGAGAATGCAGAACAATGTCTGCACCTCAGTGGGTGAAGCCTTCTTTTGAATGCAAAAAGTAGGCTTAGAGGCTGGCTAGACCTCTGGCTGGGAGGTTGCCTCAACTGTCAGCACTGACAAAGCTCTAGCCCTCTCAGAAAATAGGCAGATATAAGCTCTTAAGTCAGACAGAGAAATAAGACTTCTTGGCCAGAACATTTTCCGCAATTTATTGCAAAGAGTTTATATTGACTGCCAGCACTGTACCTTCAGGAGGCTCTTCCTGCAGATGAGGAGGCAATTCTTCACTTGTAGTCTCAGTTTCATCATCCACCATCTGTGTTTCTAAACTAGGGCCCTGCAGAACAAAAGAGCAAGAGGAGGTAAATTGGAGAAGGTTCAGAAAGGGACCACAAAAATGAATACAGGACTAGATAATACACCAGACAGCAAAGACACAAGGAGCTCACTTTAGCTGATGAGAAAAAAAGCTGCTGGGAGATTTGTTCACAGTCAAAGTAGTTACAGAAAACAGAAAGTAAAAAAAAAAAAAGGGGGGGGGGAAGGACCCTTTAAGATAGCAAGCAATGTTACAAGGGTCTTAGTAGACTGAAAACCAGAAAATTACCAGTGAAGCACAATTTCTAAATTACTGTTTCCAAAACATATATAATGCAAATAATAAATTAAAATCTCCATTTACCAAGGGTGTCAGCAGATTCACCATCACTTGTAATTTTCAGGGAAAAATCCTAATCTTTGATTCATCTTATCAAGACAGATTCTGAAATGCCTCTTTTTTTCAAAGGAAAACAAAGCAAACTGACTTACAATTTTCTAATCACTGACCATGTAGTTTTCCCTACATGCCCAATACATCCATTTGTACCTCCACGTGTAACATGCCAAACTAGCCATTCCTGAAAAATTACGAGACTACTCTCCAAAGTTTTGCATTTCCACTTTCCAGCCTTCACAATCTTGTAAAGACCCTGCAACATTATTGCTGGAAGGACTTGAGTAGAGCCATCAGATTTACAACTTTATTTAAGGCTGCTGAGCTCACTTTGCATACACAATATTTTCATGACTTGTGGAGCTATAAAAATGTAGTTGCTTTTTCCGTTTCAAACTACCACAAGAAAAAAAAAACAAAACCAAAAAACCACTGTCTGCTTCCCCCAACTGACTTTTTTTTTTTTTAAGTAAAAGCAGAGTAAACACTAGGCATAGCTATGAGACTCCTTAAAAAAAAACCAACCTAACAAATTGTCTTCTTTGTAATGCTAGTACAGTGAAGAGTGAAATCAGAAACTTAGCAGTCATTAGGAAATGAAGCTTCTGTGCACTTTGAAAACATGACTGGGTTTGTAGTCTGAACTATCTGAAAATGTGTACTAACATACACAGCTGAAATGTTACAAAAATACAGCTGGTACATCAAGAGCTTGCAAAATTTTATTATTTGAACTCAGGAAGAAAAGGGATTATAGCATTAAAGCTGCAGTATTTATTTTCATTCTCTCCAAACCCTGTGACTGCAAGGTTACCCCCAAAGCATTGCATACTTTCTCTCTTTCCTCAGTTTGCATATTGTGAAGACTAACGCACTTTTCTAATTCCATCCTTTGCACAAGTAGCTTATGTTTTCATTCATTCCCCATTTTTTCAACAAAACAGACATGAAAACAAAAAGTATCACCACATTTTTTCAGTCTTAAAGCAGGCAAAAAACAGACCATCCAGGTGAAGTGTACAGGTCTATTGTGACAATGCCAGCATCATAACCTTGATTTCTGCCATCTATGACTATGCAAGTTTTACCTAAGCTATTTACCTATTTCTCCTTATGTAAAAACACCTGGTATCAAAACTGACCAGCTTTGGTCAGTTAACAGTTCAAACAGTAAGTCATGCCTTGTAGTAGCTATCATGACAAGGAAAAAAAGTTTTACCACAGTGTAAAAGTACGGGCAAGTAGTAAGTTGCCTCACTTAGTTCAATTAAAAAAAAATCACACCCCAGAGTCAGTAATCAACACCAAGCTCTACCCATCTCCTCACTTCACCTAAATGTGATCTAGATGTTAAGAATGTGTAACAATTCTGGATAGGAGCAACAAATGAATATAGAGTATGTATTTGAATAAGTATTTACATCAAGCACAGGCAATCAATGTATATACATTTCCTTCCTACAGAGGGAAAGGAGAAGATGAGGCTACATTAGTATACCAGATCAGAACACTTATTTTTCATATAAAGGATGCAGACATTTAGGACATAAGGTACAGGTATTTGCCTTGCAAACATTCTGAACCACAACTATAAGAACTCCTAAACTAGAAGTGGTCTTGAATGTGTGCCTGTACTTCCCAGTTGGCAACACCAAAATTATTTTAATTTTTTAATTTAAAAAAAAAGTAACAGAGCCCTGTGCACATACTAACTATATGCTGCCCAAGGACACAGTCCAACTTAAAGGGACTACAGAAAAGCCAGCAAGAAAAACCTTATCTTTCCTTCTTCAAAATAGTCAGTAGTCTCAATTTGCTACCACGAGACAAACCTGCTCAGTGGCTTCTCCCAACAACAGCCCATGATAAGTGATGCACATCTGGGTTACAGTTGTTGTCATCTACATAAATACAAACAGGATGCCAAATGCTATGAAAAGTGAGTGATGGCACTGTGGTGGGGTTTTTTCCCTGATGCATGAACTACTTACTATTCAGTGTTCACCAGCAATACAACTCTTTCAGTATGATAGTTATCTCTGACAACACTTATCCCAAAACAAAGATTTATATTAGTTGAGGGTCAGCCCTGTACTTAACTAGCATTAACAAATCCAGCTGTGAGGAAAACAGAGACCACTACAGACACTATGAAGTCCATGGCTGAGATGCTGTTTGCCATCATTTACTTCCCTCCAATTCAAAACTTTAACACTTGCTACTGGAATCCTATGAAAAAAAATACTCAATACACGATTACTACCTTCTACAGAACATTCTCAATTAACAGAAATGGCCAGAACTTTTGAGGATTTTTTCTACTCAAAAACAATCATAACACAGCTTATTTTTAACTGTATTTGGTATACATTTCCTGTATGTTTTTGAGAATCCTTCAAAAAAATTATTTACACTGGAAAAAAAATTATTTACAAACTTTTTTTCCTCAATTTAATGTTAAAAATTTAGAACAGTGTAGACTGAAGCATGGCATGTCAAGTAATCAGAAACTTAACTTTTCCAAGTGTTTTGCAAGAAACCTTGAAATCTTGATACTTCCTCATTCCTGAAACGAAGTTAGAAATGTTTTCTAAAGAAAAACTCCAGTTCTTATCTCATTGATATGTCATCACTACATTTATGCACCTCTGATACAGGGAGCTTCTAGAAGTAGTGTCTTAAACATGAGCTTATCAGACTTCAGCAAATCAGTCTAACCATTGAGACCAATAAGTAAGTGTGAACAGTTTAGAACTGAATTTCACCAATTAAAATGTAAAACCATTAACAGTACATGAAATCCTGGGTATCCATATTGATATGTATAAGTAATATTTAAGGCTCAAACACTGACAGATGTTATTAACAAGATTACAAAGTCTCTTTACAATAGCTTTGTATCTTGTATAAGCATGTCCATTGCTTTTTTAGTTATATCTTCTGAGTTCAATTCATCAAGCCTGCTGCAAGCTTGGTAATCAATATTTAAGATATCTACACTTCTGGCAGCACAGTAATAATCTACAGCAATCAAAAATTCCAGGAAATTGTCTTCTAAGAAGGTTTATAACTAAGTTAAAGTTGTTGGTCTCACCATTTGTTTTTTTTTTAAACACTATTTCAAGAATGAGGCATCGGTTATGTTTTGGTTTTCAATTAAGGATCCGTGACAGAGGAGTAGGGGAATGGGATGCACACAATTGTATAAGTTATTGGCTTGCAGATTCCATGATAATCTTCTGGAGCTGCAACTGTGGCAGAAGGAATGTACATAGATTTCTTTTGCTAGGATGCAGGAAGACAGTTCAGGAACATGAGTAGATATTAACTGTATAATTTTCTTTCAATTATTAAGGGTTTATAATTAAGAATGTGGTGACATTCCTCACTAGAGCCATTGAAGGAGCACAAACTTAAATAGGTATTATTACAGAAATAGGTTATGGTGCAGAGCCTAGGAACATGAAAGAAAAATCCCCTGGCTCTCCAAAAACAGTCCCTGTTCTCACTAGGAAGTAGTTTGTACAATTCCTTTCAGAACTTGATGAGTTTCTGATATCAGCACTATTAAGATTTAGTGGCAATTTTTCTATGTCATATTTTAACCCAAGATTCAAGCTGAACAGAAACAAGTGAACTCAAGCAGAGGAAACATCCGCCCTTCCAAAATGAAGTTAACAGATGTGATGATTTCAAGGTAGTTTACTCTGTCCCTGCAAACAGTTTCAATGAACTCCAAGGAAGCTGAAAAACTTCGTACGAATTCAGCAAATGATAAAGATCAAGAGGCAAATCATACATGGATTCCCACAGAAACTGCCTGAGGAACTTACAATCCTCTATTCTGATCACACTGTATGACTACTGACCTTACAGTGCAGTTTAACTCCAATATTATGCACTGATGTGACTTGGTAAATTAGTGTTTATTTGCTGTCTTTTACTATGTTTCATAGAAGGCTATGTATTTATGGATAGAGAGGACTGAACTAAACAAGAGTGACAAATCAGCTACAAGCATTTCACAGTGTACCTCACATTTTTCCATGGGATACAATACTTTTGAGAGTAATTCTGACCAGAACGTTGGTGATATGCTTGTATTTTCAGTATATTTAAAGACTGTATCAAGTGCTGTGATAAATCCATGAATGACAGAAAGCAAGTTCCTATCTGATCAGGGTCAGAATTTTCCAAAAGGTATCAAGTTATGTTTATGACACCAAAACCAAGAGCTCCATTTATCACCACATTTGTACTAACAAATGATTTCAGCATGTTCAATCATAAAAAGAGCTTATACTATCTCAGTCTCAGCAGAGTATTAAGTACTCAAAATACCCACATAGTTCAGGAGCAACCCCAACACCAGTCAATCAGTATCAGCCCAGTTTGCATGTAAGTCAACAGATACATGAGACTGTCATAACAATTGCTCCAAATAGGTAAGTCAACACTGGAAACTGCCAAGCTTTCTAAAAAGTCCCTACAGGTCATCTTGAAAAAAGCAAAAAGCCAGCTCCACTGTTAGGCCTTTCAGACTCTACTTTTGTACAAAGCATTACATTAATTATGGTATATAATCTTAAACTGAAATAGAGTCTCTCAATTTACTGTTCACTGGGTCAGGAATTCATTTTGCTAAGGAATAGCAAAATATAAAACGCCAAAACTAAGGCCAAGAAGGGCAACAATGAGGGAGGGCAATCAAAAGTTGAAAAAAGAATATATTCTGTGAGAAATTATTAAAGACATTAAATGAGTATGGGGCAAATAACTTTCAAGTTTCCTTTATTCACCTTCAGAGAACCACATATCTTACAATTCTGTTATTTCTTGCCATTCCTACTGAACTCCTAAAAGACATTTAAAAAATCCCCTACATAAGCAAAACCAAAAGGAAATACACAACATAAATACTATTCTCCATTATACTCAATTTTATTAGTAATCTTTTTCCGCTTTCAGAACAGAAGCTAGAGTAATGTAAAGTCATGGCTTCAGCAGCAGTTCACTGCCTCAGTTCTGAGACTACCCTTTAGAAGTAATTTTAAGATCTGCAGCTTTAGCTACTACTTTCCCTATGCATTTGCCACTGAAAATGGTATTTATTTCCTGACCTAAATCTTCATATTTCCATTCTTCCTCCTGAACACTTTACTCCAGTTTTTCCTTTATGACATTAATCTTCACATTCATTTACATTCTGGACTTGAGCCTAGAATCTCACTTCTTTCACTCTAAGAAACTGCTTCATTCCTCATAAAGCCTCTCCTTAAGAGCCCACAAGGTCAGGCTTATGTCTCTCTATGCAAGTCCTCAATTGCCTGCCTAAATCACATGTCCTCTGTTCTGCCCAATACTGACTTTCAGACATGGTATTCTATGTAGGCACAATTCCAATAAAGCAATTTAGCAGAGGAAAATTAATGGCAGCCTAGGCTTCACCCCTCCACATCTGTGATCTCACTTGTAAGCTTCCCAGCACAGGTCCAACACCTTTTCTATATAGCATTAAATACATCTCAACTGGTAACTATAAAGGTTAGATGCACTGCTAAAGAATTACAGGATTTGGTGGGTCTCTGGGAAGAAACAAGTAATCCCCAAATACAGGACAGTTTGTTAAGTGCTTTGGGAAGCTACAATGATATTTTTAAAGTATAGTGAAAGCACTGGCTATTTTTGCATCAGGTTTAATGAATGCTAATTTCACACCCACACGACTAAACCCCACAATTTCCTGCATATTTGCATATTTTGCCCCTTTCTAAAATCACAAAAAAATACACAAACAAATAAAACAAAACCAAAAAAACCAGCTCTTTTCATCCCAGCTTCACTTCCTTCAAATTATGAATAGGCTGACTGCTTGCAGATTCCAAAGGGCTTGTCAGATCCAGTAATCATGAAGCTGACCTTCATCAGGCTTTCCTAAAATGACATAATCAATGACAGTGCTAAATTGGGATCCCTCCTCTGTCCACTCCTATGAAGTTCTGCAGAACTTATCTTTGAATTTCATGTTTACATGAATTAAATTTTTCCATCTTCCATATCTGAAAGTGGCTTGTGTCTCACAATGCCCTGTCTACTTCTACACAATTACATAAAGTCTCAATACCAACAGAAAACAATAGGGTTGGGTATTTAAAAAAAAAAATTAAACAACCAGCCAATGGGTAGGTAGTTCAACATGATGACATAATTTTCCAGGGAGCCGAGGATCTACAGGTACTTAACTTCAGCTGAAGCACATAACAACCCAGCCATCTCCTTATTCTCTACTGCTCAGATAAGCACACTCAGACAGTGGAAGTTTAAAACTATCACAGTGCCTTTGTTAGGCAGGTATCTGTTGCAGCTGCAGCTTTTATTTCAGCAATGAGTTTTCTGCATATTGGGGAATTAAGACTTTCACTGAAATTTTTTTAAATGCAATAGGAACATTCCACTGAATCTGCCATCACTACTGATTGTACACCCACACCTTAGGGGTTTCCAAAGTCAGCTGGATTTTTCCTGCAGAGGGAATAAAATTGATCTGCAACCATAAACAATTTTATTTCACTTTCCTCTATGTTTAAGAAAGCCTCTTGATGGATGCTTTGCTTTTAATTTGGCAGAACAAAGTTCATTTATGAGAGTTTCTGTGCCAGGTTTTAGCCCAAGGGCAATTTGAGTTGCAGTTATAAATTCCGTAGAACACTAAAGGAAAGTACAGAAATAGAAATGCTGAGGGTGACAGTAGTGTAAAATTACACCACTTTGTTCAAAGTACATTGTAAGAAAGAACTAAAAAAGCTGGTTAGATTACTTGCTCTTCTCCAAATCTGGACAAACACATTAGGGAGGTTATGATTTTAACAACACTTAATTTTGTCTTAACAACAGAACTGGAGAAAAGAGGCAAGGAGAGTTTTAATGTCGCAAATGCCAAATCAAGATTAAGTTCTGTTATTCTCAGCAGAACAGCCAAACCCTATTTTTACATCAACAAAACACTTCTGTACCGTCAATAATCCAAATTAGGGTTTATTTGGCATAAGTAAATTTTCAACAGCACTAATGACACCACAATCTATTCTCCATTCAGCATGCCAGTAAACAGCTTGGTTTACACTTTTTATGTTCACGCTTTATATGGGGCAGATGACACCATTTATACAGCAAACAGCCAATACAGTCTGCTCGGGGGTAGATCAGACAGTTCTGGATTTTGAATTATTATACTGAATTTTGTCTTGATCGACCATTTATTTTCCATCTGAATTTTACATACGAAATCAGTGTCAGCACAGGAAGAATGTAAGAGTGGTTTTCAAAAAACAAACCAAACAAATCACATTTCATTTGATCATGTGGCCCAAAGAGAACACTCCTCACTCACTCCAAGCAGGTTAACTAGCGCAATTATCAAAAGGGTGCCATGCAGCAGTGTGAAGGCTGTAAAGCCACCCTGAAACGTGCTGAACAATTTGCTGTCAATTCTACTTTAAACTACTACCCCCACAGGGAAGTTTATATTCAAAACCTGACTGTGCTGAATTGCATTTGTTTGGAAAAAAAAAAGTTACATGAAGGCAAAGTGCCATTTCACAGCACAACTCAAACAATTAGCAATTGTTCAAGTTGGGGGCAAGCTAATACATAGGAAAAAGAGTTATTACAGAAACACCTACAGACCCTTCTGAAACAGAGACAAGCCTGACACAGAATGATGTAGGACCAAAGCACGACTTTGCATCCCAGTAAACCAATCTCAGAGCAATTAAATACCAATAATGAAATCTCAAAATATCAATTAACTCTTACTGATAATTGTTGACTAATTTAGATAATTTCAGTGGGAAGAAGCCTTCCTAAATCCTGCCAGTCATTCACTGTCTGTCAACAGACTTTTGTTGGGGGGGGGGGAAATCACTCAGACAGCTGAGCTGGTGAACCAAAGGCAAGCAATAATAAGACTTAATGGCCTGAAGTTTTATTGCACTTTCTACATAACTACACTTAGCAAACGTACTATAAATGTGTTTTTTCTAGCCTGGTTCTTGACAGATGGATTTATTGATTAACGCCAGTTTGACTAAAGAAACGAGATAATGCACTCTGCAGAAAGAATATTCTCCATTTCCTAACGAGATGCAGAAGTACCACTCTAGAAAACTGCAGACAGCATGAGGAATTTGTCTGAAACAAAAATGAGAAGTCCTTTGTCTAATAATACAGGTATACATAACAGAGGTTGTTAAGATTTTCTTAACCATGGTAGAGACTTAAAATGTAATACCCTTCTCGCTATCCTCAGTGGGGTCACAATTACAAAAAAAAAAAAAAAAAGAAAAAACCTCATAAAAAGATGCATTAAGCAGTATTCTGTAACTGTGGTTTCATATGACCTGACTTCCATTTCCTTAGAAGTGCACTACTACTGTTTTAGCTTTAATGAGCTGAAATTTAAGTAATTTTTTCGAGGGCTTTTACAGCTAGAACATAGGACTTTTTACAGTAAGACTTGAATTCAAAGCACATAAGCATATAGCCAGCTTGAAAAATATAAGCACTATATATAACACTAAAAGACAGTCACAAGAGATATCACTGGAAGACTTTGAAACACAAGTCATCTTGCCAAAATCTCAATTTCATTTTTAAAAATGTAACAATAAAAGCCGCAAATCCATTTGAAGTTAAAAAATTGCTTCAAAACCCTAAAAGTCATTTTCAATGCTAGAAATTGAAGATAAATAGAAAATATTTTATTCAGGACAGAACTTATTTCTGTTTCCTTATTTCATTAGGAAATTCAAAATGCATTTTCTGCAAAATAGAAAACATTCAGGAATTAGCTGGGACATTGCAATATGATGTATTTACCGCATAACTTTTAAATTTATTTTGTTGATGGCTAGGTAGTTAGGTATTTCCCTCCTTACAAATGAGTTTTGAACTCAGATAAGAGCTCTTTGAGTGTATCATGTCATTTTATGCATTTATTGCTGTAGCATTTTAAAACAGAAACCTTTCAGATAAAATATTTACTAACTCCACAGAACAAAAACTACATCATCTGGTACTATCAAGCCCTCCAATTTCACACCTAACCCACATGTCAAAACTTGACAGCCAGAAGCAGTGTCAGCAATAACACCCCTTTTATTTCAGGCTTCATAGAGATCTCATTTTCTTCCAAATTCACTCCAAGAAGTACTAAGAAAGATCACAGCTTGCTGCATACAAGATTCCAAACAGAGTTACTACACCCAGCAACTAAACAGCCATATGAGAGAGAAAACACTTGATCATTAAGAACACAAGTAACACAACTAAAAAGTAAGAATTCATTCGGGCAGCAATAGCTTTTGGTAACTGCTGCCTTTTACTTTTGAGGATCTCTGAGGTACACAGGTTCATCCTCCAAAATGTTTTTAGATTGAAAGGAAGCTCAAGAATTGCACTAGACCTTAAGCAGCTCTGCAGATGTATTAAGATTGTAAGATTTGCCAACACCAGCACAAGCCACTTCTCTGACTTCCAGAAAGTTCAACCAGGAATATTTCTTATCAAGAAACTCCTTAAGAGCTCTACTACTGCCCTCACCTATGTAAGAATGGACCTTGCCCAGAACTTTGAAGGTATGTAACCTCTTCCCATCTCTCTGATATTCAGCTGAAACACTGTGAGAAGAAAAACACCACAAAGTCTGTAAGGTTTATCAATAAACAGATGTGACCAATCTTAGGCAAATACTTATATCAAAATTATCTACAGAACCTACATTCCATGTTCCCTTCTACTCTATCACTTACATTCATGCTCCTCCTGCTTCCTAGAACACACTTAGGAAAAATGCTAGGAAAACAAAATATTACTGTATACTCCATAGAAAGCAATACCTCTTGTCTCTTCTTTTTATAAGCTGTTCCTTTCCCAAGTACTTTTCATTTCAACTGTCAAGAGCCCTGCTAAACAGGATGAGAGACATGTAAAAAAAAAGTAACATATACATCATCTTGACAGGACAATCCATGACATTCTTAAGGAACAGAGCTGTCTGTAAATACAAACAAGAAAAATACTTACTTGGGCTTTCCTTAACTTTTGATGCTGCATCTTCAAAATACCTTGCCTTTATCTGATCTCTAAAATACATCTGCCAAGACCAAGTATCACAGGCAGTCAGAAAGTCATTCTCTTAAATACAGCTTTAGGTTTCTCAGCAGAATGTCCCATTTACGACACCTGTCTTATCCCAAAACATATCATTTAAATGCGAGCACATGTCAAAGCACCACAAGCTCTCATTCTACTTTGGAGAGTCACTTCTATTTAATAAAAAGGGGAGCAGTTACTTAACTGAAACCACATCTTGAGCTTGCTTTCACAAATAAGAATACCAATATGAACCTGACACTCTAGATGCTTTTTATTCCTCTGATTTTGGATTAAAGGTAGACCAGTGACAGGAGCAGTGTCAGAAGCAGTCAATGCAGCAGCAACCATACCAGGTACCAGGTAACCATCAGGACTATCCTAATGCCCTAATCGATTCACCAGTTGAAGATACGGCACAAAGAGGTTCAGTTAGCAAGGATGCAAGAACATTTTCCAGTGTTGCCTAAGACCTGAGAAATCCAGCGTCCAGCCACAACACAGTAAGATTGGAAATGTACTGTATTGTGGGACAGTAATTAGTGGTTGATTGTGATGGACAGGTGGGGATTTGGTCATCTCCCCCCTGCCCTAAGAAATGAAATTGCCCCCCCCCAACCCCAGACAGACATGTTACCCAGGCTCTTAATGCAGCCTGAAAAGGTGTATTTCATTGCCATCAAGATGATATGCCCTTGACAGAAAGAAAATATTCCTGACATATTCATACATATGTGTTCCTACATATGGGAATGGTCCACTTTCAAGCTGACTGCCTCTCATTCCTGTCCTATAGTGCAGGAAACAGGGGCTTTAACCAGTTTTCTATTTTGCATAGCCTGGATGGGCCCAGAGATACTACCTTTCAGCACTGACACTGCTTGAAAGAGATAAGAACAGGAAAAAAGTACACAAAGACTATTTTGAATCCAGTCCAGCTTCAACACCTCAAGTTTTAAAGTACTGCTTTGCCACACTACTTTATTTCACTCTACCTTTTTAACAGGATACTTATGTTATTTGATTGACCTAAAAATAAAATACATCAAGCTTCAGTTTCTTCAGCAAGGATCAGACATTAGTAATGGATCCTGAATGGATCTCTTCCAGAGAACTCACCTGATGTTACCACTTACTTCCCTTTGCCTGCTTCTTCCCTCCCAAAAGCAGGCAGACCATCTTTATACACAATAGCATTAACTTGTTTTCTTTTGACTGCTCTGCCTTCTCAGCAACCTGCTAACCATCATCAATGAGCTCAGTATCAAAACTAATGCTGCTTAAAACACACAAATTCAAGTGTAGTTCCAAAGACATGACAACAATTCAGAGAGAAATCGGCACTATAGCTTTTCAGAAAGCTTAGTTCTGCTGTATTCCTTGTAACGATCAACAACTTAACTCATTTGTTTTAAGTCACACTGAACGATTTGTGAGTAGGCCCATAAAAGGGATTCAGATCCAACTCCCACACTACACAGACACCTCTTCCTTCTCCTCACTTCTCCTCTCCTTACCCTTTCAAAGGGGTAAAAAAACTACACACTTTGATGCATTCCACTTAATTGAAAAGGTAATTATCTACACTCCCAGCTTAAGACTTTAAATCATACATCATCTGCAATGATCTTACCTAGAGAAAACTTCAAGCAACTGCTACAGCAAGAGGCAGCACACATGGAAAGAAATTACCGTGTCAAAGGAAAAGCTATGAGTGCTTTTATACTGAAAAGCTCTTACGCAGCGCTTATACCTGAAAAATGATTGGTTAAAAAACCCCCAAACTTTCCCCCTAAACACACACATTTTCCTTGCAATCAGAACATAACTTCACTCACATCTTCTTGTATTTTGAGTGAGCCCATCTAAAATAGGCATGAGCTTTCCCCACTCTAGCAGGGCAAAAGAGGAATTTGGCAGAAGTAATGGGCTTAGCAGGAATAAGCAGATGTTTACTCTGCATGCAATGAAACAGAAGCTAAAGGAAATCTTTTCAGTTTGGGCCTCAAGCTGGATGTACTGTTCAGACTGCACTCTGAAGTTTTTATTTTACAATATAAGTCAACACCAACCCAAAACCATAGTGCTGTTTACCACTAACTGTCTCAATACATATTTTTATTATCCCACACTATTTCAACTAATAAGCATTCAAACAGAAGGAAAAAAAATATACTTTTTATTATCAGGCTTTGAATGAATGCACAACCAAATATAACACGGCATAGAAGGAAACGTTCTTTTCATGTATATCTATTTCATGTACTCAGAAGCTGTCCCTTTTCTTTCATCTCCCAGCTGTGCAGACATTTATGGTTAAGAGCCTCTTGTTCACAGAGACAATTGTTTACCCAAGCGACTGACACATGTGCACTGCCCAGAATCCAAACCCTGCACAAGCTGGTGAACTTTTAACACATACTTATTTGATTCAGATGCTTGGAGAAAGGCCTGAACCAAATTTCTCCACCGGGACAGGTACAGACCATAGCTACATACAGTTTCTGCTTCAAAGAGCTTACAACCTAGCTAATCAACATTCTTTCTACTGCTAGACAAATTCAGGAGACAGGGAATGCCTGGTGTGCCGTCTGTTTCAGACTGATTAACGGAAGGAAACCATTTCAAAAGTCGTACGCATGAAAATTAAAGATATATGACAACATAAACCAAATAGAAATCAATACGACAGCGCTGCTGATTCCTAACCAACACAACTGAAAACACAACCTCGCATCTGATAGCCTGTATATTACTTTTATAGCCCAGCCAGCCTCGGCGTCCACCTCTCCCACGGCGCCGAAGCCAATAGCCGGTTCAGGTTAAATATTCTCTATCCTAATTGTTTTCCACAGCAAACTAAAGAGAAAGACGACGATCTCCCCCACACTCTCGGAAGGGCCTAAGAGAGAAGCAGCACAGTGAGCTCTGTAGCCATCCTCGGCCGCGCATCAAAGGTACGAACTCCTCGGCTGCCAGAGGAGCGAAACTGCCTACGAGATGCTGTGGATGAGGGAAGACGCCCGGGGAAAGCAGGGACACAGCAGCCCAGGAGGGCAGCAGGCGCGGGCAGCCTCCCCCGGCTCCCACAGTGCCGCAGGAAACCATACGGCTTTTAATGGAAAGAAGGGGGGAGTCGTTCGGGAGACCGTTCCAAGAAGCGACACCACATCCCCGGCGAAGTTGGAAGCTTCTGGAAGTTGTGTACATCGTTACGAAGCGCACGGCCACCACCTCCCGCCGCTGGTACCCGCCTGGGGCCCGGCCCCCGCCGCCGGGAGCCGCCACGGCCCAGGCGAACCCCCCGCCCCGGAGACAGCCCCCAGCATCACCTTCATTCCGCGTCTCCCGGAGCACCGCCCGGCGCGGATGGAGGGCGGGCGGCAGTCGGCTGCGTGCCCGTCTCCCCCGCCGCTGGGGCTCCGGCTCCTCCTGCCCGATGTAAACACACACCGGCGGGCGGGGGGAGGCTGGGCCGGGGGGCAGCGCCATGGCAACCCGGCCGGAAGAGGAAGCGCGGGGGTCAGGGGCGCCATGTTGGCGGGGGGCTCGGAGCTCTCAGGGATGCTCCGGGAGATGCGGAGCCGAGAACTTCCAGCGAAGGCAGGGGTCCAGGCAGCCTTGAGGGTGGGGAGCCAGTTATTCGGGCTCTGCCCTCACTGCACGCTTGCCGGCGTTCACTGAATCACACAGAATCAGGTTGGAAAAGACCTCTAAGATCATCGAGTCCAACCTGTGACCGACCACCACCGTGTCAATTAGACCATGGCCACAAGTGCCACGTCCAGTCTTTTCTTAAACACCTACAGGACGGTGACTCCACCAGCGCCCTGGGCAGCCCATTCCAATATCTAATCACCCTTTTAATGAAGAAATTCCTCCTAACGTCCAGCCTGAACCTCCCCTGGCACAGGCACTCCTCTTCGTATTCCTCGTTACCTTGGAGAAGAGACCCACCCCCACCTGGCTACAACCTCCTTTCAGGTAGTTGTAGAGAGCAATAAAGTCACCCCTGAGCCTCCTCCAGGCTAAACAACCCCAGCTCCCTCAGCCGCTCCTCATAGGACATGCACTCCAGACCCTTCACCAGCTTCGTTGCCCTTCTCTGGACAATTGATCCTAAGTCAAGTGCTGGGTAACTAGGAGGGCTCGGGGCTTTCTAGCCCTCTCTGCACATTATCCTCAGCCATTGGAGCATGGCTCCAGCCTGTGGGATGGGGCTGTACCCAGTGCTGCTGCTTCACGTGAGGGAGTGCAGTTTGGTGGCAAAGATAAAAGAATCTGGAAATAATCTTTGGTATGTAAAGTTTTCTTTCTTGTGTATTGCATTAAAACTATCATCTAGCACAATCACACACATGGATAGAATTGTGTTCTGCTAGGGGATGGGTTGGTGCAAAGAGTGAAGCCACACAAAGCAAAATAAAAAAAAAAGAGTGGTTTGAAGTAATGGAGAGAAAACAAAATTAAGCAAATGCTGGTGATAAGAGTTAATTTTTCTCTGATTTAGTATTATTCTACAGGTGATATTGAGTTAATATGTAGAGAACATAACTACAACTCAACAAGTGGTTGAATCCAAAAGAGCAAAGCCTACTTTTGTTCCTTTTTTTAACTTCTTGACTACGACATGTTGCAATTTCTTCTCTAAAGATTATGCCCTTGGCAGCCACGTATGTCTTCTAAAGCATTCTTGAGGACCCTATTAAATCAGAAACCCTAAAAGGAACAATTACATTGCTTAAAGGCTAGAAATGCCTTCTCTCAGTGCACAGTGGAGGAAAACGGGTTAAGTTTTTGTTTGTTTCATACTGTCATTTCTAATTGCAGAACCTCCTCAGAGGGTAGAGGTAGAGTGGTACCATAAGTCTCATCTCCATTTTTCAGTTAAATAGGAAACTCTTGAAAGACACCGAAGAAAGTAATTCCCTCACCTCAGATGGGCTGACATTTAGAGAGATTCCTTTCCTTTGCTTCTCACAACACACCTGTGCCTTAAATAATTATCTGCATCACTTCTCAGAGGAAGTATTCTGCGGCCCTTTCCTGGCAGAGATTCTCATAGCATAATTTATCATTTCTTATGCACATATACACATAACTTGACTTCAAGCATGTGAATCTTTTCAAAAGACCAGTAGTGGAAGCCAGTGAATTCAAGGAAAGTTTCACATACCACAATAATCTCTACAGAGATGCATGTATATATGTGTGCATATGTAAGCACACCTAGTACACGTGTGTGAGGTACTACCCTATGCATTAGATATCTAAAACTAACTGTAATAATATAATCAAAATATAACTTCTTCCCTCAACACAAATAACAAAGTTTATATCAAATAATCTTACCAATAGTACTAGTAAAATTAGATTATATTAAATTTTTAATTGCAGAATACAAATCCACATTTTGGTGAGTAGAAAGAAGTTCATCTCCAGGTTGTGTTGAGTTTAATATGTAAATTATAGCCTGGTTTACAATAAAATAATACTGCCTTAAGTATAAAAAAAAGAAACGAAAAATATCTTTTCCCTTCTCTACGTTATTCATTCCAGTGAAGTTCAAAATAATGCAACTTTCTCCATTTAAAATTCAGAACTTCAGATGAACATAAAATTATTTCTCATGAGGTTCCTAAGCCCTTCAAAATGAGTGCAGTCATTTGAACAAGTTGACTTTAGACAGTAATGTCTGCAATGTCTGCAGAACATTCAAAGAATGTTCCAGCTGAAAAACCAGAATATTCTGGGTGATAGACAATGGGGAGAGGGGACGAAGAATGGGAAATAGCAATTTGTTTACTTTATGCCAAGCGAAGAAAGTACTTTAGTCCTGAAACTATTTCAGCAGCTATCAAAATTATTCCCTAACAAAATACCTACTAGCAGATAGTAGGTATTTATGGTATCATGAGGTATGATTTTGTTCAGTGAAATACTTGGTGCTGAGGACACATAGTTGTCAGCTAGGTTTAAACCACAACAGTCCTTGTTATACATATTTCAGGCGGTGGTTGCTTTGAACAAGCTTTAATACTTTAGGCTGAATGCCCATTAAGGCCTGTGATAACTGTGCACCTGGAATATGCTTTTCCAATTTAGTTTCATCCAAAAGGATTTAATTCATTTAATGCACTCCAGGCCCGGTCTGGTGAGATTCACCTCAAAAGTGTGTCTCTATTGAGCAAAAAGGCTAATATAGATGCTTTCATGAACTCCGCAGTTTGTAAATTAAAAATGATGTCTTTTCATGCAGAAATTCCCTTCCCAGCCTTCCTGAAGAGCAGATCACTCTAAGAGATTTCCCTACCTAGAATTTTCAGTGAAGGGTGAGGATCTCAAACATCATAACTAAAGTGTTGTTCACTTATAATTTTCTTCAAGTTGTTGAAGCCAGTGAAAAAAATATTTTGCCCTTCAGATTTGATCACAGTACATTCCTGAACAACTTTCTACAAGAAAAGGAAAGACAATTTCATAAAAGTTACCATTCTTTGTGAAGGGGTGAGTGTGTGTGTGTGAAAGAGTGAGATTCAGGCATTTTTTGTTTTGAGTAGACTAGAAAGCACTCTCCTCAGGTGCAGCATAACATAATGGTTTCTTTCTGTCACATTTACTAACCTTGGGAGCACTGATGACCAGATACTGTCTCAGAGATAATAAACCTGATCAACAACTGAAAGTCCAAATCACACCCCTACAGTGATAGAGCTTTCCCTTAGATGTATTTGAATATATTGAGATAACTCACGATCATTTTAAAGCACTCAGGTTGTCTCAAACATTTAAACAGAGATAATTGATCGGTTTAGACTGTGCAAGGTTCTGTTTCACCTTTCAATATTGCCACTTGAGTACAGGTGACTGGCATCGTAAAACAGAATGGCCCTGCCTTGTTATCCCTGTTTATCTCCATGATTTTTTCATCTCTAGTTTCTTAAGCCACGTACTTGCCCTGTGTGACATTTGAACAGCCTTCACATTCCCTGCTGTTAAAAAGCATAATGCAGCACAAAAGAAATGCAAATGCCGGGTGGTATAAGACAGGAAAACAATACACAGTAATAATTTATTGTAACAGGTGGTCATGATATGGTGGCAGTAGTTGGCTTATGGCCTAAAGGGTCCTGGTAGAAAGGAAATTATTTCCAGACAATGAAACTGCTGATTAGTAACGACTGTAGCTTTTGCAACTCCTCCAGGCATCTCTGTTCTGGATCAAAAAAATTTCCCTTACCTTGAGAAAATAAATTTGCCACTGGCCTTATCAAGAATCCCAAGAACACCCAGCAAACAAATTAGCCACAACTTGGCAAAGATGTAAGCAGTAACCTTTGCTCATGCTTCATCTTGGTGAAGGACTCGTGTTGCGATAACTACAGTGAATTTCTCTATTGTATAGGCTTCTATAGCTGTCAGTACAGCAGCATCTCATTCTCTCTTTCCTGACGTCACCTTTACAACATCCCTGCAAGGCAGGGAGATACTTGCTGCTTTGGGTAGCTGGATATTGGAGAACGTTCCAATGCCAGCAGAGAAATCATAAAATTCTCTCTGGGAGTGAAGTTCAGGTTTCTGAAGGCACAAAGGTGACTAAACCAAGGGAAGCTACACACTTACAGCAGTCAGTTGCCTAAACACCACCCTACACTGGAATCTGAATGAGCTATCCGATGCCATAAAAAACATTTGTGACAGAGCAAGGAGCATCACTTAACCTTCTACATCCTGGATTGGTAACAGCGTAATTCAGGAACTGATTCCTTTTAAGTACTTGTTCCTGTTCATTTTAAAACACCCATAAATCCTAATGGTATAACAGGAAAAGCATAGACAATCTTGTGATTTGTCTGTGTCACTGGAGGTTCATGATTCATAGCTGTGGAAAGGAGCATTCAAAGGTCCACAGGTTTCTACCTGCCCTCTCCTGTGAAGATGTTTAAAAGCAAAAGACTGGCTCAGTGTTGCATGAAATAAAGGTAAGCTACAGTTCCCCCTGGGCAGTGGGAAGTCTTTTTTTTCAGGAAATAGGAGAGGTATCAAGAAAAGGAATGAAATCTAGTGTAGATAAGTGGTCAGCATATTTTTGAATGCCCTTTTAGGGGATGGTAACAATAAGGGACTTATTAATAGTTTCTGAAATTATTTGTAGCTGAATTTGATATATTATTGCTTAGCTTCCTGCACATGACATCTGGATCTTACCCATGGAAAGGAAGAAATTTTGATATTTCTAAATACTGCATTACATTCCTTATGTATAAAGCAGATTTGGTGACCATATATCCCTCTTATTGGGAAAGTTCTTATGTAAAATCTATTTCAAATCTCTTTATTAAAAGATCCTTCTGCACAGAGATAGAGCACTTACCCATTACCTTCTAGAGGTGTACTGTAATCAGTCTGCCTACTTCTCTGAATGCAAATCCTTTTTGCTCAGTTGTGTAAAAACCTGAACTCCAATATTAGCTTGGCTTATTGTATCATTATTTTTGGTTCTTTGTTGTGTTCCCTTATATTTCTTTGAATGAGCATTGTTAAATGAGGCCAGCTGTTTAACACCTGTCACAGAGTCTCTCAAAAACTGTTAGCATGACAAGAAAACAAATACATCAAAGATGATATGAGGATTCACTGAACTACGGCCATGGTCTGCTTGTTCTCACAGCACCAAGAAAGAATGAGTTTCTATTACATTGTGACAGGAGGTACTTCATGATTCTTATATTAAATGGCGAAAGCACTTCCACCAACAGATGATGGCATCTTCTAGTGAGATTTTTACAAAATGGGTTGTATAAGAAAGGGCATCTTGTTGGCAACCAAGGATTCTTACAGCCTTGCATCTTATATCATGCACATGCCTGCAGAACACTGTACATACTAGGTAGAAAATGCTACCACATGGAAGGATGGCATAAATGATAAAGTAAGAAGAGCTACTATAAAAGCATAACTAAAACAGTTGCACCTCCTGCTCCTTAGATAATAGCTATAGGAGCATTCAGAGATTAAATTTATTACTTCATCACTGAAGTCATACAAAATTCCCACTAATTTCCATAGGGCTAGTCTTTTGCAGTTCAATAGCAATGTATCAGATACCCCATCTATTTAATTCTCAACTTGGTCAAGAATTTTATTTTATCCAAAGTTCACATTATTGTTCTTTTTAGATAGAATTTTTGTTCTTTGAGAATGAAGAAGATACTAATTTAAGTTAAATTTTAAAATATAGTCAGTTTGTTCATATAGCATATGGTTACCTTTGCATCATTGAGAAGAATAAACTAACAAAATTTGAAATCACTTTATACCAAATAAACTGTGAAAGCATTTATGCTTATAGGTTTCCAAAATTAAAACTCAGATGATATTAATAGCAAAATCCAGCCTTAAAAGCAACTGGAAGCTCCATTTCATAAAAAGCCATGTGTTTGGCAATAAAAGCAAGTTTTGATAACTTTAATGAGGGAAAAACCCTGAAAATAAGCAAGTTTGAACTTTTGGATTCAGTTAAACAAAGCTGCTGTATTTCAAATGCCTTTAGTGATAGAGCACGAAGGCAATATATTTTTTATGTAGCCTTCAAAGTCTTGCAATAGAAAACTGTTTCTCCCAAAATGCCAGGATACGTAACTGAATTCACATATGAGTTTCTCAGATTTCAGATTTATTTTTACTTTGAACTCATGCCAAAGACTCTGAACTGTACAGATAGCAAATCTCTGCTAGTAGATTTTGCTGACATTTGGAAGCACCAGTGATTTGTTCTCAGGATGCCAGAACAAGGCTCTAGATAATATTTCTCCCCTATCATGAACAATAGAATTCATATGGTGGTGTCTCTCTTTTCAGGGTATTTTTGATCTGTTTGTTTTAAGTATTTCTTTTCCACCTACACAGAGAATAAATTCTTTTACAGGAAAGAGACATTGACATGTTAATGCTTGCAGAGTTATGGTGTTTCCTTTAACCAGTGCTTCTGGCCAATATCCTCTAATGAATTTACCATCCATTTTGTGATCTCCCCTCTTCAGAGTAAAGTTTCTTCTCAACATTGATAACAACAGGGATGAGAAATCAATTAGCAGCCTCTAAGCTCAGAGTCTGTGGTCCTCAAAGAATACTAGTGACACTGAACTGAGATACACTTTTATTCAAGCATAAATGGCACCTTACAGTGTTAAGGCTTAATGAAATATTAACTTGGTTAATATATAGTTATAACCTGCTGATTTTCTGTGCTGCTTTTTGAGTAGGTGGAATTTTCCTTTCCCCTATTCTTCCTGTGAAACAATCTTCTTTATCCCATCTTGCCACTATTGCCCACACACGCACATCCCTTTAAATTAAATTGTTCCACAGTTGCAGATGGGAAAAGGTGAGTAATTTGTCCCAGGAGACAAAGACAAGGAGGAGAAGAGAAGAAAGCAAAAATCCTCTCCCAGTTATTATAACAGAGATGGCAGACACAGTTAAGGAGAACAAGGCTCTTTAATCAAGCCAGTCGTAGGTTAAGTGTAGGTAAGACATGAAGTATCCAGTATTTTAGATCACTCATACCACCCTGAACATCTCTATCAGGAATATTTAGAGACTTTCTAAAGAAGACCTTCTCCCAGCTTATCCTCTGACTATTTATTGCAGTGGTAAATATGTAGAAAGGTGATTCGCTTTTTAATTTTTTGGCCTACTCTACAAATGCTGTTCTTGACATTCACTCCAGGAATTCCTCAAGGCTTCTCTCATGTGGAGTATTTGGACTCTGAAACCATCCCTATGGTGTAGCTTGAGCAGGCATTACTGCCTAAGCAACATGCCTTCTTCACATGCCCACCTTTCTATCAGTTAAGAAGTGAAGGATGATACACTGACATTCCTCAGGCTCTCCCTGCTGCCCTTTCACTGGTAAGAGTTCCTTCCCTCAGATGCTCAATCTCAGGTCACTGCTTTGCTCATTGTTTCCATATAGGGATGCCTGTGCACAATTAAACAGCTAAACAGTATTGAACATTTATAAATTAACTGGAGACAGATTCTCTCTAATTCCTGATAGTAGTGGGAACCAGAGGGAAATTAAGATCAGGAGCACTGTAGCAGATAGACTTGGGTTGTTAGTTGTTACTTCTGCATACTGGTTGCAGAGCTTTGCTGCATCTATAACCAGCTTCTGTATCAAGAGCCCTGAGATTCCAGGGATTTTGTCTTATAGCCCAGTTCTGCTAGGTTGAATTGCATCCCAGCAGACAGCCTACCTGCAGAGGTGTCTACCACTACATTTAAGATGCTTGTAAACATTTGCAAATGTGCATCCTGATTAAGTGCCATCATATGGCTTTATCTGAATTGTGTTCCAAAAGTAGACTGATGTCCTAAAGTACCTGCTATCAAAAGAGGAGATTCACTTGGTATCAGCAGTGCTCTCAATGTATTCTATATCATCTTGACATGTATCCAGTTTTAGACTGCTCAACAGGAAAGGACTGCATAAGTATTTCTCCTAATGACAGATGGGTTCCAGTACACTGATCCCATTACTCTTTGATCAATAAATTAGTTGTGTAAAAATTAGTACTTTTAGAGATGAGAGATTAACATCAGTGTTTTGTTTCTCTGCTGGACACTGTGTGAATTTTCCTAAGATCTACAGGTGTATTTTGGGCTGTAAACCAAGTCCAGATCTGCTTGTCCACTGCAGCTTTAGCGAAGTGCCCCTGTCCTGGCATAGTGCCCTCTTACTCCCTCTCCCAGGTCATCTTTCCAACCAAAGCATCCACTGCCTTGCATTAGATCCATATTAATGTTCCAACACACCCTTTGGAATAGGGACAGTGTTGTTGAATTGCCTAGTGAAACAGGCAGAGACTATCCACCTGGGAATCTACAGCAGAAAAAGAAATGTCACCGGTCACAGTCAGTGTCACTGCATTGATACAGTAACTGGCAGAGATGCTTCACTTCTCATACAGTCACACTTTGTGTAGCTTTTAAAAAATACTACCCACATTCAACAGCTTCTGCTGAAAACAAGTTTCCACCAAGAGCAGCTGACAATACACATTAATATTGATGGGAAAGTCCAATCACTAAGCAAAGAAAATTCTAGAAAAAAACCACAGACAGCATCCACAGAAGCAGGTCTGTGTTCAAGCTGCTTGTCATGTCAGGCTAGGGCAGATGTCAGCACCTGGAATGGTGTCTAGCCCCACAGGGTGTTGAACACTTCAAACCAACTATTTGTAATCCCAGAATGACTAGTAGTAGACAAGGAAAGGGGATAAGCATTCGCTTATTTGGTGTAATACGCAATCCACGTGTAGTTTTGCAGTTTACAGTCAACACAGATAGAGCTGCCATAGGTGATTGACTCCCTTCTTATAGATTAGAAGAGCCAGCCCCAGTGTTTAGATGATAAATGAACTCTAGAGGACCGTCTTTCATTCTGTAGGTGCTGGTTTCACTTTAGTAAGAACAGAGGCTCACAGATCATTAATTGGAGCAAAAGCTGCATGAATGAGGGAATAATTTACCATGAATTAAACCATGCACAGGGGATGCTGCATGAACAGGAACGATGGGGGAACACATACAAAAAAAATGCCTAGCAATACATTAGTCAAAGGATACATCTTCTTGTATTTTTGAATATTTAATTGAAGTTGCACACAAAGTGCACAACAATGCTTCAGAGCTGATGGTAAAATACATAATCACCATTTTCACAGGAATCCAGTTCCATCTCGGACTCAACTCACAGCAGTGGATTAGAAGGGGTGGAGGAAAGAGATACTTGTCTTGTTCTTACCACAAAACCACACAGAAGAATTTTGCACAGACTGTTTAAATGCCTGTTACAGATCTCAGACACTCTTAAAAAAACTTGTGGAGCAAATATTTGTTAATGTTTGTATGGTTATGTGCTTTCAAGAGACAGTGCCCATACACAAAACCCTGTGCTTCTGCATTTATGCATGCACTTATGCTTTTATGCCTGCATATGGGGATTAGCACATACAGTTAGTCCTTTTTCTAAGCCTAGTGAAATGTGGTAAGACCATTATTGCCAAGAAAGGGAACTTTCATCTCTTTCATCTCCTTCATACTATTCTCCACTAGTGGGCTGTTCCTTGGTAATGATAGCTCTAGAAGAAAAAAAATTGGCTTGGGTTTACCTACTGTAAAGCTACTATGGAGATAGGATATTAGCATATTAGCCCTGGAGATAAAAGCATGGGCAAATTATATGGATTCTAGTAACTGTTGAAAAATATATGAGCTATTTAGAAAGCAACATGTTAAAGGTGTAAGGTCTCAGTTCTCTGCTGCAGCCAGGAAAGGTGGTAAGTTTGCATGGCAGAACTGCAAAAGATGCTGTGGCAATCCCACAGCTGTCAGAAACAGATTCAGATACACGGTTCAGATACAACGGACTCTGGTTCTGTCACCTTTTTCTCTTCCTCCTTTCCCTGCTTTAATTTTACTGTACATGAGGTATCCAGTTCTTTTAAGTCTCCAGGAGAAAGACAGTGACCAACTGAATTTTTTTTTTTCCCTGTAGAACATTAGTGTCTAAGAGGTGTGACAAATATCAACTGACACTAAGATACCACGGTTGATTCTCAGATTTCCCTGTTGAATTATTTTTCCCCCCTACTTTATCTATTCCACTGATAAAAAGAGCCTAGAAATCAGCTGCTGTTCATAAACATCAGAGAGACGAGGCAGAGGAAGTCTGGGCATGGATAACACACTAGAGAGAACAATGCCTTTCCAAGAATCCCACCAATGTCCTAGGAGATCAGGTGGCAGTAGATGTGCAGGTTGAATCCAGTATGACTCCAGAATGCATATGAAGATTATCTTCTGTACCAGTACAGGCTATAGGGCTGCCTGCATGACATGGCTCCAGCATGGAAACTGCTCTTGAATCTCACCAACAATATGCAGTCAAAAAGCCACAGTTTGGAGATTTCCAAGATAACACAATCTTTGACTTGCTGCTATTCTCAAATCCCAGCAATGCAATAAACCAAACTCAGTCAAACTGCTACATTTCTAACTCTTGAGAGCTTCCAGAATTAATGTTATAAAGTGTCTATCTCCTATACATGCCCATCAGATCTCAAAAGCAGACATAAACCTGGAAAATACCTGTGTAAAAGCATTTTTAAGATAGTCAAGATAAATAAAAGAAACTGTGCTGACTGCTAAATATATTGAATATATCACTTTTTCTCCTGTTAAGTATAACCAACTGATACTCACAGCTTAGTGTTGGAAGTACTTTTGGCTGGAAACTCCTCATTTCAAATGAATTATAAAATTAGGGCCTCAAATATTTATTTTCAGGAAAGCTCTTCTAGTATGTGATGTCAGGTCTTAAGCTGTTGAAAATATACATATTCCAAAACTGAGGAAGGATAATGTGGTTTTGCTAGCTCCTAGATTTCTTCTTTGCATTTGCAAAGGACATTATAATTTTCCTAGGGCATAAGCAAACTATCTTCTATTTTCATGTTGCCCCATTCCTCCAGCACACCTGAAAACACTCATCTCTCTTGCAGAGCACAAATCACTTTGCTGTTGGACCATTTATGCCTTTTCTTCTCTGTTCTAGGCACCACAGATCCATTTCAGCAGTGTAATTTTTCTGTAGAAGGTGGAAGATAGACATATTTAGAGGCCTGCAAAACAGGCCTCACAAGCTGGTTTTTTGCTAATTGAAAAATTTTGCCTAACACAAAATAGATTGCTCTATTCAACACTGTCCTTCATAGCTGAGTGTCCTCAACATTTTTCTCACTTCAGAAAAGAACACCTTAGAACTATAGGATTGTAGAGTTGAATCCCCCCAGGTAAACCAGTGCTGTAAGAGGCAGCAATGGTGATTAGAATACAGCTATTTTAGTGCTGATGATATGCTACTCACCTAACCCCAAGTTGAGCTTCGTGTTACAATCCATCTTCATCACAAATCTTTACTTCAAAGGATATTTTGGGTCCAATGTGTCCTTGGACTCCAGATTCTCCCATGAACCCTCAATAAACTGTCATTAGTACCTGTAAGATTCACAAAATCTACTTTAAGAATAGTATTCTAACAAGAACGCAAGTGCGGTGAAGAAAAGGGGCTGAATTTTAAGTTAGAAGAATGCTAACCTATGAGACTAATGCCTGCACCAGCAGAAGCTGCACTAAGTGGGTCCTTCCAGTCTTTTACTCATACATGCTCATACCATCAAGCATTCACAGTGCTTCTTCTGTGCTGACAGACATTTGCTGCACATACTGTATTCTGACTCAGAATTTTCAGTACGAAATTATCAATTATTTAGTCATTTACAAAGGTGGCACAACCCTCTCACATCACATGGGAAAATCCTGTGCAAAAGACCCAGTTTCTGGTGTTAACTAGATGCTATCCAGTACCATAGCAACTACTACCTGCAGTCCCTGGGGTTCATCAGTAAGTATGAAAAGATTAAATACAGAAACACTGACTCTAATGAAGTTTCTACTGTACAAAGATAGGAAACTCCTTCAATGCTTTCCCAAAGCTAAATCCCTAAACTCTGTGAAAGCTACAGGTATTAAGCACACCTGAGAACTAGCACACCTGCTTCGAATTCTTAATGTGGCTGAAGTTGCTTCTCTTTAACAATCAGCTTTGAAAACCTGACCTTAATTTCTGTCTAGAACAGAGATAATAGCATCCAGCTGCTTTGTAAGTGCTTACAAGAGAATGCCTGAAAACTGGAGGCTCTGATCCTTTGCCAAATATTGCTTGTCAGGAACGTGTAGCAATCCACATAGGGAGTGATGATATGGGACTCTTAGTTCTCATTCTGCTACTAAGAGATCCTGGATATGCTTTATCATAAGTCAGCATCTGAATTTCTTTATCGATGAAATGCAGCTACACAGCCCATTTTTAGTGTAATATTTCAATATATTTTCAAAATAATTTGAATGAGATATGCTAAGAAAGTTTTGAATGTTATTATCTGCTTGTACATTTTTCATGTTGTTTTTTAGCCTTTAAAAAGTGTAACTCCCTAAAAGCAAAGAAGTTAGATAAAAGGAGCAAATAAAAGGATAAAATCTTGAAAATGGCAAGAAAATATCATTGTCTGAGATGGACATTTTAAAAAGACAACAATCATACTTAGAGAGCAGCAGAAAAAAAGAATGGAAGTCATATCTGGATGGTGAAAATAAAGTCCATTGTAAATTCTGACAAGTGGCAACATATAACATGGGTTAAAAGAGAAATTTAAAAAAAAAAAACAACCAACCAAAAATCTACCAAAGTTGATGGAATCAGTAGATAAGCAAGATAGTAAAGGAAACGATACGCTTACTGCAACAAAGTTGCGCATCCCTTAGGGCTGACATGTGCTATGGAGCAGGACAGGGATGTTCCTGGTGAGATCATTCCTTACAGGGGTTGAGGAAATCTCAGGTTCAGGAAGAATGTCTCAGAGAAAATATCACTGCTGACAAGAAAGGGTTTTAGCACGAATCAGTGCAGTGAACAGTAACAACAGATGATGCTCACTCAGGACTTCAGAGGCAGCTCACATATGAAACTGTTCAGCTGCTGAGTGAGCTTGGTAAGTGCTACTTAAATCACCATGGTGCCAGAGCTATGGGAAAGTGCAATCAAACTTTAAAAAGGATGCAGGATGAGCGATTATATTTCTTCCTACACACTGCTGGAAGAAACATTTAATAGAAGTAGTAGACTCAGGGACAAATATATGTTGGTGCTGAGTCAATGTAGCTTTCCCAGAGCCTGCAATACAATTTCCTAGGGGTCTCTGAAGAAGCCTGTGATGATCCAGTGCATATCATTATCTAAGCTGCAGTTGTGTTCACTGGATAGCCCACACTGTGGTATAGGGAGTGAATTGCAACGTGTTGTAGCTTTTAGGAATGGAGAGGGCCAACAGACCTTAATGGCTCCTGACTGGCCTCACGTGGGGTCCTCTGCCCCTTGGCCTGGGAGTTCCATTTAGGCTTAGGCTTTGGCTTTTGCTCACTGTTTGGGCTATGTCATAGGAGCATATATCTTCGATCTAGTCTTAGTATCCTTCCTGGACCTTGGATGTGTGTTGTGTCCTTGTTTTTAGTCTTGTCTGTGCCTTCAGCCTCTGGATGCACTTCAACACCATGTCAAATTGGCTATGCTGAGCTACTGAGAGACTGCTGTGGCCACAAATCCTAGGGAGCCCCCCTTATGGAGCAGCTCTTTTCTGGCTGCTCCCCTCTGGCCCATTTGTCTTGGTTCTCTTTCAAGGCAAACCAGGGAAAAGGACAATGGCCTATGTTGTGAAGTTAAAGTGGAGCCAGGACAGAGGAGTATTTGGGTTTTGCAGTATAAGCTTACCAAAACCTTTTAGGAGGACTCATCAATAAAACAAATCTCAAGATTTAAGAATCCTTTAGAGAAAATGGTGCAGGTAAATAGTTCATTTTCCTAATGGGCCATCAGAGCACTTCAGAAATCTGCTGTGGCATCTGTATGCATAACCTGTAGGTATCTGGAGAAGGTGAATAGTGAAGTAACAAGACTGCAGAAGCTAAACTACAGTTTTGAGATGGTTCAGGCTAAAACTGATGCATCACTTCTCAGCACAGATTACAGGACAGACTTTTCATGCCTGCAAGCATTTTCTGCAGTTAGTGGTTGGTGCTGAGAGAGGGATCAAAGGAGTTAACAGGCTGTGAGTGATGATGGGGAGTTCCTGACTGTTTTTGGAAATGTGTCCCACTTGCACAAATGGCAAACCACTAGAGAGCAGCATTAAATCAGGACTTCTGTTTTGTGTCTGAAGAACTTTTACATAAAACAATGCATTTGTGTGATGTTTGCATTTGGACACTGGTTTCAGATCAGGTTTTACCAGAACCAGGGCAGCTATAGACAAGTCAGTCCCATCTGGCTCAGTCTTTGGGTATGCAGATACTCAAATACTGAAATCAATCTTTGTAGCTTGTCTCCAGGAACCCAGCTTCCCCCATGCATCAAGTTAAAAAGCTATAGTAAAATTCTCTTCAGCCTACAGCTACTTCCAAAACCAAATTAGCTGTAAAAGCTTCTGCTGACTCTTGTCTCTAGCCGTCATCTCAAGTTAAGGCTCACTGACACATGTAGTTATCTCCAGATCAGGATCTGTGGACTTGTGCCTCTCCTTTCCAACATTATGGTATCATTCTGACACTGGAAAGGTAAAAGGTAACTGGTGGTAAAATAGCAGAGATCACACTGCGCAGGAGTGGTTTAGGAGAAACAGAATCCAAACACATGTTGGTTTTAAACTAATTTCAACATAGTTCAGTATTTACACTGGAGACTTTTTCTCTCAAAGAATAGATCTTTCTTTTAAATAAAAACATACCTAAAATGTGGAAATATGTCAATATATGCAATGGCCTAAGATGCTGTAAAGTACACCTCAATTGACTAATTATATTAAAATTAGCATTCCAGTGTTTATGTATCAAGTGTTTATGTATACTATGCTCATTAGTAACCTTTTCTATGAAAGGTTTGCTTTTGCTGCCTGGTAACTGGGACAAAATAAGGACCAGGGACCAGATTTACAAAATCTTAATTTTGTGATTTTGACCTTTTCTGCAAAAGCCAAAACATTTTTTGCACTTCATCAAGGTCAATGATATAATTATTCTAAACTGATTACCTTACTGGCAACTGAAAAGCAGGAAAGCTCATTTTCTTCTCCCAATCGTTAATGATGCATGAATTGCATGCTTTCAGTAATCCTAACATCCTGAAAGACACAATATCTGTAAACAGATAACTCTTAAATAACATAATTTTAAACGCAAAGGAGGTTTTGTGTATGTTTTTATTGTTTAACTCTTTTCAGCTTGTTACAGTGTAGTATAATACCTTCGTTTAATGACTACAAAGTTATTTTAAAATGCTCTTCGGCAGAATCTGACTTCTGTCTAAATGCAGGGCTGCTCAGAGCCTTAAAAAGAATTGTCATGTAGTAAATGCAATATTTTCTATTATTGTTACTTTAAAAATTAGGATTTTTTATGTAGTAAGAACAATTGGCCTCTTTAGGCATGTAGAGATAACTGTGAATCCTCCTGAAAAGTAATAAGCTTCCTAAAGTGAACACAGTAGAGTTATGCCAACTGTTTGTTCACTAGAAATTGCCTGCATGACCTTTATGCGAGTAGCTGAGGAACTGAGTTTTAGAGTGATATTCCACTGGATACTTACACAGTCACATAGCCATTCACTCTCCTGAAATTTGTGTCCCTTGAGGTTCATTTGCTCTAATGCTTTAGCCAGGGAAAGTGCCTCTGTACTTTCTCGTTATGGAAAAGTCATGGGACATACCATTCCTATAATTTCTGATGATACCTATTACTGATACAGGGCTAGAGAAAAACCCTATATTTAAACACTTACAGATGTTTGTTTTTTCTAACTTTATCATTAAACATTTTGCCAGAGGTACTTGGATTACATGGTGAAAGAAGTGCCCATTCTATGCCGTGAAATGAAGTTGAAACTAAGCAAGCATCACTAAGAATATGATAAACATATTAAAATTTCTAACCAATGGGAGTGATAAAATATCTGGCAGATCAAGGACAGTGTGGCTAACAATGAGAAATGCCAAAAGACAGTGTAAGAAAAGGCATATGGGAGAAGGAATGCAAGTTACAGCTGTGTAATCAAATTATTTGGATAGATAATGAGAACAAGACCTGAACATTATTCTGCTAAAATATTGAAGCAGGCAACTGTAGACAAGCAGCATCAAAAAGGAAATTTGCATCTACGAGACAACTTCTGATAATGTGCTATCAGGTGATATGAGACTTTGGTCTATTAATTAGCCTTGAAAAATACCCAGTTGTTCCTGGCAGTCAGGAAAATTAATTAAACCATGGGATAAATCTCTTGGTTCAAGGTTTTTTTTCCCCCATGAAATGGATATGCAAAACTGGCAGAACTTCAAAGGGCTCTCCCATCCCTCCTTGCTGCACACCTGGAGTGACCCAGCTGGAACAGGTTGTCTTCTCTTGCTTCTACTGCCTAATAACTTCTGCTCTTTCCTCTGTCGTTTTGTGATGTATAGCATCAGGAATATGCTCCTGTGACTCCTTCTGTCTCTCTTTTGAACCTGATCTTGAATAGACACAGAGGTTGCTTGGAACTGTACAGGAAAAGCTCTGGTTAACAATATAACAAACATGAGGACTTCTGAACTTCATCCTCTTATCAGCCAAAGAAAAATGGGCCTTTTATGTTGCACTTCATTTTGCCGTATAATCCACATGGAAATTATAACTGTAGATGAATTGTGGAAGTCACGGAAATGTGGAATATTTTAGAAATTTTATGAGCAAACTATTAATAGGGTAAAATGAAAATATTAGTAGCAAAGTTTTACATAATATCAGCTAAAATTTTCCTAGCAAAGTACTCCCTAAAAACAAAGGACCAGCCCATACATCTCTCTGAAAAGGCACCCTCTGCCATCTCAATTTGCGGTGAACCACATAGGTTCCTCAAAAATTTGTCTCTGCAGGCAATTCCAAAGGTTTTCTTGCTTATTTCTTAAAGATCTGATACAGCAAATCCTTAGGATTTTCTATAGCACCTCAGTATTTCTGCAGGGGCTGAAGCTGGAAGGAGAATGCAAGATATGCCTGCCTATGGTGGTGTTCATGTGTCTGCAAGATGAATATTCCCATTCTGTGGCTTACTCTTACAGTGTAGGATTTTCTAGGATTCAGCCTGTCTTTCTAGTCTTGTTTCTATTCATGGACATCAAAGGAAGGAGGGCTTCCCAGAAGGTGGGAAGCCAAAACTCTGTGAGCTGGTGTTTTTATTTATTTATAGATTCCAGAAAGACATACAATTGCTGTCAGTGGTGATTATATTGCAAGATACCGTATTGGAAAAACAATTTCAATCAACAATTAGATTCATCTCTGACTCCAACAGATTTCTAGTGCTCCTGGCTAGCAATGCCTGGCTGAGAGCTGTGCACAGAGGGGACAAGCTTATAGATGGGCTCTGCAGAGCAGAGTGGCTCCTGGCAGCAAGCTAGGGAATTACTAGAACAGGTAGTGTGGATGGATCAAAGAGTTGTTTGAAATTGAGTTTTGCTGCAAACAGACTGCTACCAGATATCCTTGCCTTGGTCAGCAGAGGGGACCTACAGCAGCTCATGGGTTCTTCTTAGAATTAAAGATGAGTCACTTTAAGGTTATGGAATTTTCTTTCCTATTGCTCCACTTCCTCTGTTTTCTAAAGATAAATAAGAAATGAGAGCCTGGAAATTCTCTTGAGAGGTCCTGCAGCTTGTTTGTTTTGTAAAAATACTTCTTGTTATCTAATTTTGTTACACTTGTTAACAACAGCAGCAGCTTTCCCATAAAACTTGCCCCAAGTAAACTAACCACAACTTTGACAACTGAGCTGCAGAGCAGAGAAGATCATCTTGGAAACTTGAAAATGAAATACTTTCTTCTGCCAACTCATTTAGCATTTCTCTATAGCTTTGCACTAAGTAAACCTGTCCAGGTGTGTTGCTGCTCTGAGATGTTGAGAATTTACATTGCTGCTGCTGAGTTGCTCTATCTTAAAATTAGTTACAAACTTCTACTGCTGTGATTCTACACGACAGAAGTCTTCTACTATGGAGATGAATATGTATTAAAATATATGCTTTTTTTTCAGATAGCTACAAGAAACAATGACTTAGGTGAGTTTGATTGTAATTATTATATAAATAACTGCAGGTTTTGGTGGGGCTGGATCTATATACCTGAGCATCATTATCTGGTACTTTTTTCTCTTTGAAAATGTTTTTCAGCATCAGTGGAAGGCAATTCACAGAATTCAAGTGTGTTTTAAAGTCATATTCAGTATGATTATTTATGCTGTTTGGATAAAGAAATTAAGAAGACTTATAGAGCAATCGCTATATGAAATGTTCTTTTCTATATGTAGTTTCAGCAAATCAGAATATTCTTCACTTTATTTTCTTTTCTATGTGATATATAGCAGTTCCCTGTCTGCTATGCCCAAGACTGCTGTACTTTTTTTTGGCCTAATAACTGATAGCTCTTGTCTGTGAGAAATGTATTCCAAGTATTTTGGAGTCAGAACTGAGGTGGATGTCACAATGTCTTATGTCAAATTAACAGTTAACCTGGAAATTAATAGCTTTCATGCATTCAATATGCATCATAAAAATAGTAATTTCTTTTGTATGATTCATCTCATTTTTACAGAGGTCACTTATGATTTTTCTTTAATTCCACAATCTCTAATGAAGAGAACAATGACTTATAATACTTAGCAGTCCCCTCTGAAAGCTCCCAAAGCTTTTTAAGCTAAAATATATTTAGTCAGGACTGATTAAAGTTGCACTATGACATCTATATTAATATTAAACTTTTCTACCCAGGAAGCAAGGCAAACCTAACCAGTCTTGACATACTAATCCTTTCTCACATTATTAGGAGATGAACTTCAGTGAAAGAAATTTCCAAAAGCTTATTTAGTGTGTACTTCTTGTCTCCCTTTTTTACGTGTATTTGCCTTCTCAGTGCCTTCTATGTTCTTTATCTTCTTCATCTGCCAGGTAGTGAAATAGCTGTGTATGAAGGAGACATCCTCTTGAGAAGAGGACGACGCAGTGCAATTAACTGTGAGAGTTGTTTATGGCCTAAGTCACAAGATGGACTAGTCAAGGTTCCAGTTAACATCTCTGCTGATTTCTGTGAGTGTATGCAAATGAATGCTGTAAAGTTACCATTGATCGTCCAGTCCCTATACTCCCTGTTATTTTATTTTTCTGTGGCACGCACCAAAAGCAATCTCTGCACAAGTGAGAGTTTATTGACACATTTCTTTTGCTGTCCTGTTAGCCCTGTGGTAGTTTGGCTAAGACTCCAAACATTTCAGTTACAGACACTAAAATATGTGGTTAGTTGGGCTGTAGTCAGCTAATTAATTGTAATTTCAAATATTAGCCCATTCCTGCTAGCTACAATGCACTTTGATATTTAGCAAGTAGAGAAGAAAAAGCATAATTTATTCACATTATGAATGTATTTTTGTCAAAATTACCACTAGGAGCACTTTTTTGAACTCTATAATTTTCTTTCAGATTTCTCATGGAAATATTCCCATGCTAGAAACCCTGTAGAGGCAAAAATGGAGGAAAAATCTTTGAAGATATTTTTTCCTTTGTTAATTCCCTCTAGTCAGTCAATAGCTCTGTCCTGTGCAAAAGGCTGCAGGAGTGATGCCTTAATCTGGACTGGGGCTTCCATACAGACCCTTCTTAAAAGATCTTACCTGGAGAGAAAATGTCATGGAAGTGAAATACGGCCTGTGCCTGATTCCCATTCCTCAGGGAAAGAAACTGAGGAAAGCCCAGTCTCTGCGTTATCTAGTCTGCTTCTCTGCCTATGTGCTTCCAGAACTGTGGCATATACTCTTGTGGTTAGGTGAGGGTTATTTCCTTCTCTCCAAACTTTAAATATTAGGAAATTGAGATACAAATCAGTCATAGATGATTCATAACTAAGGAAGCCAAATTAGGCCAAAATGTTCCAAAGTAGATAAACACTCTGATCTTTATTTGGTAGCTGAATAGAAACACCACATGTGATCTTCAGAGCCTTGGCTGTCTCAAGTGATTCCACAGGGGCTGTGGCAGGCATTTTTTTTTCTGATAAACAAAATAAGGTTTTGGTGCCTAGCTACAGTCAACTGGCTCATTTGGGATATTTTAATCTAATTACTTATATCTGAAACTGTCTCATTTCTTCTGTCCTGTCTAATGGAAGAAACAATGTAAATCTTTTGCTTTCCATCAGGGGTTTCCTATAGAATATGCATATTGATAGCTGTAATTCTTATACCTCCCCTTAAAAGTCCAATCAACTTGAAGATCTCTGAAGGCTTTGTGCCCTTTTTTTACTATACTTGTAAGATAAAAAGCTAAAAAACGTGAAGTTTTAAAGGAATGCATCCCATCAATGCACCTTGGTTTTTATGAACCAAGAAAGATTTCTCCTGGCCCCATTCTCTTTCTAGCCCTAACAGAGAGGTCTTGGATTGCTGATGCTCTGCAAGAGATCTCCACACTGACCTGTGTGCAGTTTGTAAATCGCACTACAGAAACAGACTACGTGTATGTCGAACACGGGCAGAGGTAAGCTCCCTGTCTCCTGAGAGTGGAAGCACTCAAAAGGTCTTTCAGATTTCTTTTCTGTTTTGTTCTGGACTTAAGGAATTGCCTTTTTTTTTTATCCTGGGAGTAAAGATTCAGAGAGCAGGTGCAATTATTCATTTTTCTTAAGATATACTAGTAGTTAAATCAGTTAATAGGCTGCAGGAATAAATGTGTGTGTGGACTTAAAAGTAACAGGGTGTAATTAAAAAATGAGACATTTTCTTTAATTGTAAAAATTTTATCTCATGGCAGTGACTATTTGAATGTCCTCTTCTGTGGCTGCATATCTAAAGGACCTTGGTAACATAAACAGTACATCTGTATATTTGTATTGGCTGAATATAATCATTTTGGTTATTGATTGCCTATTCTTAGTTGCTGGTCTTACTTTGGAAAAATTGGAGGACGTCAAGCAGTAGGCCTGGTGAAAAATGGTTGCATGGATAAAGGAGCAATTCAGCATGAAATGAACCACGCGCTGGGTTTCATCCACGAACAGGCACGGAGCGATCGGGACAGATTTGTCAAGATTATGTGGGAACACATAGTGGCAGGTATGTCCACTAAATCTTAAAAGAAAATATATACTTTCAGATAAAGGAGAATGTTTGTACTAGGGAAATTCCTGTGGCTACATCTATGGTAGTGTGGAAGATACAGCCTAAAAGTAGCTCTACATTCTTATTTTGATTGCCATCTTGAGCCCAGACTTCAAAATACCAAGATCATCAGGAATGCAAAATGTTATAGATAAGACTTGGCCATGAAGTGAGACTATAGGACTCCTAACTGGGTGAAACATGACATTCGAGGTCATGGTGGGGAATCACGCAGCAACTCTATCCTGAGGAAAACCATGGAAATAGGAGAAGGCAGCAAGTAGACGTCTTGGCACTGGCAGTGAGTGAAATGCACATATCCTAAAATGTATACAAACGAGAGACTCAATACTGAGACAATGGAAGCACATGCAACCACTAGCATGTGCAAAATTCTAGGACCTGGAGTGATGTGAGAAGAAAGACTGCAATTATTTCCTCCTTGTGGACAATACGCTCCCATGAAAAGAAGGAGCCATGGGGAGCAATCAGGATAGGTAAATCTATAGAGGAAAAACAAGTGGATGTTATTTAGGGAAAGGAATGAAGGATGAATAGTTTGGGTATGTGCCCATGATCTGTGTGCTGAAAACGTGGGCTCATATACACACCTCCAGGGTCTGGGGAATAAAGGGTAGAGAGAACAGCAGGAGATCAAAGGGAAAGTGGGAAAGTGGTACACAGAAGAAAAATATCAGAAGAAAGTATGGAGGAAATCACTTATCTGACAGCTGTGAGAGAGCTGGACAACCCAAAACAATTGTAAAAATAAAATAGTGTATTTAGTTCATTATAGAAAATAATAGTAAATGAGGCTGGACAATCGGATATCAAATTCTCATACGCCTCTTCAACAAATGAGATATTCAGCTCTTCAATGTCAGGCACAGCTGAAAATATATCTATCTTTTTCTCCAGATGGAACGTGATTGTTTTTATTGAAAATTCCTAACACACTGTTCTCCAAACTTTTTTCAGCTATTCCCATGATGTCCTAAGTAAATTCCATTTGTGCTGTTCTTTATTGAGGTTTCAGCTCTAGTGTTAAGGTATAATTTTGCTGTGAGTTGTTTGCCATTGTACAAGGGTGTGCCATGTTTGAAATGCCAGCAAAGGATATACTAGAAAAGAGGAATTGAAAACATTAAGTTATATATATTAGACACACAGACACTAGTTTTGCAGAGGGAAGTCCACAGGTACAGATGTCATAATTTCTGAAGGATAGAGAATCACAGACTATGCTGAGTTGGAAGGGACCCACAAGGATCATCAAGCCTTGCACAGGACCATCCCCAAAAGTCACACCATGTACTTGAGAGTATCATCCAAATCCTTCTTAAACTCTGTCAGACTTGGTGCTGTGACCATTTCCCTGGGGAGCCTATTCCAGTGCCCAACCACCTTCTGGGTGAAGACCCTTTTTCTAATACCCAGCCTAAACCTCCCCTGACACAACTTCAGGCCATTCCCTTGGGTTCTGTCACTGGTGTCCTCCAGGCTGAACAGACCAAGTGACCTCAGCTGCTCTTCATACGGCTTCCTCTCAAGGCCCTTCACCATCTTCATTGCCCTCCCTTGAACACTCTCTAATGGCTTAATGTCTTTCCTATATTATGGTGCCCAAAACTGGACACAATATTCAAGATGAGGCTGCACCAGTGCAGAGCAGAGCAGGACAATCCCCTCCCTCGACCACCTGCTGATGCTTTGCCTGATGCCCCCCAGGTTGGCCCTCCTGGCTGCCAGGGCACTGCTGACTCATATTCAACTTGCCTATGACCAGGACCCTAGGTCCCTTTCTGTGATATTGCTTTCCAGCATCTCATTCCTCAGTCTGTATAAACATCCAGGGTTGCCCCATTCTGGGTGCAGAATCCGGCATTTCCCCTTGTTGAACTTCATATGGTTGGTGATTGCCCAGTCCTCTAATTTGTCGAGGTCTCTCTGCAAGGCCTCCCTGCCTTCGAGGAACTCAACAGCTCCTCCCAGTTTTGGTTGTCTGCAAACTTGCTTAGTATCCCTTCCAGTCCTGTGTCCAAGTCATTTATAAAGATGTTGAAGAGCACAGGGCCTAAAATGGAGCCCTGTGGAACCCCACTAGTGACAGGTCACCAGTCTGATGTTACCCCGTTCACTATTACCCTCTGTGCTCAACCCCTGCGCCAGATGTAACCAAGCTCTGATTCAGGCACAGTATCATGAAAGGATAAATGAGGGGAAAGAGGTAAAGAAGACAAGACTATGCAAAAGGAGATGGGCTATATCTTCAGTGTTTTAACAGTGTTCACCATGGGTGGAGAATGAGATGATTTGTGTGACAAGGGAGTTAGAATGCAGAGTGTATGCAGCTCAAGCACTGTAGGGAAAAAATGCAAAGATATAAAGGGAAAAGGAAATAAAGAAACACAGTTATGTTCATGAGGACTGTTAGTGTACATCTCCTCTAAAAACATGCTGCTGTGCTCATAGCAGAGCTCCTCCTGACCTTGGTGGTGCAGAACTAGACTTCAAGACCTTTTGCAGCTTCCCAGCTCTCTCACACAAGCTGTTCTCTTGCCAGGACTTCCGTACTGTGGATGTTTTCTGCATTTTGTTTTTATCCAGTAATTTACCTTGGAAGCCATCCTACTTCTTTGTTTTGACAAAATGCAGCCCGATTGGTTGCTGTCCACTTAGCTACTTGAAACTCAGCTTGTTTTTCCCAAACTTTTGGGGAAAAAAATATTCAGAAGAGTCATTACACTTAGATTCTGGCAGAGGTAGATTTTATTTTATTTTTTTAGAGTGGAAAAGATAGAGTAAGTCCCCACACATGTGCAGGTCTAGACAGCCAGATCTCTCTGGCATGTGATGAGGGAGATAGTTGTTTGCTGGCAGCACCTCAGTCCAGCCAGGATGCCATTACTTTTTCTTTATTTAGCAAACAAATTCAGCAAAGCACTTCTGTGCCAACCAGTAGCCACATGCTCAGATGTTTCACTGCATTTGAACTGTGTTCTCTGTTCATCACCTCAAAAGAAGCTGTGCACTTGCTGATAATTCTTTCTGAAGTCAGTACAGCAGATAAGAGGAACTGAGATTAAAACACAGTCAGGAGGGCCAATGCTCTTGAGAAACAGTTTAAGCCTTAATGAGGCTTTGATCTACGAAAAGCTCCAAAGTTGTGTTTATCCCCAAATTTTATATTACTCAGGATTTTGAATCTTCTTTTTGCATGTCTTAGCCCTCAGCCCAGGACCAGCGCTGAAGGGCATTACTGGCTGAGATTTCCTCTCGTTGCAAGCCTGCTGAGTTGTGTAGGCTGCAAAGATATCCAATTCTGAACTCTTGTCCAGATGGTCTGTGGTTTACAAACCACATTTACAGTTACAATAACGGAACAGAACTAGAAAGGAGTGCCCAGTGGTTAGGGCTTTAGCTTCAGTGCCAGACTGACTTCATTCAGCTCCCTGCTCTGACAGTGCTTGCTTGCCTGTCTTACCATGGCCAAGAGACCCAGAATGCAATTCATATTCATGCTCTGCAGTCTATGGAGAGAACGAGGTGTCTTCTTCAGATAAAACTCCCTCCAACTGTGTCTCTCTTTTTTCCCTCTCCTCTGACTAACCTGGAAGCCTTGAGGAATAGCTTCAGTGCCTAACTTAGAGAAATAAAGCTAGGTGACATGAATTCCCATCTCTGTCCCTGGTCCCCAGTCCTGTATCAGTGTAACACTTTTTTATCTCATATTGACTTTTTAAGGTTAAATAGATGAAAAGCAGCTATATTCAGACAGAATTTGTTTAGCTGAGTTTCTCTGCTTCATGTGAATCACATCTCTTCACTGTAGTCATTGCTGATGGGTTTGATAAGAGACAAGGCCAGAACATGGCTGATAAACATGGCCTCTGGGGCAAGGAAAAGGTAAACTGTATCCCTTTCTTTTGTGGTCTTATAACCCTGTGGTGGAAGGACTCAGCAAGACCCATGCACAGCTCTGAATTTTTTACCTACGTGGGTAGCCAGATTTCCCTCTAAATGTATGGATGCAGCTTTGGAGACATAGGTTGGATGTTTATAATACTCAAGATAATGCACCGAAATGTATTTGGAGACATCCTAAAGAAGATGGACAGATGAATACTTTTGCTTGAAGAGTGTAATGGATTCATTGATTATATCAAAACTTTGACTTACTTGATTCACTTTATATTCTGAAACCTACTAGATTGTAAAAATGGATTCCCATTGGCTTCAAAAATCTCAGGTGGTTTTGCTAGATCCGAGATCTCATGAGAACAAGTATTAGTATCCAAAGTTGCTCTTAGGATTATGACAGCAGTCAGTGTACTATTAGAGCAGCAATAATTGTTCTGACTGAAATGTTGCTTTCCTACCTTACAGGGGAACAAGGGAACTTTGGAAAAATGAATTCCAGAAACCTGGGTCTTCCCTACGACTACTCTTCAGTGATGCACTATGGCGCGTAAGTTGTTTTCTGGAATGTCTTTTCAAAGGAGCAAACAGCTTTCAGATCTAGGAAGAAGCAGTTGCTCTGTGCAGGGAATTAATTTGCTGTTCATTTAAAATTGAGTGAATGGATATAATTAAGAGCGAGCATACTTCCTTTGTCCGCAGGAGTCCTGGAAAACAAGAATTGATATGGATAGAAGAAAAACATAGGACACCATTTTCTTTCACTGTACTCCTGCCTCTTGCTAGCAGAGGCCTTTGACATGGCTGTGGTCCGAAGTCTAACTGTTTTGAGTCACTGATCTAAACTAGTTCTGAAGTCTAAATTATTTCATTAATATAGTAACAGCTGATCATAGACAACAACATTTAAGTATAGAGGCAAGAAAGATGGATTTATTTTTTTATATCATTAAGATGTTGTATGCTGCCTTATACTCATCTGGGAGCACTGTCTAAAGGCTACATTTTAGTTCGTAATGTACAAGCTTATATCATGTACCTTCTCCTTTATTTCCATGAGCAAGTAACAACTTCTGAACAAAACTGTGAAATAAAACTTGCCTAGCCGAAAGCAGGAAATTGCAAATAGCAAATAGGCAATTAGTAATGGAGACAGAAATACTTCTGCTCCTCTGCCTCAGGAACCAAGAATGTGGGATTCAGTTCATTTTGCCAGGACACTGGTGAACTCTCTTGACTCAGGACAGTGCAGCTTTTTCTGCTTCCTTGCCTTCAGCTGCTGCACACCAAATGGCTGCCACGCTGATCCTCTTCAGGGAAGACTAGCTGGTCTCTGAGAAGCTTCTTGTCCTTTTCCATTCTGTTCATTCTGTTCATGTGGTACATGAATATGATTAGGCAGTTAGAGAACTTCACTGTCTATGAGAAGTAATCTAGAAATGTGATTTCTTTATTCCTATAGGTACGATTTCTCCAGCACTCCAGGGAAACCAACTATTGTACCAGTTCCTGACCCCTCTATACCCATTGGGCAGAGAGAAGGGCTGAGTAACTTGGATGTAGCCAAAATCAACAAGCTCTACAAGTGCAGTAAGTGCTGTAGATAGAAGGCATATGAATCCTTATACAGCTGATGTCTGTAGGCACTGACAGACATCCCCCAAAGGAACTCAGCCATCAGTCCCTTCAATACATCTCTCCCTCACTCTACAAGAGGAAACAACTATCCCTGTGCCAAACCCCTGCCTTCTTGGAAAGGATAATTTACTTTCAATAATTCACTGTCATTCTGAGGTATCCTCACCTAATCCCTGCTCTTTGACATAAGCAAAATCTATTAGAGAAATCACGGGTGCTACTTCTGTCACATTCTAATTTCAGGAGAGCTTGGAAGGTTGTAAAGCATGTAACCTCTCCTCAGCCATGATTATGGCTTAGGGTCATGTGCCTCAGTAGTCCCAGCAGGTTTGTGATTTCTCTCTACTAGAAAATGACTGAAGGGCTGTAAGTATGGGTGCCATTCAGCATGATCAGAAACCTCTTTGAGGAGAAAACCACAGGCTTTTTGTATAGCTATCTAATTCCTTGCTCCATCCATTTCTTAACTCATCCCTGTGGTATCTTAAGGTCTAGAAATACCTAGCATTCCTCTGTAAGCAGGAACTCATCAGCTGAGATGCACAAAACAGGTATAACATCATGCTCCTGCAATGCATGGGTTTTGCCTGAACTCCCAGTACATAGGCTAATTGATTTATATGGTATTTGACTTTTATGGCAGTTATTCAATTAGTTTTCAACAAAACAGGAAGAAACATTAACAAGGCCTAAATATTAGTGTACTAAATTCTGCTCTGAATTGTGTTAGAACTTAGTTAAATAATTAGAAATTATAAGGAAACAGCATTCCTTCATTTGGATAGTTAGGTACAGAAATCATTGCGGAGAGTGATTTCTCCAAATCCTTAACTTCAGATAAGACAACTTTACAATGGCTGTCATGGTCTCAAAGATAGTGATAACAAATATTTAATGATATTTATTCTTGACAGTGGGACTGGGAATGAATCACACTTCAATACCATTATTATGTAATTTCATAATTAGATCTGTATGTTTGGAAGAATTAAATTAAAATTTTAAAAAAAGAGAGAGAAAAACTCAGGTGCAAAGCAAAAACCAAACATGAAAAAGTCTAGTTGTCTCAGAAAAAGCAGGGAGCAAGAGAAATATGTCATAAATTCATATGATCAGATGTCATATATTCGTGTTTTGTAATTGAGGGAGTTACACATAGTGCAAAAAATGAAGACGTGGAAAGATGAAAGACAGATGAGATCAGACTTTGTATATCAGTCACTAGGTCTGTAGCTAGACTTCAGTGCTGTTACTATTTTCCCCCAGTGACAGTGTCTAGTTTTCAAGCTTGATTTTTGCATACACTTATAAATACACACATTTGCTGATGGGAACTGATATACTGATTTCATTGAAACTAGTTCCGTCATTGAGGTTAAGGAAGTTCACAGCTGATCCAGGCCTTTTTCAGTAAACTAAAATGTGAAAAGAATGAAGCCCTGCTATCTTTAAAAAAACATTAGTAGCTGAATCAGATAAGTACTTTAACTACCTTTATTTCACTTGCAGTTTTTCAATAACTTTTACACTAGGAACATCAACACAATTGTAAGCATTATAATTAATTTCTCTTTTGCAAGCTTTTGCAAATGGTTGGAGAGACTTGTCAGGCATTCCAGGAAGATTTTTGTGCAGTTTTCATTCTCTTCAACACTGTTTGGTTCTTCCCTTCAGATTGCTGTAGCTCTGTGTTGCCTAAATCCAAAGGCTCATTCTCCTCTGTCAATTACCCATCTCCGTATCCGAACAACAGCAACTGTCTGTGGTTGATCCGCATCCGTCGAAGTAAGGTAACTTTTATTAGGAGAAAAGAGGTTTGAACCTCAGTGTGTGGGCTATGCAGAATTATTTCATTATCGTGAGTACCCCTTGGGAGTCAATTTCATGGATCAAGACATTTATTTTGTTATGCAGTGAATGAAAGACAGTCTCAACAATTTTCATAAGACTTAAGACTATGAGATGCCTTATTTAACTTGATTTTTATCCAGTTCAGATTGGATGGCTTTTGAAAGACAAGCAACAGTGAAACATCAATCTCCGGGGGCTCAGTAATAGGATAGCTAGGTGAAATTCTATGCTCTTTTAATAAAGAAAGTAAAGTTTCAATGATACATAGATAGTAAAATAAATATGAAGTTCTGGTTCACTTGATAACCATTAGATGGTTTGAGGCTTTCCCTGTGGATAGCATTAAACCCCACATCTGCTTTCTTGTTCCTCAAGGTTTTCCTGCAGTTTGAGGCTTTTGATCTTCAACCCTCCCCAGACTGTTCTTCTGACTATATAAAAATTTACAATGGAAACAGCAGGAATTCCCCTGTCTTGCTGGACAAGTACTGTGGGAAGGGTCCATTGCCCTCCTTAGTGGCATCTGGATCAACAATGCTGGTAGAGTTTGCAAGTGATGAGAGCATTACAGCCACAGGATTCAGAGCCTCCTACAACAGGGGTATGAACACTCCTTTACAAAGTTTACAGAACAGCATTAATAGTATTTGTATGTAAGAATTTAAAATTTTTACTATATACTCCAGAGTAGGTCTCTGTCATCCTTTAGACTTTCTCAGCAATTGCTAATGCAGGAGGCCAGGCAATGATGGGTCTGAAGGCTTACAGGAAACACAAAATGGGATGTTGCATGGATCTCACGTTAGTAATCCTGAGATCCCACTCACATTCTTCTGAGAGCCTCTGTTAGGCTTCTTCATATCTCCAGAACAATTTCTTTAAATAAAAACAGTGCAATGACTTTAATTAATAGGAGTGGTGCAGCCAAAGAGCACAAAGACTGCAGAACTCAACAAGAGATCTCAACCAATGAGACGTAAAGCCAGTAACCAGGCAAGATGTTATGCAAGGTTTTGTAGGATTTTATGCAATGGGAGAGGTACTGATCTTGGGTAACTTACACTTTCTGAATCAAAAGCTTTTGTTATGTCCATGAAACACAGTGCTTACTGTAGTCACTTGAGGGGTGTCTGTTTTGCAAACGCACAAATGCATTATGGACTGCCAGACAAAATTCTGTTGTGCTGCAGCATGCTTTCAGTTAGGTAGTAGCCCAAATAACTTGCTGTTGCTTTATTTCAACTGAAAATCCAAACCTTTTTACAGCATAAATTGAAGAAGTCTTAGAAATGTGTCATTTTTACTCTTTTTGCATTATTTGATGGAGTCATTTTTAGAAAGCACTAGATCTAGCTTGATAATGCAATCTTGAATACTTGAGCTAATTCTTTTCTGAAGTGCAGGTACTGCCATTAGAATGCTATGCTAATATGGTAACACTCAATTTTAAAGACTGATACAGCTTTAGATGCAGCTGTTCCCTGTTCTCCAAAGGTTATTTTTCAGATGTTTCTAAGTTCCTTCAGTACAGCTGCTGATACAAATATTAAGCGAAGAAATAAAATATTTCAACAGTTGATTTTCATGGTAGTACATTTTTTTCTTGGCTTGAAGAAATAATACAATTGAGTATATGCAAGCTCATTTCTACTGACAAAATGCTCTTGTTAATATGTCTTTCTCTGTTTTTCACTCTTCAGTGAATTGTGGAGCCACTTTCAGAGATTCAAATGGAGTCATCACTTCTCCAAACTACCCTAATAAATACCCCAAAAACAGAGCATGCTTCTGGATCATCAGTTCTCCAGTAGGATACAAGGTAAGACACAGATGAATTCAGTTGTGGGTTTCATCACTGTTCTCTGATGAAATGTGTTTCCCTTGGAGAATAAGAGCTGTAATGTCATTTTTTCAGCAGGCATTCTCAGAGTAAAAATCTGAAAGCAAAAATTCATTTTAAGAACTTATGTTGTATCTTGGAATCTGAAGTGTTCAGCAAGGGAAAACCTTTACACGTGCGTGTGAACTCATGAATTTAGCTTGTACCAGTAGGTACAAGCTTTGTTCAAAATAATCCCTAAGTAAGAGTTCCCACTAGAAAACTCAAACATTGCACAGGTGTTGTTTTTATATTTCTCTAGAGAAAAGAACATAAAGCGTAGAAGATCAATCTTGTCCCTTGCTTCTTCTTCCAATCCAAATACTGATGAACTAAGCAAATAATTTGATACTTATTTGCATTGCCATATGGGATCAGGATGTGGTGCAACCACAGAATAAAAAACAGTGCCTGCATGCAAGGATTTTAGATTATTTGTCCTTGTTACATACAAAGGGTAAGAGAAAAGGCTGTAACCTGGAAGCAAAGTGCTTTCTTTGTATTTTCTCCAGATATCTCTCAAAATGTTATCCTTTGAGCTGGAATATAGTGACAGATGCACCTACGACTACTTGCTCATACATGATGGAAGCCAACCTACATCACCTGCAGTTGGCCCTTACTGTGGGACAGAGAAGGTTGCAGACTTTACTTCCACTGGGAACTTTGTGCTGGTTGAATTTCACAGTGATATAGTTTGGGAGTTGCCCGGATTTGTGATGAGTTATACATTTGGTAGGTAAGTCCTATACAGATGGGGGTTGAAAAACACAGAATGAAAATAAGAGTCCAGCTAGCCAAAGGTAAAAGTCAAAATGCCACCAATTTCAGAAAAAAAATATAGCTCCCTGATACCTTTCACAAGCTTGAAGCTTGATCTCTTAGTCTTACGTCTGCAGTGGTGTAATTTGCATGGTGAATCATGGACAGAAATGTTCCTGCCCATGGGATGCTTCTGTCTAGATTGTAGGCTTTTTGTTTTACTAATTCCATTGCTGGTGTTGCATGGCCAAATACAATAGCAGAGCTGAAACTATGTAAACAGATTTTCAACAACTTCTAGTGGTAGAAACTCTGCCCATAAAAAAAATCCAGAATATGGCTACGTAGCAACTTTAGCCTGTATTCTGGTAAATGTTATTACCCAACCCTAATGTGCATTCCAGCATACATACAGAAAAACCTTCAGACACATACTTATTTATGCTTTGAAGCCAAGATCACTTACACAGTTCCTATAAGCACCTGAGCTTAGCCTGGAAATCACCATTTTACAGTGAAGGTGCAAACTAGGATGATTGTACAGCATCTCAACTTGAAGAATTGCACTACCCTCTGTGAGATGAATGAGGTCAGGGAACAAATTTAATTTAAGAAACAGTTAAGAGTGGCAGGAACAAGCAGTGAGGGAGAGGAAATGGAGTGAAGCACCTATTGTTGCCACTTTGCTGTGGCCTGAGTCAGGTATTGAAATTGTCCATGGGGTATTACCAAAATACTTTTTAAAAATGAGGCCTGAAAACTTAATGCAAAGTGCATTTATTGAATGTTCTCTTTGGAGAACATTTTAGGTGTGAAGTACCTTGTCTGTAGAGAGAAATCTTCCTCCTCTGAGAAGACAGCTGAAGAGGAGAAAGAAATCACCACCATAAACAGCTAGCACTTTGCCTTGATTTGATGTATTCAGAATTGAATGCTAATGCCAAACTGAGATATACGAAAATGTAATAAATAATAAAAGTTTTTGCTGAAATTATGCTTTTGTGAAGAAGAGCATGTGGAAAATGCCAATTTGCTTTCCTGGTGCTAGGAAGGCAGCCAAGAAAATTTTGAATTATGATGACTTTTTTGTGTGTGTGTGGTTTTGTTTTTTTTTTTTTAAGATACTGTAATGTCTTGCTTTTTAAGCACCAGCTAATTTTCACCCACAGAAGACTGATAAATTATGGACATCAGGGTCTAGAGCTCGCATCATGGTAGGAAAGTGCATGCATAGCAGGCAACAAATATTTGTAGTTCTTACAAGTTCCTGTCTTCTGGTATTCCTTCAATTATTTTGGCTCACTATTTAGATTGGCACCTTTTTGGAGAATGTAATAATTTCAGCAGCATGACAGAAAATTAAAGTCTACTTCTATTTTTAACTTCAACTTCAGACTGTAAAAATGTTAATTCTTCTCCCTGAGTCTGAGGACTTTCATGGAGGTGCAAAAGTAATAACCCCGTGACAAGTCTCCTTGTATAACAACGTTGAATGGATCCCTATTTTAAATAGATAGTGCTGAACAGCTTTGTAACTTGAATATTACTTTAGATTCCCTTCCCATGGCCTGATCTGGGGCCCTACATAGGTCCAATGTTTTAGGTGTTCACCCATATTTAGTAAAAGAGCATGAACAACACGCCCAAACAGCAATATACAACATATAGGAATATTGGTCTTGCAATTTGTTCCTAGAAATATGGTTTTAAGTAAATATGGCAATGTGACGATCAGGGTGCTTTATTTGTAAGCAAGCTCTTCAACAGTAACAATGTAGAAACGCATTCCTGAATGTGCAGACAGCCTGAAATATAACATGATGAATAAGTTCTCTCTTTCACAGAAAAGACTTTTCAGCATGAGATCTAAGGTTCTTCTTTTAATGATTTCTGTTAGGGGTCCTTGCTAACTGCTTTCCTTAAGGGATATGCACATTAGCTGGAGCTTCCACACACGCTCCAAACCACCTCCTGACCCTCTGCAGATATCAAAACCTCTCATTATTTCTAAAATCTCTGGTTTCCTGACAGTAGTCTCTACTTTAGTTTTCTATTACTCATCTATAAATCTGTGGCCCACCAAACAGGAAAATGCAAGATAGAAAACATCCTCATGAATGGCATCCTTCCTTCTTAAAATGATGGCCACTCACCTTGATCCACAGTTAGTTGTGAATCAAAAATGGAGAAGCTGTAGGATTCACAAACCCTCCTAAGAGCTTAAGTGTAACCCAAATGCACAATATAAGGGGACTTCCATCTAACAGACAATGATCCTTCCACAACAGGCATTGCCTATATATATAAATATTATATATAAGGTTGCTCTTAAGGTTTATAGTCTGAGATGTATGAATTAAGAGTAACTAGCCAGTAGAAACAATGGACAGTATAGCCAAAAGTTGAGGATTCAAATACCACCATAAGAGGATTTTCAGAGGTTCTAATGAAAGTTCAGCACTCACTTAACACACTTTTGAAATCCAACATGTAAGAATTTAACCTTAAAAACCAGAAGTATCTAGCAGTGAGGAATTTATATATGTATTCCCATAGAGGTACATAACTCATGGCACAAACTGGTATTACCTTAATTGCTTACAAACCCAGACCTATTTAAAGAGAGACACGCTTCTAGAAGCCTGTGTGTGTGGAAGAAACAAGAGCATTTGTGTCCATATGTTCCGCTCTTACCAGCTTTGAGACTCTCCTGGTTCCTATCCGGGAGGCAAATCAGAGCCTTCAAGTGTTATGCTTTTGTAGTCTGTAAGAACCAGAGCAGTGATCTGTCAATTACTGCTGTAGGAGAAAAACAGCCTGGAATAAAGCACTACAGAAACATGCAAAAATGCACTACTCATAGGCCTTTTTTTGTGTTTAATTTAAAACACATTTGCCTTACATAAGTAAGTAACTGTGGTTGAGATGACACTTGCATGACTACAACCCTAGTCATTGAATCATAGAATCATAGAATAGTTTGTGTTGGAAGGGACATTTAAAGGTCATCTAGCCCAAAACTCTCCAATGAGCAGTCATCTTCAACTAGACCAAGTTGCTCAGAGCCTTATCCAGCCTGACGTTGAATGCTTCCAGGGACTGGGCATCCACTGTGCAACCTGTTACAGTGTCTCACCACCCTCACTGTAAAAAAATTATTTCTTATCTGTAGTCTAAATCTACCCTCTTTTAGTTTAAAACCATTGCCCTTTGTGCTATCACAACATGCCCTGCTAAAATGCTTGTTCCCATCTCTCTTACAAGCCCCCTTTAAGTACTGAAAGGCTACAAGAAAGTCTCCCCAGAGCCTTCTTGTCTCCGTTGAACAACCCCAACTCTCTGAGATTGCTCTCATAGGACAGATGCTTCAGCTCCGCAATCATCTTTGTGTCCTTCCTCTAGACCTTCCCCACCAGGTCCATGTCTTTTCTGTGCTGAGGACTCCAGGCCTGGGCATAGTACTCCAGGCAGGGTCTCACCAGACAGAGCAGAGAGTCAGAATCACCTCCCTCGGCCTGCTGGCCACACTGCATTTGATGATGCCCAGGATACAATTGGCTTTCTGGGCTGTGAGTGCACATTGCTGGCTCCAGCTTTTCAACCAGTAAATACCTCAAGTCATCAGCAGGGCTGCTCTCCTGTTCATCACTCAGCCTGGACTGATACCTGGGGTTGCCCCAACCCAGGTGCAGGACCTTGCATTTGGTCTTTTGGAACCTCATGAGATTCACAAGGGCCTACTTCTTGAGCTTGTCCAGGTCCCTCTGAATGGCATTTCTTCCCTCAGGCATGTCAACTGCACCACTCAGCCCGGTGTCATCGGCAAGCTTGCTGAGGGTGCACTTGATCCCACTGTCTATTGCATTGATGAAGATATTAAACAGTATCAAACCAATATGGACCCCTGAGGGACACCAGTTGTCACGCATCTCCATCTGGACATTGAGCCATTGACCACTACCCTCTGGATATGACCATGCAACCAATTCCTCATCCACCAAACAGTCCACCAATCAAATCTATCTCTCTCCATTTTAGAGAGAAAGATGTTGTAGGGGACCATGACAAAGACCTTACAGAAGTCCAAACAGACAACACCTGTAGCTCTTCCCTTGTCCACTGATGTAATTGCTCCATGATGGAAGGCCACTAGGTTGCTCAGGCAGGACTTGCCCTTGGTGAAGCTGTCCTGGCTGTCTTAATCACCTCCCTGTCCATCTTAATCACCTCCCTGTCCCCATATGCCTTAGCACAGCTTCTAGGAGGACCTGTTCCATGATCTTCCCAGGCCCAGAGGTGAGGCTGACAGATCAGTAATTCCCAGAGTCCTCCTTTTTACCCTTTTTTAAAAGGTGCAGTGTTTCCCTTCCAGCCACCTGGGACTTCCCCTGACTCTCATGACTTTTCAGATATCATGGAGAGAGGCTTGGCAACTACATCTGCCAATTCTCTCATGTCTCTAGGATGCATCTTCTCAGTTCTCATAGACAGGTATGTTCAGGTTCCTCAGGTGATCACACAAACCTGGTTTTCTCTTCTGGACTTGGCTCCCCCAGTCCATGTCTTGCAGTCCCTCCACTCAAGAAGTGCAGGAAGAGAGGTTGACAGTGAAAACTGAGGCAAGAAAAATTTTGTTGTGTATCTCAGCCTTCTCCTTATCCATTGTTGCATTCATTAGAGTCATGTTCATTGGGGGCAATGCTTTCTTTGACCTTCCTTTTCTGGCTGACATACCTGTAGAAGACCTTGTTACTATTCTTTGCATCCCTTGCCAGGTTGAGCCCCATCGCACCTTAGCCTTCCTGACCCCATTCCTATACAACCAGGCAGCATCCCTATGCTCTTCCCAGGATACCCTTTCCTGCTTCCACTACCTGTGCATTTCCTTTTTGCCCTTTAGTCTTGCCATGCCAGTCTCTTGCCTTCTTTTTCTGATTTCTTACACCTGGGGATCAAGAGCTCTTGCACTTTATGATCTACCAGATCTTAAAGATTTACCAGCTTGGTTCTGGTCCCTTGTCCCAGAGGGCAGTTTCCCAAAGGGTCCTATTAACTAATTCCTTTAAGAGCTGGAAGTTTGTTTTCCTGAAATTCAGGGTCCTGACTTTACTCTGCCTGATCCATATTGCTCAGGACTGCAAACAATGTCTAACAGAAAATAAGGGCAGCTTTTGATGGGCTGTAATACAGTTCATTCCTCATCTAATAGAAGAAAATGAGCCTATTGCAACAGCAAGAGAGTACTGAAACTCAGTTTTCAATTTCACTGTGGTGATGATCTGCCCTATTTCCCAGACTGAACTGCAAGGAAAAACATTACAGCCTGGGAGACTTAGTAGGCAAATGGTCACATTTTTACTTAATTTAAAATTTTTCAGATCCAAAGCTTTATTTCTAGACATGTTCCATTATAGTAATCAAGCCCCAAGATTATCAAGGCCAAGTCTAATACACTGGGGCACAGTTTCACAGCGAGTTAGAGAAGAACACAGCTTTTGCAGCTATAACTACGTAGGACAGAGAATGCAACAACTGAGTTTGGCAAGGAGAAGATACATGAACCAAAGACGATTTAATCTCTCCTGGACTTCAAACAGAAATTGAAAACCTTACAGGCTAAGTTGTCACATAGGATTTTATAATCGAGTCTGCATTATCATGGGAAACATCACCGGGTAAGAGAAGAAATAAAGGAAAGCTCCAGCTGTTCTGTTCCCAAATGGCTTTTGGTGTAGGAGCTGGAGAACTGCGGGGGCCGGGCCCCCTCTGGCGGACACCTGCAAGAGAAAGGGAATGGGAATGGGAACGCGTCGTACCTCTTCTCCAGACACGGGACAGTGAGCTTTTCTCCTGCCCTGGTCACGGCGCTCAGTTCCATCCGGCGAATTCAGCCGAGGCGTTTCTCAACAAGGATGTTCAGTTTCTCTAAGTTGCTCCTTCCCGTGCCTCTCTGTTGGTGGTGGATAGGAAAGTTCTTTCGTTCACTGTATTTTTGTCTTAAAGAGCGGCACTCCAAATTCCACCTGTCAATCGGTAGATTGCACTATAACATTAAGATTCAAACTTCCTCTTCCTCTTTTCCTATTGATCAGCTCAATAGCAAAGACAATGAAGTCTTTTGTTTGAGTTTATATTTGCCTCGATTCCCTGCTTTATGCCTACGATACGTGGAATTTCCGGGTGGTCTCTAGCATAATTGCTGAACAGGTGCGAAGTTTAGCTTCCAAGTTTGATACAGTTGTCTTTCCAATGTTTTTTAAAAACAAGAAACCAACCAAAACCAAACAAAAAAACCACCCAGCCAACCAAAACAAAAATACAAACAAAAATAAAACAAATCAAAAATAAAAAATTGAGAGGGGAAACCTCCATTGTTTTTTTAAATTTAGCTTTGTTCAGGTATTAATGAGTCTTACTTCCTTGAATACATCATTCAGTTTCCTAATGTAATTTTGTAGGTTTTTACAGTGTGGACTTATATTAAACTGAAAAGAATGCAAAATCTACCTGCAAACCCACGCGGTTAGCAGGATGACTCATGGTACACTCAGTAACTCTTTCTGGAAACACTGCAGGACATTCCCTTCTGAGGGCACACTGGCAAGGATGGGCTGGAGATAACCGGAATTTTGCAATTCAGTCGATTCTTGCTGTTCTGAACCAGGATCTCACCACAGGTTTAAGACAAAAAAGACCCCAAAACCAGAGTAACTCGGGGGCAACCGTGTCAGCATTAGAGAAGACACTTTTTGGTCTAATTAACACCCACGGCTAATGTCCGCCGGGACATGGCGCTGCCGGCGGCACCAGACTATAGGTACCACAATGCATCGTGCGGCGATGGTGCCCTGGGTAGTGGCCTGGGCGGCCCGGCATGGGACCGTGCGGAGCCTTGGGCAGTGTAGTTTATCCACGGAGAGCTGCCCGTCGGCTGGCGCCGGGAAGGCCCGGGCGAGGGACTACAACTCCCGTCGGGCCGTGCGCCGCCATCCCTGTGTGTTGAGGACGGGCGGGCGCTTTCTGCGCCTCCCCGTTAGTGCCAGCCCCGATTGTCGTCGACCCTCGGGCCTGAGGCAGCCAAGGGACCTGGGGGGGACGACCATGGAGCTTGGCTCAGCGGGCGTGCAGCGCCGCGCCTGAGGCTGGGCCGCGCCTCCGGTAGCGCCATGGATAGCCGGTGCTATGGATGCGCGTCCAAGTTCTCTGTCTTCAAGAAAGAGGCAAGTCCGGCTGCGGGGGGTCAGGACCGGCCGGTCCCGCGGGTGACGCCCCCACAATGCGAGGGTCCGAGAGGGGAACCGGGAACCGCCTCGCCCTGCGCCGAGACAGCTTCCTGGCCAGCATCCCGGCGTTGTTGTCCTTGCTTACTGAGCTATTGTGGTGCCTAGTTGCAATATGTCTTCAAATATGGGAGATTACTGACAAAAACAAGAAAAAAGAGAAAAAAAATCATCATGTCATCCCTCTAATCCAGCATTCGGTCATTGTCTCAGACAATTCCCACGCACACGCTTTGTTATACTATGGGATGAAGTGGTGACTCAGCTCCCAGCAGGAGTTACGTGCTGGTTCTCGAAAGTCTCCGTATCTTCATCAGCAGCTGGTGATACAGTTCTCTTACAAAAAATCAGCACAGCCCCAGCGTTATTTTGTGTGTGCCTTGTCACGGGCACTGTGCCTGCGTGCGGCCGGGCAGAGCGGTGGGGGTGTGTGATGACGGGTTGGTGCTGCCCTGCCCCTCTCTCTGTCTCTGCAGTGTGGCTGCAAGAACTGCGGACGGTCGTTCTGCTCGGGCTGCCGGAGCTTCACTGCTGTTGTTCCCCGCTGTGGAAACACGCAGCAGAAGGTGTGCAAGCAGTGTCATGAAAAACTAACTGGGTAAGGCATGAGTGTTTCTTCACCCAAAGACAGTTTCCTGCTTTGTATCTTCAGTTTACATCCCAGTGTTGTGTTGCAGATTTATGCATGAGAGCTGTGCCTTCCGTTTGTGCACGGATGCTGCCTGGACCCTGGAGTTTCAAGCCAGGCTGTTTCTGAACTGTTGTTTTACGAGTTGTGTAGTCCAAAGATATGAATCAGGATTTGTTGCCTGTTTTCTATTATGGCAGAGTAGTCAGAAGGAACCAGGTTTAAAACTTCACAGAAGGACACTGAATTACTGTGGACATCTTAGCTAGATGAGCCCAGGTTAAGCCCCACTGTGTTTTTGCCCAGAAATCCACACCCCTCTAAAAGCACTGGCAGTCTTTTCAGAAATGTAGTAGTTGAATGGGCTGACAGTAAGATGTTCAAAGTGTTATTACCTCTGTGGGGAGTGACACAAATCCTCAGTGTTGAAGATTTAAAATTTTGTAGCATAAAATCAGTTTGCTTTTCAAAGAAAAAAAATTTGCAAACATAACTTTTAGATTGCCTGTTGAAAACAAAAAAAAAAAGTAATTCAGAAGCAGCATGGGTTATACATGTGAACAAGTAACACAAGAACACAAGTATACACCAGAATCCCTCAGCCAATTCTTTTGTATCCCCTTCCTTCTCTTACTCCTCTTTTCCACTTCTCTCATATAGCAAGGAATTTTCACCAATTAGTGGGGAATTTTCTGGCTCTGCAGGTGTCTAAAGGAGAGGAGCCTCTCATTAGCGAAGGTCTTCATCTTCACTGGCTTATGGAAACAGTGAAATACAGTATTCAGTCGTTTCAGTTTTGAAATTTTCTGATTTCCCTTTACAACTTCAAAGCCATTAAAAAACCAGGGCAGCCTTTCTCTGTGTTTCTTCTGGGCCTTTTTTTCTCATCATTTTAATATCAGTACTACGGAATTACAGAAGAAAAAAATTCTCCCTGAGCGGATAGCAGGTAGATCACAGAATCATAGAATGGCCTGGGTTGGGAGGGACCTTAAAGACAATCTCTTTCCAACCTGCCTGCTGTGGGCAGGGGCACCTTCCACTAGACCTGGTTGCTCAGAGCTCCCTCCATCCAACTTGTCCTTAAACACTTCCAGGGATGGGGCATCCACAACTTCTCTGGGGAACCTGTGCCAGTGCCTCACTAACCTCACAGTAAAGAATTTTTTTCTAATATCTAGTCTAAAGCTACTCTCCATTTAAAACCATTCCCTCTTGTCCTGTCAGTACATGCTCTTGTAGGAAATCCCTCTCTGTCTTTCTGTTAAGTTCTGTTCAGGTACTGGAAGGCTGCAATTAGGTCACCCTGAAGCCTTCTCTTTTCTGGGCTGAATAATCCCAGCTTTGTCAGCCTTTCCTCATAGGAGAGGTGTTCCATCGCTCTGATCAACTTGGTAGCCTCCTCTGGACTCACTCCAACAGGTCTGTGTCCTTCCTGTGCTGGGAATGCCAGCCATGCAGCATTCCAGATGGGGTCTCAGAAGATCAGAGAAGAGGGACAGAATTCCCTCCCTCAACCTGCTGGCCACGCTGCTTTTGATGCAGCTCAGGACACAATTGGCTTTCTGGGCTGTGAGTGCACATTGCTGACTCATGTCCAGTCTCTCACCCACCAGCACCCCCAAGTCCTTCTCAGCATGGCTGCTCTTGATTTGTTCGTCCCCCAGTCTGTGCTGATACTAGGGGTTGCCCCAACCCGGGCGCAACTTTGCACTCGGCCTTGTTAAACCACGGGACCCATCATTTAATGGGAGTCACATGGACCCACTTACTGAGCTTGTCGAGGTCCCTCTGGATGGCACCCCATTCTGTAAGCTGCATATGTTGTTATTCATGCAAATAGATTTCAGAACTGAAACCTTAGAACCAGAAAACAGTCCAACAATGTTACATTCATTCATTACTATACAGGCCTTAGCTGTGTTTGTAGCTGTTGCTTCCAAGAATGAGTGAAATATGCCAACTACAACTACCTCCCCTAAGTGTGTAGTTTAGCCCCTCAACCTGAATACAATGAAGTAGAAGATAGTTATACAATATGTGCTTGTGGTGTGCAGTGTTCAGGTGTGCTAGAAGATGTTGTTATAATGGTGGTTATATAATAACTTCTGTAACATTTTGTTTTGGTTGTGCATTATATAATTCTGTTTTTGTTGCATGCCCCAGCTACTTCCAGAGTGTTCTGCTGCATGGAAGCTAGTTACACTGGGAGTCTTACCTAACTACTGTCTACCTGCTTTCTGAAGTGGGAGGTGTAGGCTGTGGGAGGCAAGAGTATTTCAGCCCCACCTCCTTTGGATCACCGGTGACTGTATTAAATCACAATGCAAAACAATTGGACCAAAGGACTAGAAATTAAATCCCCTCCTGTCCCAGGCAGTTATCTTATCTTAATCCAGTTCATAAGCTGATTGCTCTCAGTATTAATGAGGTTATGAAAGGGCCTGTATCAAGAGGTTAAGAAAAGTCTGCTGATTCCTCTTAAGTTGAGAGACTAGGTGATTGAAGTATTGTCAGTATCTTGAGTTCAGAAAAATCATTGGTTTTGTCTTTCAGAGAGGGATCTCAAAGCAGTTCAGCAAAATGGTCACCACCAGAAAACTACAAAAAGTAAGTTGCACTCGATAATCAGTTGTTTCTGCTGCAGAGTAGCCTTTTAGGCTTCCTTTTCCCCTGTGGAGACCTGCAAAAGCAGGTCTTTCGATGTGGGTATTTGCTTGGATTCAGAATTAGATTAAGGATAGAGCTTTTGTTTTGTTGTTTGGGTTGTTAGTTTGTTTGTAGGGGTGGGGTGTGAACTCTTTTGAATAGACTCCTGAAAAGCCACCTGCCTGCAATTATCTGTGACTGATGAGAGCTGGCTTGGAAACAGGAACCTGGTGGTGAAATGTTCCATATCTTCTGGGAAGCAGTGCCAGGCGTGCTGCTCCTGTGAGCTAAGGTTTTCCTTACTCTTAGCAATACCTCATTGTGCTGATGTTGGAGAGCCTGGTATGAGAGAGACTGGTTTCATTTCTGTTGGGTTCACAGAGGATGTTTTCATATCTCCAGGTTAAAATCCCTGTTCTCAATTGTCATGTCTTTTTTCCATCCTTGTCACAGGCGTGTAGCAGCTTTTGAGGCTAAGCAAAACCAGCTGAAAGAGCAACAGAAAGCAGCTGCAAAACCCCCAGTTCGAGCAGGCTCCAGATACCAGGGGCTCTCAAAAGAGGATAGAGCTATTGCAGAGAGACTGGAGAGGCTCAGGGAGGAAAGGAAACCGAGTGAGTTGTAGAGAATACTGTAAATACCTTGGGTGGGAACGCTGCTACTTGGGAAACATGGAACCTGGAGGGAGAGGGGAGTCCTGGGTGTTAAGAGGCTGCTGTTTTAGGGAAATGAAGGCTTAAAATAGGACAGAGCATCCAAGTACTGCTGCCACAATGGCCCAATTCTACAATGATTTTAGGTCAATGTTCCAGTTTAATTTTGCTTCTTGGGGTTTCCCTTGAAACTACAACTCAATTTTGGGGCAGTATCTAATGTGTAAAATCACTTTCTCATTTCCTTTTTTGGGGGTAAAAGCCTGTGTCAAGGCCGCTTGGAGCAGAATGAAATGAAGGTCTCTGGCCAAAGTATTTTTTAGAAGGTTTCCTGTGGGTCATTGTCCTGGGTTCCATTCTCTGTAGGACTATGTTCTGGCCAGCCTTGTCTCACAGAGAAGGAAGAGGATTCTCATCCCAGTCCACAGCTGTCAGGTTCTGGGACAGCCTTGAGGTGCTTGCAGGAGAATAAACTATTTTTAAAATTATATGGGATCCCTAGAAGAGAAAGAACACACTGCAAAGTGGTTACCTGGTTATTACAGAATCATTTAGGTTGGAAAAGACCTTTAAGATCATGAAGTCCAACCATTAACCCAGTGCTACCAAGTCCACCGCTAAACCGTGTCCCTAAGTGCCACATCTACACATCTTTTGAATACCTCCAAGGACAGTGACTCAACCACTTCCCTGGGCAGCCTGTTTCGGTGCTTGACAGCCCTTTCTGTGAAGGAATTTTTCCTAATACCCAATCTAAATGTCCCCTGGCACAATTTGAGGCCATTACCTCTCGTCTGTTACGTGGCAGGGAAGGGCTTCAGTCTGATATATGTCTAGGTTGGCATTAGGAGATGGACTATACTGCCTAAAAGACTCTTATTTCTCTGCTTGTCCCTAGTATTCAGAGTCAGCTGATTGCCAAATGATGTTACTCTAATACTCACCTTATGGCTAGGAGATAAACTGTGAAGGAGGCAAGGACTCTGAAGGCAAGGGAGGTTTTTGCTCAGGTGTTCAGAGTCTGATTCCAGAAAGAAATACAATTTTAAGAAAAAAAAATTTGAAGTGTTGTGTTTTCAATAACAGGATAATCTCTTCTCCTGGGTTATTCTGAATTGCAGAGTCCATCCCTACTCAGGCTGAGATTGAAGCTAGGCTGGCTGCCCTGAAGGAGGATGGCCGGGGACCTATTCCATCCACAAAGGAGATGGAGGATCGGTTGGCTGTCCTGCAGGGAAGAGATCCTCCTTCCCAGGCTCGCAGACCTGTAAGATCCCTCAGCTCTTTAGTCAGCAATTTATTCTGAGCTGACACAGTAACTGGTGTCCCAGCATGTTAACTGTTCTTCCTTCTTCAGCTTTTTTGTGTCCAGGTAGCTTAATTCAAAAATCTCTGTTTCCTAATTGTGTCATTGCTTCAGAAGCAAATGGTCAGCCTTTACCAGTTCACTGCCTCAATTTGAATCCAATGTGCTTCTTCATGTCAGGTGTAGTTCATGTGTATATTCTTAACAATAGTTGCTAAGTTTTTTACTCTCAATCCATTTGTATACCTAAGTGGTCATAGTATTTCAGAGCTGTTTGTCTGTGTTTGGGGCTTATCAGCCCTACCTTCTAATTGTATCTTATGGTCGTTACTGCACACCAGCTGGGCAAAATCCTGTTAATTATTCCAGAAATGGAAGTTCAGCATGGTTTGTCTGAAGTTGCAGAGGAATCAGTTGGATTGAAAGCCTATGGGAATGGACTTATCCCCAGAATATCATTTCCTCATGGTTCTTTTTTCATCTGCATGCCCAGATGTTATTGTAGGTCTTGGGGCTGCTGGCTGGCACTGTTGAGAACGGCACTTTGTTTGCATTGGAGGTAGTGACAGAGCTGGGATTGGGACCCAGCAGCATGTACTCCTATACATTCAGCACCACTTCACATTGTTTGGGTGACTGCTCTTAGAGCTGTGTGCATTCAGCACCTGTGAAAATGAAGCCCTTGAAAGTCTTACACCACATAAAGCTGTAAGCTGAGATTCTCAATATCAGTGGAGGCATCTTTTTATGCTGCTTCCATCCAGGGTGATCTTGGTTGCCAAACTTTCCTTTGATCGAGTATGCCACTTTCCTCTCATTTGCCTTTTCCCAACTCCCCCCTTGTTTCTTAGGTACACCAGCCTCCTGATACCAGAAGTCTGGTCCAGCAGACAGATGACCTGTTAACTCAACTATCTGAGGAAGTTGCCATTGATGAGCATTACAGACCAAGAGTTCAGCCTCAAGGTATTTATTTTGGCTTCCAAAGACCTGTTCATATCTAATAATGTATGTGCTATATTGAGAAGGCAATATGTGCCCCCCTATCTAGCTTAGAGGTGAGCTGGGTGTCCAGTTTGTCCATCTCTCCCCCTTATGACTACCAAATTGACTAAGAGCAGCCATTTGGCTCCATACTGGGTCTCAGTGTCTTTGCCTGGAGATGGTTCCTTGTTGTCAGGGTTGTTGTACACAGATCGCTCCTCTCTATTTCTCTAAGGTGACCCTTCCCTGGGGAGGAGGTGTTGCTACTCCTAATGCACCTGTGCACTGCTACAAAGCATTGGAATTTGGCATACCGTTATCTTCCTAGCTGCAGTGCTTTCTCTGTAATCTCACTGTAGACCACAGATTAGCACTTTCTTCTCATCATGTACAGTGAGGATCCTACTGGCATGCCTTCTCCTATTATTACCTGGATTCATGGAGAGCAGCAAGCTGCTCTTGTAGAATTGCTTTTATTGTGTTTTCTGTGCCCAAGGATCATTGCTGCTGAGTCACCAGCATGTTCTGTGTGTCTGCCTGCAGCTGTTAGTAGCCAAAGTTTGAATGATCTCAATCGGGAAAGTGAAGATTGTGTTTGCCCTGCAAATCTGGACCCAAAACAGCTAGAGGAAGAGAAGAACAAACTTCTGGCAGAAGCTGCTGCTGAGCTGCAGGAAGAGAATACTAGACAGGAGAAGATCTTACAGGTTGCCAAGAGACTGGCAGCACTCAAAGGCGAGGACCCAGAGAAAGGTGAGCAGCAGATGAGAATACAGTGCCAAGAGAGGAATCAAGTTGCTGTGACAGAGTAATTTCTTTTCTGAGAAGTGTTTATCCATTTAATTCCTATGTTCTGAAGAAACAGACTGAGATTTGATTCTGTCTATAAAGTTGTACAAGTTGGTTCATTATGAAATCAGTGTGAAAGATCTAAGTTGAGGGTAAAGGCTGGAGCTGTAAGGTCAGACTGCTTTGTCTTGCACTCTTCTCTGAGGTAGTTCTAGCATGCTCTGGTGAGGTTAACAAAGCTTTTAAAAGCAAAGCTCTGGGTTTGGTGGGGATTTTTTTCTTCCCTCTTCCAGTATTAAAACCAAACAGTAACACCCTTTTTGAGGAATTTGCACCTGAAAAGGATCTGTTTGTGTCAGAGCCAGAATGCCAAAACAAGCTCACAGCACAAGCAATTGTCTCTGGTACATAAGGGGCACAAGATTTGAAGCAGATGTGGGTTACAGTCTCTCATTTCTTACTCCTACAGTTACACTGGAAAACTATAAACTTCCTGACAGTGATGAGGAAGTGGCTGAGGAGGAAGCTATTCGCAGAGTGCTAAAACAGGTCAGAAGTGGCAGCTGTGGCCTTGTTTATCTTCCTCTCAGTGTGTCTGTTACCTGATGAGCATACATGAGGGTGTGTTTGTGTTTCTCGGAAGAGTTTCACTCCTTCCCCTCCTAATGCTTTCCCAATGCTAGCTCCCATGGGCCATTCAGCTATTTTGGCAGGCGATTGACAACAATGCTTCTAGTCTGTCACATTGTCTTTCTCATTCATGCTTAGTGTCTCTTGTGGTGTGTGTGTCTTTACAACCCCACTCTGCTGCTACTTCCTTACTTCTTGTTCCACCTGCTCCCCTAGCCAGTTAGAACATGGATGATGACACGTGTGCTGTGTAGCACAGCTTATTTCTCTCTAAAAATGTCTCTGAATTGTCTTGGCAGGCAGACCCGAGTTTGCTGTGTTTATCAGACAGTTGCTGTGTCTGATACATCACACACGTGTGATTAGCATGATGTTGAGAGTCTGCTGATAGTTGTGCTGCAAAGCAGAGTGTGTTTGCTACAGGCCCCTGCTGCTGCACTGACTGTCCACAGTGTACACACAGTGTTCCTAGTGCAGAGAGCTCACATCTGTCTGGATAAAACAAGATGTATTCAGACTTCTCATCTCCTGTTATTGCATGAGAGCAAGAAGGGCGGGAGGTTTAGGGCCTAGAATGAGGATTGCAGGTGTGTTTGAAACAAGAGGCTTCTTGCTTTCTCTTGTTACCAGCTCACAGAGGAAGCAGCCCTGGATGAAGCAAGTGGATTCAACATTCCTCCAGATCAGACCACCCAACCAGGACCCTCACAACAGAACCTGTGTAAGAAAGCAAAGCAAAAGGTCAGTGAGCTGGTCAGGATCTCTTGAATTGATGTATTCCAGGGTCTTAAGAGAGTAGAGTTCTGCAGCAGAAGTTTGCTGTATCCTAGGCTTAATGCAGAAAAAGATTAACCAACCAGTTTTTCCAGGGCAGACAAGCCAAGCAGCTTCTGCAAGGCTGACCAGCCCTGAGCTCAGCTGTGAATCATCCATTTAAGAGGAATTGCTCCCTGGAATACAATTCCTTTCAGGCTGGCTTTCTGTTGAATGTTATGGTGTCATCTAAATCTGGAGAAGTCAGCAGAGATCTCACAGTATGAATATTAAAGAATATATATATATAAAAAATTAGACTGACAAGGCCACAGTCTAGTACCATACATCCTGAACCTGAGAAAATGGGAGGTTTGCTGGTGCTTTCAGCTTGTGCAGAATAGAACCTCTAGTCGGTAATACACTGTCTGTGTTCTCATATAATATCAGAAGAAGGAATTAGTAGCAAGATATCCTATGCTTACAGTGGATTCTGGCCTACTATGGAAATACAAACATGTTCTCTAATGTATATTACAAGAATTAAATGGACCTGTGACTGACAGTCACCTGTCAGGCCTATCCCCCATGGAAGAAATTATTTAATTGTAAGCATTATTGAAAACATCCATCTCATAGGTATGCCACCTTGCGTTTCTGAGATTACTGATGTAAAAGATAGTGTTAGGAAAAGATTATATTAGAAAGCTGCCTTTGGCAGTGTCCAGGCACTGTGTCTCAGTGTGTTTATGACTGTTCAGTTCCACAAGAGTTCTCTGTAAGGGAGAAGGAGACAATAGTTTGCCTTATGGATATATTTAGATTACGATTTCAGAAGATCTTTTTGTCCCAACCACAGGTACAAATCAATAGTAGAGGCCTTTTGGCAAATCACTTCCTTTGTCCCACAGTTTTCTTTCTATAACAGGGAGAAAAACACACCCAACCTCCCATTACTTTCCCTTCCCCCATAACTGCTTTCAGCAAAACTGCTTGATTGCTTGCTTTTACAGCAGGAATTGTGTGTCACATGGTATTGTTGTGGTGCCTGCCAGAAGATCTGGCCTTCATGCGCTTAACACAGTACAGACAATGTGGGAGTGAATTGCTGTAGACACCAAATAAGGGTGAATACCTGTTTACATTCCAAGCAACAGAGTTTCACAACTAAATTCTAGGAAGTACCTTGGGGTTTTATTCAACAATCTAGATGCATATGGAGCCTATCCTTGGGCTCTGGGCAAGTTCTTTTCACAGACAGCATCAGCAGAGAATAAACTATATGACAGGTCATTGTGGCCATCATGCATTACAATGAAAAGTCCTGTATTTTCTCTGCTGGGGTTTGAACTCTGTGTCTCTGTTTTTTCTGTGAATTAGAGCCTGACTCCAACGACCACAGCTCTTGCCAGGGCAGATAGTGATGAGGATGAGTTACCTTGGTGCTGTATCTGCAACGAAGATGCCACTTTGCGCTGCCATGGCTGTGATGGGGATCTCTACTGCCAGCGCTGTTTTCAGTAAGTCTCACAATTCCTCTTGGTCTTAGAGGCAGGTAAAAGGAAAGCTTGGTCCCTTTTGTTTGTTTTTACCGTTGGGCAATAAAACAGACAGTAGGAGGGAATATTTAAGGAACCCAGATCTGAGCTGAATGCTAGTTGTTACAGAAATACTTTGTGTGATAAGTAGTTATCCCAGGCTTCAGGGACTAAACTGACCCTAGGCAGGAATGTTCTGTGTGTACTGCCTCAGTGCATGTTTGGGCACATTGTCTGACTGTTCTCTGGAGCAGCTGGTGTGCTGCATTACGTGGGATGGGATAAAGGAGACTATTGTTCAGTGACTCCTATGGCTTGTTAATGCCATTGACGGATGATCTGGGCTGCTTTCCCTTAAGAGGGGAGATCAGAAAGTATAAATTCCTGAAGCTTTTCTTAGGTTGAGACTTTGCAATATTAAACTATATTAAAAAGATCTTTATTGAAATATGTATGTGTGAACCCTTTTTCACCAGTCAGGCCTTGCAGCAGCTGTAGTCTTGGTTCTTAAATGTTTCTAGCTTGATTTCTGAAAAATATTGCATGTCTCAGATTTGGAGGGTTAATTCCTTTGAATACAAAGCTTTTCCTAACAGGTTGTGTGACTTCTCTTTTTTCATGCCTCAAAACTTTTGGGTAGTTGGCTGGAAGACATTTAGACAGCAAGTTGCTAAGAATCTGGTTGAGATAACAAGAGATGCTTTTGTGTATATACTCTGATTTCCTTCAAATGTTTTTGTAGAGAAATGGAAATGGAATGGGAAAAATATGAAAATGTTAAGAAAGTATGTGATTGGCTGTATTAGATTATTAAAAACAAAGCAAGCAAACAAAAATATCCAACAGCAAACATCAGTAAAAGCAGAATCAGCAGTCTGGAAGGTGAATGAGTGTTTAAGTTGCTCCCTGCAGATGCAGGCTTGTGTCTCAACACTGCCCGCTGCTGAGCATGGTTCAGACAGCTGCTGATCCACTGCGTTTTAGCCACAACAGAGCTGTGCAGAGCAGACTGTCATTTTGTCTGTTGTCATAGGAGTTGCTTATATCCCTGGAATCATAGACATAGTGCTGCAAATGAGCCATCAGTTAAGTGAATCTCTCCAAGAGGCAAAGAAACAGAGAGATCTGTTGTCATTTTCGAATCCATCAGGCAAGGCTGAGCAGACCTTCCCACAAAGCACCTCAGAGGTTTCTGTTACAAGCAAATACCTTAAGTAGTCAGTCCATGTGGCTGCCAGTCAGATCCTCACAGCTAACCCTTGAGATAAGTTTCTAGGTAAGGGCTGCTGGGAGATACCTTGTGCAGTAGCTAAGGGCGAATTCCCAGCCTGGGTATTTACTTCTGACTGCACTTTGTATTTGCTTCTCAGGGAAGGCCATGATGAGTTTGACCTGATGGACCACCATACCTCCCGCTATCATCTTCCTTGCAAGCAGAAGTAATCACATTCTTCATGGGCAGTAAAGGAGCTGGAGAATGGGAAAATAGAGGAGCCGGCCAGATGGGAGGAAGAATCCAAGTGGATTTGCAGCCAAAACGGGTGATGTTTTGGACAGTTAAAGGATGTGCTGTAATCTGAGAGGTTTGGAGGGTGTATGACTTTGTCCTCACAAATACTCCAGAGAAGTGCAGGGTTTGCTGTGTATGCTTGGGAATAAATGAGGATGTGGATACAAGTCCATAAATACAGACGGTAAGGCAATGTGGGTTGCAGTAAAGATGAGTGTTTAAGGCAGTACTGACTGGCTGATAAGTAACTTCCTGCTTTTGCTAACAGCTTACACACTGGTTCAACAGGCAGCAAAGCACTTTGCACTGAGAAAACTGTCTACTTTGTGATCACGTGTGTGATGAGAACTTTCAAAGTGTAATAAAAATTATTTACAGAGGCCTATGGTTAAAGTCTCTCCTGGAAACGCCTGATAGCCCTTTACAAATTGTTGCCTTCTTATAATGGTATGTTAGTCCTTGTGCCAAGTGGCTTAGGGAAAGAAAGGAAGAATCATGAAGTCATCAAAAATGTTTCTGTGGTGTGTTTGGAAAAGGTGTAGGGGCTACTCTGCCTTGATGGGCAGTGTTGCTCACTTGAAGGATCCTTTGTAAAGGTAATCTGGTACTGATACACAGTGTTGTGATCTGGATTGGCTGTGCCAAGGTCACGTGGTCTGTAAGAGCAACCTATCAGTCTGGAAGAGTTGTGCGTTAGTCTGAAAGCAGGATTTAGCTTTGTTAATTATTGTTCCCCTGGTAGGATAATTATGTTACTTGCGTGATGATCTTTCTCTGGCTATGAGAGAAGCTCAGTTGCATATGTTCATATCCCTCCCTGGAGACAATCCAGATGCAAGTGGCACTTGCCAGTGTCCAGAGCACCCAGAATTGCTTCAAATACCCAACTAAACTTGCTGTAAACATGCTTTATTATTCCATCAGGATGAGCCCTTTCCAGAGTAATGTGAACTTCTGAGAGAGCTCTCTGAGGCTGACAAATTCCAATGGCAACAAAATAAAGGATTTGCCTTTGACAGGGAATTTCCAATGAATCTTGCCTGTCTGGTTTGACACTACCACTCCCAGCTGTCTGCCCTGCCCCTCTGCTTAAGGTAACTTAAGTTCACCTCCAAGGTGAACTTACAAAATAGTGTTTGCCTGCTCCTCTGTCACCCCTGGTCAGAGCACAGCAGATAAATTAAACTGCTGTTGAAGCTGGGTTTGTGCTAAAGTGCTGCACTGGCTCAGGCCCTTCAACAGAAGCCTGATTCAGACAATGTAGAATAGTGATACTGCAGGGTAACACACTAGAAATTGCAAGTGTATGCAGCAGTGCCATCAAAACCTTTTGTTAGGAAGGGGTGGCAAAGCCTCGCTTCTGTGGAGGATCCTCTTTCTCCTGGCAGTCCTTGCTTCACCAGTGCCTGTCTCTTTGAGACAGGTAGATGGGAAAACTACTTGAGTTGTTCTGATGTGAGAGCTCACAATGAGCCCTGTGTTAAACAAAATTTAGATAAGTTACAGCCCTGAGAAGCTTGCAGTCTTAAAAAGAAAAACAAAATGCTCTTATGGGTTTGTGTCACCATAGGAATGACACTTTTTCATTGCTATTTGACATGTAAAATTAGTGTGGTAGTAAGACAGTCCAGTTCTGTCTTAGGTTAAATCCTTTGTGTTTTGTATAAACAAGGGAAGGCGCAAATATCTGTTCTTATATCTCTCTTAAGACTGATCTATTCCTTTGGGCTTCAGCCTCTTGATTTGCAGCTGCTTTTTTTTTTTTAATATCTTAGTGTGAGCTGGTGTGCTACTTGCAACATTTTGGATGCTTCATCAGCCACATCCAAACTTTGAGCTCCTGTGCAGTTAGGCAGCCTGTGTCTTGTATGCCCTGCCCTGTTCACATCAGTAGTAATGGAACAGGTTACAGCCGGAAGCAGTTTAATTAGATTCCAGATTGGTTTCTCTGGGGCCATCCCAAGTAATTCAGAAATGCACCCAACCCAATGCCTGAAATAGAACTTAGTCATACATAGAAGAGTCTCTTTGGTCATACACATGCTGCTGCTTTCCTTGCAGCACTAATGGACATTTTTGTGGCTGCTGTACTTTCTGCATGTAATTGGCTGTTTTAGTAGCAGCTCAGTCACTTTCCTCTGAAAAGCCTTCCCCACTGTAGCTGTTGCCTCAGTGACCTCCACGGAGGAGGGGTAAAAGGGTATCCAGATAGCTGTCTGCAGGAAGCACACCTAGCCGAATCTGTTGTTGTGTAAGATGAATGCTGCATGACCTTTAAGTGGGCAGTGCACTTTTGGCTGTGTTGCTTACTCCCCATCCTTGTCTTTGAAAATATACTGCTAAACAATCAGTTCCTGATAGGCCAGATCAACTTCAGTCATAGCCATTCAAGGACTGAAGACAGCTTGGCATCTTCCAGAAAGAGATTCACCTTCTTTGCTTTTGTCTTTGTAGCATGTCATAAGGGATGAGATTTTCTTTCCCACTCAAAATGTTTTTATGTAGGCTTCACCCCAACAAAAATTGAAATTAGAAAAGCACATGAACTTTCATACATTCTGAGTTATCTTGGTGTAATCAAGAAGGCAAAGTTCCTTTAAAGCAACATTCTTGCACAGTATGTACATACTAAACATTGCAGCCTTATGCTAGTGGTGGTGCTGAGAAACAGCAAAGTTAACTGGAAGATATTTGAAAAAAATTTTAAAACACTGATTTTAGTCTATACTTGTGGTCTAGGGTGAGAACAGCCAACGTGTAAATAAAAGCAAGTATGAGTTACTACTGTTTAAGAACTAAACAAAAAACAATTTGCTCTGATAGCCTTGTGTTGCTTTTTCTTTTGCACCAGTGAGCTGAGAAATCATCTGCCCCTGGCCACGTGTTGCCTTGTTCCCAGTGAACACTGTGCTTGTTTGAAGTTCTCTCATGCGGTACTGGTGTCCTTATGGATCAGACCCAACTGCACATCATAGGGGCTGCAGCTTACTCCTTTCCTACTACTTGCAGAGTAAGCACAAAGACAACTTCTGTCAAGGGGAGTTTTGAGAACTTCCTTTTTCCTTCGTTCTAACAATGTCTGCCTTAATGCAGAGACAGAAATTTTCTTTGCATTACTCCATATTGAGGAAATATAGAACAATGCCCAGGGGAGAGAAGAATATCTCTTTTGGGCTAGAGGAGAGGCATGTCAGGTCTTTGTACTGTTGCTGCTCAGCAGAGTAAAAACAAAGCCTCTTGGTAGGGTGTGTAAGTAATCTGGACTCCTATGTACTACTGTGTGTAACCAGTTACATCTCTAGTTTAGGACACTCTGCTCATGGCCTGTCTACCTAGATCTTCCACCTGAACTTCTGTTTGATCCCAGTCTGTTTTTAACCGTGCTCAGAGCTTTTTATCTGTGTGCTGCTCTCCTGTCTCAACGACTCTCTTGAGTCTTATCAGGTGTCAATCCATGATCAGTGCCAGATCTACAACCGTTGCAGCTCTGGATTTAATTTTGTTGTTATTTTACTTACAAAGCTGAGATTTCAGAAGGGAAGGCATGTCCTATTAATCCCTTTCTAGGTGAAAAATGGCCTGTTCCCAGGACTACCATAGATATATATTGGCCCTGATAAAGGAAGACCATTTCTCCAACCTAGTGGGTGAGGCTTAGAGCATCTTGGAGGAGCCTTAGAACAAGACATGGTCTGCACGGCTTGCTAACTTCCAGGAGCCAGTCAGCTACAAGAACAGCATTGAAGGGAAGCAAGCCCTTACATCACAGTTGTTACTGCAGCTTGGATTTTGTCCTCTCAGAGGACAGGGCCCACAGCTTGTTCACTGACACCTGGAAAATAGGAGGGAAGCAAAAGGTAATAGTCATCACTCTGCTACTGCTAAAGATGGAAAGACTAATGTATTTAAGATATTACTGGTCCAGCCCAAGAATTCTTGTTTGTGTTTGTTAGCTAACCTGCATGTCCCTCCTGTTCCAGAGTTGGTCCCTTCTGCCCCTGTCTGACAAACAAACAAAACATGTACTCAAAAGCTGGCCTTGAATGTACTGGTACATAGAAGCCCCTCTGGATGTGACTCAGCAACTCTTGTGTTTTGAGTGGCAGGCCTGAGCGTAGGGGCAGGCATAATGTGAGAGTGCTCTGCCTAAGCAATCGGCCTCCATTTGCTACCTTATTTCCTAGTCACATGTGTCAAATTACTGACCTGCTGAGAGGCTGGATGTAGTTTCCTCTGTACTTTTCCAGACAAACATTAGTTGTAGCCAGAAGAGTTTGCAGCAAGACAGTGTGTCCTACTTCACTGCTCATTTGTGAGACCTACCTTGTCTTTAAAAGACTCTCTCTGAGGTGCTCCCTGAAGGGAAATTGGGAGCAGATATTTTTTTACTTCAGTTTTTCTTTAGTACCTAAAAAGAGAACAAAAGCAAGCAGTGCACGGCTGGTTTTCTCTGGTTTAATATACAAAATAAGTATTTTTACAACATCTTTTTAAATTATGAGAAAAATCATTCCCAGACCTTGCTCCTTTAGAAGACTCTTCTAAATCATTGTCTTATAGAAAAAAGACTTAGAAAAAATACTAAATCTTAGCCTTTTAGAAAAAAGAAAATCTCTTCCATTAGCCTTAACAGCTGTTTCACAAACTTCCCCTTAAGTAGACCAGGTGCACTTGGCCATTTTCCTTCCATCATACTGGATATTTTCTGTCCGACCTTCATAAATAACAGAGGCTTAATAAGACTTGCAAAGTAGGTGCAATGCTGTAGAGTCAGGTACAGCGGTAACAGGCAGGAGATCGCAGTTGGGTCCCACCCAGACTGAAATGGGGTGCAGCTTAACAGTGACTGATTTTCCATGTTGATGAATGAGTGATAACCAATGCCTTGTTTTCCTTGCAGTGGGCAGAACAAAAGAAGTCTCAACGAGCTCCTGAGAATTGTATTCAGTGCTCCTTGGCCAGCATGGAAATTCCTAGAAGAAACTAAAGGAAGGACACCTTGTCCTGTTCCCCAGGCTAACATGCTCTTTAAGAATCAAGAAAATGTACATTCTAGCTGCCTGCTATGTGTGTAGATCTGGAAGCAGTGGAGACTTCAAACCACTGGTACAAAGTTCACAAACTTGGTGATGTTTCTCAGTAATAAGTCCTAAACATATTCAGAAGTGCTGTTGCTGATCCTGTTTTTTGTAGAGAAGACACATGTTTCCTTGTGACCAAAGGTGGGTGTTCATGTGAGCAAGGTCATTTCTTCTGAGGATTGGTGACTCTCCGGAGACCTTTCAATCGACTAAGCAATTCCGTAATGAAGTCCTACAGTAAGAATTGGTTAAAGAAGGATGTCATATTAATTCCAGTGCTCACCAGCCTGAAAAGTACAATGGCACTTGGATCATTCCCACATTTGCCTTTATGTTGAGCAGAAACCAGAATTTTGACATCTGTTGAGCAAACCTATCTTTTAGCTTAGGAAAGGAGACCTTTTGATGGATTAACAGGGTCTTAAAAGCTCCTCTACTTCCCTTCCCCTGTTTCCCTCTGGAAAAGCCATGTTTATTTTCTCCCTAGGAGCTAGCCTGCCCCTCTTCATCCCAGATACCTGCTTTTTCTACCTTGAGATGACCTCAGGATGCTGTTGTCCTCTGTTAGGTTCCACTGCTTCCTGTTGCCACCATAACCTCCTGCCCACTTCTTCTGCCCTTCCAATCTAGGGCAAAGCAAGCTGTCCCTCTTGTTGAACCTGTAAAGCTCCATGTTGTGGATTGCAAACCATCTTGGAGCTGTGCCAGCTCTACAAGGAAGTGGCTGGCAGAGAAGAGGTGGAGCAAAACGTATGTAGGACTAATGATAACGTTGAGCAGGGGTTGAGGGGAGGCAGAGCAGATAGATGAGCAGTTAATGGAGATAAACCCTGACTACTTTGCTGACACAGCCAAGGACTATGAACCAAACTGGACCAACTGGTTATTCCAAGCAGAGGGCAATATGCAAACTTTACTCTCTGCATGACAAGTAACATCACCATAAAGAAGTGTGCAGCCTTTCTTCACCCAAAGACATAGCTACATGTCCTTGTAATTAGGCAAGGTCACTGGAAGTATTGCAGCTTATTAGCATTTGTGCTGTGTGGAAGCCCAGCTTCCTCACTTTGGTATCAGACTTTGCCACAACTTGCTCTGGAAGTAAATGCCTAGAATCATTCATTCCTTTTCAGTTAGTCCTTTCAGAGGAAACCACTTTGTTTCTTACCTGCCTTCTGGAATTAGGTTGCTGAGATCTTTCAAGAGGATTCAAGATCACCAGGGTGAAAGTACATGGTTTTGCCAATGGGGTAGCAGTATCTGTATTCAGCAGGTACTGTGCTGCCCACAAGACACCTTCATGGCTTATGAGTCAGTAGAGCAAACTCTTTTCAATTATCACTCAGGGAATGTGGGATTCTTGCCTCAGATCTGAAATTCACACACTCTGAAAACTATTTCTGTATTGCCAGCTTTGTTGAACCCCTACTAGGAGACTATCTGTAATGATTGCTACAGCCTAGTTTAATTTCAGTGATAGTCATGCATTCATCTCATTTTCTGTATATTCATCACTGTACAGCTACATAGGCTCGACAAGATGTGGAGTCTGAGGAACGATGTCTGAGCACAATGTTCACATGTAATGCACGTGGCTGAAGCAGTGATGGGGGACCCCATTTTGCACAGGTATTCAATGCAGCAAAGGCACTTCCTCTGTGATGCATGCACTACACTGCAAAGTATTAGGCTCCACTCCTCTGGACATTGTGGCTGCTTGTGGGACTTTTTAACTCTCTAACTCAAGATCAGTACTTGTAAAGTTCACGTGGGGAAAAGAAACCCACGCGTATAACTAACTTACATGGCCATTGCTCAGCAGTTATCTGCCCAATCCAACATGAAGACCATCTTACATTCTTGTAATTCATAACCATAGAGTGGTTAAAGCTAAGAATGCATTTAGTTGGCAGTGTGCAATATTGTTATGTGAACCGTATCGCTATCTCTGGCTTTTCTACACTGAGGACCAAATAGCAACTCAGCCTGGTCATTCCAAAATTCCAAAACATGGAATGAACTTTCTTTGGTTGTAAAGCATAATTCCTTATTTCCTCCAGTGCTCTGCCTTCAGCTCACCTATTTAGATTTACATGTAATTTTGTAACACAGCAGAATAAAGTGGCAAACACCTCCCATTAGGATTAAATGAATCTACAGTACAGTAATATCTTGGCTATTCAGCCAAGCAGCAACAAAGACACACTGTAGCAGCACAGTATAACATATAACTAACATACGTACATGTATATGGTGCTTCACTCACCTCTGTAGGGCTGGAGCACTCATGGAGGATTTCCTAAAAAAACAAGGAGTCATCATTTTAGTATTTATGAGTTCATCTAATCCTCCCCTCTCTACAAAAAGTGTATATAATCTTACTACCTCTGACAAGTGGAAACACAGGGAAGCATCATACAACACTGGAAACACACATTCTCTACCCCCCCCACACCACTACTCTTTATAAAAGTCCCTGATCTAAAGTCACCAAGTCTCTCTATCTGACCTGTAGTTTTAATTTCTGTTCTTCATTAGGGACCTCCAGGAGATCTTCAAGATCAATTTGTGGTTCAGGAGCTGCTGTCTCTGTTTCTTCCCTTAGCTAAAAAGAAAAAAACCCACCACAGTTAATAAACCTTCCAACATCTAAGAACTCTAGAGTCCATCTTTAAAGAACTGAGCAGCTGAGTTACAATAAAACTGTGCTGCAAAATTGAAGTCGCGATATAAATCATCTCAAAATAAGGAGGTTCTTATAAAGAGGGCACAGATTCCAGCCCTTTTGCGTAGTCTGCTAGAACCACACCTCCTGATGTACACATTCTTCATCTTTTCCCACCACTGCACTGTTCAGGGATCATAATCCATCATGGAAAGACCCTTTCAAGACTATCCAACTGCAATGCAATTTAAGACAGCCTGTGACACCCCTCATCTATGAAGAGTTCGCCAAACAAACCCAGCAGGCTTAGTGTTAGAGAGGCACAAATAATACAGGAAGATTTTAGGCTTTTATGCTAATTACGTTCACGTACTTTGTATTTATACTAAGGCTTTTTGCAGCAATGGAGAGAAAATTATGCTGTTGAAAGACCTAACAGTATTTTGCCAGCTTTCTCTAACAGACGTGAGTGGGACATAATAGTCTTCTTTAATGTAAGAGGGACCCCAAGTTTTGATGACTGGAGTAATAATCTTGTACTACATCGGGGTGTTAGTTGGAAACATTTGTAAAACTTGATCACGGACACATTAAAGCTTCAAAAGTCTCTACAAGTCTTTAAGGAAAGCAGGTTGTGGTTTTCCAGTGTATTTGCAAAATGAATCTTTCACAACACAACACTAGTGATATTTTGACATAATAATCAGTAGAGTAAGGATACTGGGTAAACAGCACAGTACCTGATTGCGAACTAGCATTTACAGATGTATGTGTAAAACATTAAACATAAAGGCAATACTTACAGGAAAAAAAGAAACTTTTTCTTAGCAGTGTCTGATATGTCTCTGTATGCCAGAGAGGAAGTAGAAAGCCTTTGACTTTGATATGCAGCTAACTTAACAATAAATAATAAACCAGAGTTAAATATATTGCACTGTGACCCACATAGCATTTTTTTAAAAAGTAATAGTTTTCATGTAACTGTTTAGAAAGCAGGTGTTGATCCAGTTCAACTTTGTCTCTGGCTGAGAAGCTAAATAGGCCAGGAGGGTGGGACAGGTTAGGAATTCCCTGTGGCTTTTTGGTCCTAGTGTGGATGCTGTTCTGGATTCCATGTGCAAGGAATCATTTTGAAAATCAATAAGTCTTAGTTTGGTTGCAAAAAAGCTTCATGATAGTAAACATCATAGCATTCATATTACTTGTATCAGGAGGTGATGTTTGAACTAACGTTGCTGGCATTTGAATGTCTAGAAGACACTGAGGAACACTGCACTGCCAAGGGGCAAGTGGAGCAAAGTAAGAGATAACAGAAAATGGTAAATGTAATGGAAGTTGATGGACACAAGGAAGCCCAGAGTAGCAGGTTAGCTAAATAGTCTTGCCACAATGCACAGAGGAGAGCAGGAGGACCTGCTGGACACCCGGGTGATTATAAGCAATGACCGTGACACATGTATGTATTTGAAAAGATCCTATGTAATCCCCCCTGTTGTACCCTATTAATAGTCTCTGACCTGGCACAGCATCATGTTATGTAGTTCCTGGTAGCAAATCTCTTCGGCTGGCCTGAATACACCAGGAAGTAGGGAAATCTGTTGTGCTGGAGAGGTGCTAGCAAAGGCAATCCACTGGCAATCTGTTTCTGTAAGGGCACGGCTGGGTTTCTCACTTGTGCCTGCTGGCATTTTGTAGTAGGGAAAAAAACGTCCCCTTTGGGCAGCTGCTCTGATGACAGTAAACAGCTCTTAATTTTCAGAAAAGCAGAAGTGATAACGTAAGCTGACTTGTTTTTCTTACACATTTACAAGTGTAAAGGTCTATCTTGCTAGACTTCAGCAAGAGTAGCACATAGGGAGCCCCATCTTGGGTCTTGTGACTGGTGCTACCAAGTGCTTCTCGTCTGTCTCCAAAAAAGTCCCAAAAACTTAAGTCTTTAAAGCTGCAGTAATTCCCCATAGGGGGAATTTTCAGAGGAGCCATTCATTTGCAGCAGAAGGAAGGACCTTTTCTCCATATTTGTTTTCTGCTGCCTGTTATTTGCCTATGGCATAAATTAAAACAGAAATGAACTATTTTTATCTCCCAACATGGCATGAGAATCTGATACATTCCCACAAATATCAAATAGGAAAATTCACACAGAAAATTATGATAATAATGATTACAATAGTAAAAAACAACAGCAACAATGATAATAAAGACAGCCCTGAGACAGTTCCTGAAGTTTGGCTCTTCAGCTATGGAGTTGACATCGTTCTATGGCTCTCAGGCTAAGAAAATCACCTTGGGCAGGCAAAAGTTTCTCTATACCATCGTGGCATATAACACAAAAACTACCTTTCCTGGGCTGTGCTAACACATCCACTTCCATTGTTGATTGCAATTTGAAAGTGCTTATGCTCGGAGCAGAAGACTCTAAGCAATCATCAACTCTTTTTCCCTTAAATGTGCTTAGCACTGTGCTGAGGTGCAAATACAGAAAACAGGACAGAAAGGCCTTGGCACTTAATTTAGTCCATCCTCATCCAGGACATGAATAAGCTGTTTTACACAATTTGTTAGGCCCATCTATGTCTTCCATTGAAGATGTACTGGGCTCTGAGTCAAGAAAGCTTTGTTCTCTTACTGTATTGGCCATTGTCCTACAGAGTAAAGAAAAACTCTTAGTCAAGCTATTTAAATGGGTTTAAGGTCACGATGTACAGTGTAGGAAATCCTTTCACCTTTTCCTGTACCACACTCCAAAGGTACTCTCAGGCATGGAAAAGCACTATCACTTATGAAAGCACCCAGCAGAAGAGCCATCCATCTAAGCACAGTATATGCATAGAAGTGATAGTACAAGGTTCAAATTTCAGTGTACGCAGCCAGTGCTGGAACTTGACTTAAATGTCACACTACCCAGTAAAAAACTGTCATCTACTCTGCAACAGCTGAAATAAAGACCCACACCATTCAGGTGCTGGACCTAAGCATTCCTGGATCTTTCTTAGTGGGACAACTCTCAGGTAGGCAGAAAGAATTTAAGAAGGACTGTTCCTGTTGCAAAGGGAAGTTCAGGCAAGGAAAATGGCTCTGAGGATTTGTGAAGAAGAAGGCATAAGATCTATACATTTGCACATAGGGGTTTTTTTCCCTTCTCCTTCTGCCAGTAGTGTTCCACAAAAAGGAGCAGGGATACACTGATAACTCCAACCCAGCTAGCTTAAATACTGCTCGCAGCAAAGCCACTCACCACATGCAGTTCAGCATCAAGAAGCATCCTGGGTTTATACATCTCTCCAGGTTCTGCTACTTGTGCTGAGCAATAGCTACATCCCCTCAGTGGGTGCAATGCCAGGCAATTTAAAGCTGGTTGGATTGTATCAGTGCAAGCTTCTCTGCCTACTGATACACCAGTCAGAGAGAGGACTGCAGCAGGTGGCAAGGAGATACCTATTGAAGAATGAAGATGAGAAACTATTTCCAGTGAGGCAGAGCAAGCAAACCTCTATCTGAGCACACAGGGTCTCTAGACTCATTTACCTGACAAGCTGATTTGCCCCAGCTACTCACCCGGCATTGGTACAGCTCCTGCAGCTGGGCATTGATCCATTCCTCCAGGTCTAGCCAGCGCTGTAGGTCTTTGCGGTTATACTTGATGGTCAACTTGCCCAGTTTCCTGTGCGATGATTCCTCCCCAGGTTTCTCTGGCGTCTGGAAGGTTACCCGGGGCAGTGCACTGGGGTTGCTGGCCATGCTCACTGCTTCCTCCTCTGACAAGAGGAACTCACCTTCCTGTGGGCTCCCTCACACCTTTCCTCAGTCTACTTTAGCCAAAGCCTCACTGCAACAAGCGTCTCTCAGTACAAGCTACTCAGAGCCAAAGGTGGGATACATTTGCATTTGTGATCTCAGGAAGAAAGTTGGGGATGACTATAGGACTGGGGCAACAGCCAGGCTCTGCAGGCAGAGTTACAGCTGCAGATTCTTGGGTTTCACCATTGGCTGTGCTGAAAGAAGCAGGGAGGCAGACAGAGTAGTTGTTGTAATAACGTCTGTTGTTAAAAGAAGCCAAGTGAACCAGGGAATTGATGAACCAAGTTTGTTAATATTTAACGTAAGTCAGCTCCAAGAGGCGGGGAAGACGGAGGTTTTAAATTACTGTTTTCCTACAGGCATAACTTACATGCATGTGCAATTCCAGAGGGCTGATCCATACATAATGCATTGAATCCTGCTGCAGTTCATACTTGACTCTGTAAACTACTTTGCCTGCAGCTACAGGGTTTAGCTCCCATTGAAATGGTGTATTTGGCATTTTCCAGCTAAAGCACTGGACCCACCACACACATAACAAATGGTCTGGAGTCAGGTGGCTACATCCACTATTTTACAGTAGGTCAGAAAATGACACTGCAACCCAAACTTGGGCTCAGCAGTTTTGTTTTACATTGGTCTACATTCTCTAAGTTTATTCCAGCTTTCTCAAAAATTTCTGTAAAAATCCCAGTGGCCTGAATTTGAAATCATCTGAGCAAGAGGCTTCTGGAATAAGAGAAAATATTTGTGCTCCTATTAGAAAAGTAGTACAGTGTTGACACTGTACACGTGATGACACTGCAGGGGAAAGCCTGATTCAGGATATAGCATCATCTCTTTCCCATAGAAAAGTATTATTCATGGTAAACAGGTTCACCTGCTGAAGCATCATAAACTGCTATCATACTATATATTATCATTGCTTGGTTTACAGTTTCTTCCTAACTGGAATACAGGTTAAAGGTCTGCAGCATTATTGCCCTATACCATTTAGAAGGATACATGATAAACACCCTGTGTTTACAGGGTGCCAGGGGACTGGGACACCTGTGGTCCCTCCAGATGCTGTCACACCTCTTTATTCATCTGTTCCCAGAGCCCTTCAGCAACCTGCCCAGGGATCTGCCCCATTGAACAGACAAGCAGGCTGAGACCCTCCATCATGAAGCAGATCGAACATCTCCAGTCTCATGATTCATGTGGAAAAAGCAAATAAGCCTCTGCTGCTCCTGACAGCCAAGGTATTTCCAGTTTGGAGACCAAGAGCTAGATAAACCAAAGGAAAAGCAACCAACCCTTCTCCCACGGATAGCTGCTGCCAGGCAGCATAGGACAGTCTGCAAGGGGGCTGGTCTCCTCTGGAAGTCTTACCCAGTCCATCTGCCACAGTTCTGTCCTCAGAGGGATGGTGGTACCACCAGCCAGCAACATCTTGTGCACAGGGTGATAGAAAAATGAGCAGGGCCACTACAGTCCTTCTTTTCATCCTTAATGTGAGCAAAAAATAAAAGTCTTTTCTGACGGGAAATTCCACAAAATGCTGATTCTGAAACTTGCTTTCACATCAGTGAAGAATAAAATATTAAAGTATACCTGAAACTGATAATATCTCCTCTGCTTTTCAGACAGCCTAAAGCTTCTGTTCAGAAGACAATTGTCAGCTATTTAATTTAAGCAGCTTTACTCATTTTTCCTCACTGCTTGACTAGATCCTCCCTCTAATCTCACTCCTAAAACTGTCTTATTTAGACCAAAAAATCTCTGTTGTGAGAGGCCCGGAGCCTACTCAGTGTGTGCAGATTCTTCAGAGATTCTTAACTGTTTGAAACCTTGCAAAACCCGCTGAACATCTTATAATGCCTTTACAACTATTGACATTTCAAAGGTTAATATGGCCCAACACAGGCAGATTTTCACAAGGTAACTTTGGACCAAAGGAGAAACACTGTCAGACGACAAGTTCCTGTCTCCAGTTAGAAGTGCTCTATTTTGGTGTTCAAGGACTGACATACTTGAAAGGGGAAAACATGGGAAAACAACCTATATTTCCTTGTCCCAAGGAACTCCAGAGAGGCTGGCATTAACAGCAGAGAAAGAGGATGAGACTTACAAGGTGGCAATATAGAAATAAATATTTACTGATAAAGTAGACCTCCTCCAGTAGTAAACTATTTCAATTTATGATTAAAGAAAGAGGAATAAGCAAAAACAGTGCAAGATCAGTCCTTAAGTGTGTGGTAGAAGTTCCTGCAGGAACAGGACTGGGTGCCTCATTCAGAGTAAGGGATATTGTCCCCTCGAATGAGGCAGCATCTCCTATGAGTGCACCAGCCACCTGCCAGTGCTGGTAAGTGCCAGCTGCCACCAAACAAGAAGCAGCTGCCTGCTGCTCTTCACAGGGCCACACCCCATCCTGTCCTTTCCTCGCATCACAGCAGATTCATGTGGCCAAAGGGACAGAAAGACATTCACCATTTTGTTTGGACATGCACAGCGGAAGGATCTTGGAGATCTCAGGCATGTCTGGGAGATGTGATCTTATTTTCAACCTCGTTATCTTTCTCTATAGCCTAGGGCATACAACCTTGCCCAAAACTTCTGGAGTGAACACACATACTTGGGCAGCAAAGTCATCAAATCAGACAACCTGTTTTTTCACAAGGGCTGCAGATACATAAGCTCCAGTGGACCTCCTGGTGCAGCTGCTTGTGATTGTGTCCTCTGCAAATCTGCATATCATTTATGTTGGTGATCAAACAGAGTTTAAACGTGGTCAACACATTTGAGTTGTTAGACTGAAACACTGTGCCTCAGTTTCCATGTGTGTGACCTAGGGTTGCTGTTCCTCCAGGCTTGCTCTAAGAGTGAGATGCCCCTGAAAGGAGCAGGAGGATTCAGTACTGTGGAGTTGGACTTTTCCAACTGTCTGTGGTGCCAGAGAGGCCCACCAAACCAAGCCAAGCATATGTATCGTAGTGCCAAGCAGCTGTGACACTGATCAAGGCAGCAGAGCATCCAAGGGCATGAGTCCGATCCAGTTACACTCCTCTGTTCTTAGTAATCTCCATCCTGCACCTGTGACCTAAGCTGGTGCTTCTCTTTCTCTCTGAGCTGATGGCTGTGGTGTGTACTTAATAATTCAGCAGAGCCCCAGATCATCTTTCCAGAGAACCAAGTTGGCCCCTTTCCCTTGAGTCCCAGCCTAGGGAGGAATGTTTCCCTTCAAGACAGCAGAAGCCACTCTCCACCTGCTTTAGAAAATAATCACTTTCACTGTGGTTACAAACGTGATAGTTAACACAAATTAAACCAGTGAAGCCAGCAGAGGTGACTGTATCAATACTACAGTGACACCACAAGGTAAAGAGGTTCTGCAGTTTCCTGTGAGCAGGAACAGGCACAGAAAAAAAAGTTGTGCAGATCAGAAAATGCAGCTGGGACTGGGGATTTAAAAAATCCAGAGTCCCAAGTAAGCAATGCCAGTACACCCAGCATCTTGATGTCCATCATCCTCTTCCCTTATTTTTCAGTGTCTCCATGGGAGCATGGAAATAAAAAAGGCTGCACCATTGCCCCAGAGTTCTAACAAGGGTCAGTGTATCATCTCTCACCCTCAGCTTGTGGAGACTTCAGGAACACACAGGGATTTCCAGCTCAAACAGTTCTCACCTGAGAAGTACTACTACCTTCCCACCAATATGCAGAGAGGAGCCTATATATTCTTCAGTCAGATGTCGGTAATCAGACTTACTCCTTTCCCCTGACAGTCTCACCTTTCACAAGGCAATGAAAGGGCACTGAGATGGAAGAATGACAAGTGACAGAGGAAAATATTTCCCAATTTAGTATTTGACTGATCAACCCAAAATTGCACCATTTGGCACTGCCTCAGGAAATAGACAGGTCTCAGCAATAAGGAGGTCAGACAAGCTAGCCTGCACACCTGCCCTGCCTCAGGCCTCCCTTACTGGAAGTCAAGTGAACTGTAAAGGCTAATGGCTCAGCAGCAGCTGAGAAGGGTAAATGAGAAATAATTTTACCTACTGCATTGGAACACCACAGGAGGAGCAAACCCTAGACCCTCTCCTTATTCAGGAAAGTAATTGCCCTTATCTGTGTCCATCCTCAGACATCCTATAGTGAAATAAGTAAGCATCTCCACTGAGGAAGAAGCCCTCCCTTCCCCTTGAATACTTAGATGAAGATGATAATGTGAATTAGATGACAAATGGATTATTTGGGGAATCTGTAAAAACCTGCCCATGTTGTTTTATTGCTCTCCCTCTTTCATTGCTTTGCTGTTTCCCCACAGAAAGAAGCCCACAGCACTGATAGCATGATCAGTGTTTTCATGTGGCACAGAGGTTTCAGGAAGTCTTTGAAGGGTAAAGACAAGAAAAGCATTGGTTGAATAGTTGAAGGGGATCTTCCTTGTTTTCCAGCCTGCTTTCAGCATTTCAGGCTTGCAGACAATGTACAGCTCTTGCACCAAGAAGTTTATTATGACCTGATCCCCTTGAAAGGATGCAGTTACATTTGCAGGCACTGTACCACTCACACCTGCAGGGAAATCTCCATCTACAAAGAGAGGAGAGAGCAGACTTTTCCACTGGCAGCTGGGCTGAAGGTGTTGAAAGAAGGTTTCCAGCAATGCTGACATTGTGGGAAGTGATGGAGAAGGAGAGACCATGAGGAATCTCATGGAAAATCCAATTCCACTCACAGGTGCTTTGAAGAACAGCTGAAGTTGCCTGTGAAATGTGAACTTCAGTGGGAAATGTAAGTTTATTCTAGTTCCTGCAAATTGAAGGTTCTTTGCTTCACATTTCCATACCTGTCTCCCTGTAAAAGCCTAGTATAGACAGGACAAAAGTGCAGATACTTTCTCCATGTAACCAGTCTAGACACTGTTTCCCCTTCTTCCTTTCCCAGTGCTCTCGCCCTTAAGGGTTTACCTTGGTTACTAACATTGAAATAAAAGCCAGTGCCATGCAGGACTGTAGACAAGAACTTCCCCGCAGAAACTACATAACTTCATTGTACCTTCCTTCCCCAAAGCTACCCTTGATGCAATGGGAATGGCTCTCAGGAGGACTCAGAAGCCTGTCATCCTTTCTCTTGCTTTGTTCCACAGGACCAGTGATTAGTCATAGCCTGATGAGATTCCTTCCTGTCTCCTTCCTTTGCCACATCTTTGTGCCGTCACTTGCATCCGGGTCTCACCCCTAAACCACACCAGGACGTTTAACCTGAGGCAAATACAACAAAACAAGCAAGCAAGCAGACCTGTCTCCCAAGCATTAATAGTACATGGAGTGGTTCCCAGGTAAAACACAGCAGAATGGATTCATCTGTAGCAGCCGGTAGGACAAGCTTCTGTGAGGAAGTCATTGCGGGTGGTGATGCCAGGGAGATGGGTTGTAAAATGTGGCAAAAGGGAACCTGAACCAATTCATCCTTATTTTTCTGCCTGTTGCTGGAAGGTGAGCATCCAGCTGCTAACAGGTGCTGGGGTCTCAAGAGTGATCACATAGAAAGAAGGCAGGTGATACACCAAGCTTGTTATAAGCCATGTGTGTCTAAGAGCTCTTTTAATCTTAGTCAAATATTAAACTATGGTGTGGCTTACCCCCCTGAGTCATCTCCTGCAAAGTTATTGCCAGACTGAGAACAGACACTTCAAAGACAGACAGAAGTTAGCAATGACTCACTGTTTCAGGACCCCTTAAAAACACTCCCAAGCTATAAAATCACACACCCTACTTTCCCTTCACGCTAATACGAATAACACATCTCAGCTGAAGTCATGGGAATGTATCAATTTTGCAGAAGATGAGGGCTGCAACGGGATTTCTATATTAGAAGACCAAAAATTGAGTTAACAAGTTGGGAGAAAAGCTGCTGCAACAGAGAGCGGTTCCTAGTAGAAGTCCTTAACCTCAGGACTAATCTCAATTAAAATCTCAATTACTGAATCCCTCCAGAAGCAACTGGGCATATTTAGAAACTATGCTACTGTTACTAAATATATTGAATAAAACCAAATACAAAGTAACTATAAAGACATTTACAGTGAGCAGCAGAAAATCTTGCAGTAGAACATTAGCACAGCTTTCTGCTGAGAGCAAAAGCTATTAAAAGTCTAAAGGCCAGGCTAGATCATCTTATGAAGTGCCTTATCCTTTCAAAAATGTTTAAAAAAAAGGCAGGCAGATGGAAGGACACACACACACACTCTCGAGATGCCCGTCAAGGAATTCTCCCAGCTCTGAGCTTGCAGGAGTTATATTATGTGGCACAAGCAGAAAAGATGTCATGTCCTTCACAGTTGCAGGAAACCTTTGACAGATTTAGTAATACGACATTACTACTGAGGTAGGTTAGGTAATTGCCAGTAAGACAAAAATACCAAACCAGACTGTTTAGGGCCAGTTCTGCCAGTGTGGATATCCACCAGTGGATATCCAAACATGGATGTGGATATCTGCCAGTGTGGATATCCACCAGTGGGGATATCCATGGCTGGTTTGCCATGGGGCCAACTGAACCCTTAGCTCCCTGGTCTAGTGCTGGGGAACTGCACTGAGACTCACCTGATTCCACACGGGAGGCTTTGAATATTTACACAGGAAAAATCTCCTCCAGATTAAATACAAGAGAGAGCCCCCAGCAGAGAGCCTCAGGCAGTTCAGAATACAAGAAGGAGACAACTTTGTTGTTGTTTTTGTTTCTCCTGCCTGTATTTAGAAGATGTTCAGGACAGCAAGGTCAACTCCCTCTTTACTGCTTGCAGAGTCTGGCAAGGTCCAAAAGACCTGGTATAGAGATGGGGTCTGAGTATGGAGTGAGAGGCACCCATGATTCTTCTGACAAAGATTCGTAAAGCCAACTAGGAAAACAAACATCTCTCTGCTTTCTAGATGTGCATGTTTCCTACTATCCATTTTCACAGGTTAGGCTTTGCTGATTTTTTTTTTTATACACTACCATAGCCAAATCAAAGCAATTTCCTTTTCCAAACAGAAGTCAGTACTATACACAAATGTCAGCATCAGGCCACAGAAAGTATTTTCTTAAAACTTTTCTCATAGAAAGTCATGAGAGGTATTGAAAAATAATTTTACCACAATATTATGTTCCCATGGTGTTTGTGACAGACAGGAGGTGGTAAACATGTCTCTAAGGACTCTCAATAAATTCTATGAAGACACATGAGACTGGATCAGAGGTACAGAAAGAAGCAGCAAGAACTGAAATGGTGGACACCAGAATGATCCCCAAAGCCAACTGTTTGATACATAGCTGCTGCTCGCCATCTCTTTTCAAAGACATACCATGAAATGCCATCTCTCATTTGTTGTTGTTTTAAGTGATGAAATATTTCATTACAAATAATGTCCAAGCAAATTACCAGCAATGACAGAGGGATAAGAATAGTTTGCCTAGAACTGTTTACAGACAGAGGGGGCAGATGACACAGGTGTATCTGTTGAACAGAGGAATTTGATCACGGACTTGCAAGTAGAAGCAGAAAAGGAAAATATACATGGACAGGCAGCCTTTGTGTTCCTGTGACCCCAAACATCACTGTCCTGTAAGACAACGGCACTATAAATGGACTATGGGTGATCTACATGAGATTGAGGAGAACAGTGAAATGCTGGACGTCAGTGGGGTGTGATTACTCAAAGTTTTCACTGCTGCGGTGGCAGGGTTCCTGCCATGCAGCCAGCCTCCAAATATGATCCCAAGTGCTTTCACTCAAAAGGAATATTGTGTTCGAAGAGCAGAGAATTCATTATATCAAGATGCCTGCACTACGCACAGAACCCCTTGCAGCACCAACGGCTGTGGGCACAGCAGATAGGGCTACAAGGTTGACTCATTTGGGTTAGCAAGACCAGGGGCAGTGGTGCTTCGTGCCACTGGCCACATCAGAGCACAAGGGCGACTGCCAGAGGACACAGACCGCCTGCTCCCCGGCTTTCAGTTCCTTTGAAGCATTCTTAGCGCGGGGATGCAGCACGCATCCAGCTAGGGAGGTGCTCATCTGGAGTGGGTGCCCTTGCACCGGCGGGAGCTAATGAACCCCACAGGGCTCTCCTCCAGCAGGCGAGAAGATGGTATCAGCTTGTCTCTCCTCCCCTTCCTCTTACGCAATTCATCACGCAGGGGAGTGACTTGATTTTTTTTTTTTTTCCTCTAAGGGAGTTGGTTTTCACTTCCTGCGCTCGCCGTGCCTTTGTCTCCGCTGGGCGCAACGGGAGGCACACCTGGGGGGTGAAGGCGCAACGGGACGAGGGGGACGCCCCCTCTCAGGATCAGTTTCACCGGAGACCGCCCAGGTGGGGGGCTGACAGCACGTGCCTGGGGATGAGTTGCAGGGTCGGGGGACACGCTGGCTACCCCAGGGGCGAGCTGGAATCCAGAGCGCGGCCTCAGCCATGCTCGGCTCCCCTCTCGCCCCGGGGTGACACACACTTGAACACCGTCCCTCTTATCTTCATCTGTCTTCTCCCTTCCTTTAGGAAAGGATTAAGGTCTCAAGACAGTGGGAATTGGGGCGCCAAGATGGCCAGAGGGAGACCGGGTCCATGGTTTGTATCGTGGATGTGCTTCGTGCTGGCGCTGGATTTCGGCGAAGGGCAGAAGGAAAGACCCTTCGGTGAAATGTGCCTGGAGGACTTTACGGCAGGACTGCCAGATTGGGTGCTGGATACAGATGCCTCTGTCCAGAATGGAGCCACCTTCCTATCGTCCCCCATGGTCCATCGGAGCAGGGACTGCATGAGAGCTTGCTGTAAGGACCCCGCTTGTAACCTGGCTCTCGTGGAGCAAGGCTCGAGCACGGAGGAAGACCACATCCGGGGCTGCTTTCTCCTCAACTGCCTCTATGAGCAGGCTTTCGTCTGCAGATTTGCCAGGAAGATCGGCTTTCTCAACTTCTTGAAGAAGGACGTGTATGATTCCTACCTGGCAATGCAGAATCGCGGATCCAGTGGTAAGGTGCCCATTAGGGATTCCTGCAAAGTGGGTCTGGAAGAGCATTAATGGTCACTGGTGCCAGCTCCTCCAGCCATCATTTGTGCAGCAGTGCTGCCAAACAGCCAGGATAAAGTGATGCTAAAGATGGTGTTTCTGTATGTTTCTCTGCCACAAACGTTTTCCCCAATCTTGATACTCATTTAAAATCCGTGCCTCAGTTTACCTATTAGTAAATGGAGAGGGAATAATTCTTTAACCTATTCGAAACGGGTGGAGTGTGATTACCAGACACAGTCTGAGGTTTTACTACTTGGCAATGTAGAAAAAGGTATTGTTTTTCTTCTCCCTCCCCGTTGTCTTTGAGGTTGGAAAGTGAAATCCTCTGAAAATCTACACATCACTGGGTTTTAAAGGGCTGTATTAATCTCTTAATTGCTCAGGGGCTAGAGGCAGGACGCAATCCACTTACCTTTAACAGCACTCTGGGTGGTGAGGTGTCTCAGTATGCTCTGCTTGTTGGGGCTGGTCCCTGCTGCTGGGGGAGAGAGAGGAGCAGCTGGGAGAGGTTGCTTAAAATTTCCCCTTTGGAGGTGGGTTTCTCTTCCCCAGTCCGTTTCCCTGCTCTGAAAGATTGCACCAGGACTCAGAGAACCAGGTGGAAAACAAACTAATTGGAAGCTGGCCACTTGCCACACACTCTGCTGTCCCCAAAGAATTGCAGTGTGTTCAGAAACACTGAAAACACAGCAGTCCTCCTTTTGCCTCCTTCCATGTTTTGGCTGAAGCCTAATGAGGCCAAGATGTTTCTAGCCCGGCTGGGTCTTTGGCAACCATAACCAGTTTATTATTTGTTGAAGCCTGGGCAGGGCTGTTAGGGGATATCTGTACCGGTAATCCTTCTCCCACCCCCTCCCAGCCCCCCTGAGGGAAGGAAAGGATCTGTGAAGATGACAAGGGGAGCATCCAGGTGGGTGCAAGGGCTTGGGCTCGATGATGTGAGCTGAATAGGTCTTTGATCTTCTGCTGGGATGTGCCAACCTGTGAGCCTTCTGGGTGCTGGAGATGGAAAATGGCACCAAACCCATACTGTCTGCTTCATCCACCCTGAGTAGCGGTGTGGGGGTTTCAGAGCAGGGCATGACTTCTCTGGAGCAGCCCTTGGGTGTTTCTGGTTTGAACAGCAATGTGGAGGAAGTGGCCCTCCTGTCCTCTGTCCCTACTGGTGGCTTCCCACTGGATTTTAGGACCTTCTGGAAAATGTGTCTCACTGTTGCAGTAGTTCACTTGCACCTCCATCTCAGGCCCAAAATCCTTTTTGTAGGAGCTGCAGTTAGGGAGGAACTGAAGGCCACATCACCAGGACTGGAGGTGGCATGCTAGCAGCTGTCTGAACTCCTGTATGCTTCATTGTAGGAGGAAAGGGGAATGCATCATCTCCAGAACATCCTGATTTCACAAGATTAGATTAAAATACAATGTACTGTTGAGCAATTCAGTCTTTTCATCTCTGTGGACCAGTGCTCATACAAGGAGACTGCAAACCCCCCTCCTTTGGCTGGTCCCAGGGCTTGGCATTGCATGGGTGCGAGTCTTTAGAGTGTCCCTGGGTCACTGACCTCCCTGTGCGACCAGCCAACGTACAGCACCTGTGTTTGCCAAGGTACAGCACCAAGCTGCAGCATCCCAGCCACCAATAGGCTAGTGCTGCCTTGCAAACCCTAACGCTCCTTTCGCAGATGCTGGGATGGTTGTGGTGGAGCAGGTAGACCTAGGAGGACTTATCAGTGAGAAGTGAAAAATATGCCAGAAATGCAGTTCGGGTTACTCTGCCTGCCGAGGCGGGCATGCCCCTCCTTGCTCACGTGGGGCTTGCGCCATGATACCGCTGCAGGTGTAGGAAGGGCTCAGTCTCTTCTACACCCCTGTTCAACTCTTGGCAGGTGCCAGGCAGGTCTCCAGCTGTAGGGACAGACGCTGGGCAGTGTCTTGTGTATTTGGATCAGTTGCAGTGTTCACGCTGTGCTTTGATAGGAAACACATTTCCTTTCTCTCCTGAAATTTTTAGGCATTGTCTTTGACCGATGCTGAATCACCTTGAATGACATCGGAGGGTGGCAGGGAACGAGATGGAGTTATTTTACTGGAGAAATAGAAAATAATAACAAGGGTTAAATCATCTGGACCCTCCTCCCCACAGCAGCTGATGAGACACTTAAGAATGCAGATCTCCATTTTGGTTCAGATACAAACAAAAAAAAACCCAAACAAAGCCCCAAGCCCCTCCAGCCATGATGCTGGAATTGGGTGCATGCAGAAGGAATGGGCTTGTCTGAGCAGGAAGGTGGATGCCTAGCTGTCACTGAGGGGGAAAGGGGAAGAGCACAACAGGGCAGGTACAGGAGGCAGGATGAAGGAGGCTTCGGGCACTGAGTGTATCCACCTGGCAGCATAAGGAAGCTCTAAAGCATTTTTGCTTCTGACCTTTTGAGAATGCCTGAAGAGGTAAGGTGAAACAAGGGTTAAGGAAGCTGTTTTTGGCATGTGAGGTTTTTCTCCCAGATGTTTACAGGTGAAAAATCTTGGCCCAGAACTGGAGACAAAACTGTGTAATTTTCTTGCTGTTGTGCTGTATCAGTGTGAAGTTTCATGGCTGCTTAGGAGCCCAGGTTACTGTCAACCTCCTGAGACTGGCTCTGAGTGTCTGCAGGAGATTTATTTGCTGCTTTATCATTCATTCCTTCCCTATATGTGCTGCTTGTCAGGTGTCCTAGGAGCCTTTGCCTGTGGCAATCTTCAGACATCGTGTGCAATAATGAGGATTAAAAGCATGTTTTTTCTTGTGAATAGTGAATATCCATTTAGTGATCCCAGCGGGTGACATTAAACAAAAAAGTCACATGTTGCAAGACCCACACTACTACTGCAGGGAGCAGACCCCTTGAATTAAGAGGTTTATATATGTTCTGGAGGAGACTAGGTAACACTTGAAAGAGAGTGCACAGTTGGGGGGCTGCTGAATGGGCAAGTTTAGTCTTGGAGTGTTTCTGAAGCCTGATAAAAGTAGCTGAAAGCTGGGAGAGTGCTATGGGGAAATTAGTGTATATACTTGCACTGTTCTTGCTCAAGCATCCACAGCAAGACTGTTGGCAACTGAACACAGGGATGGGGTACCCATGCTCTAACCCACTGTGGCCATTCTTATGCTGTTATGACTTTAGAAAAACCTGTGGGTACAGGCAATAATAAATACAGCTGAAATCTGGTTTTTGCACATCATCTGAGTGTATTTTCAGTATTTTGGAGAAGAAGAGCTTCTGAGTTCTTTATAAGCTGGTGACTACAGCTTGGCACTGTCTCTTGCCTCTTCTAGCTAATGTACAGCCTGAAGTCTCTGATGTTATTGTTAAAACGATCTTAAATGATTCCCTGGCTGAACTTTGGTGCGAGTTTTCTGCCTGGCTCATTCGGGAGGGGCAGGCTCACCATACACTTTATTGGTAATAATGGAGCCCAGTGTTTAAGTGACTAGCCTCATCTTATTCTGGTCTAGGCAAACCAGCTTTGGATGTGAAACTGGAAAATAACCTCCTTGAACCTTTGTCCATTTTTTGAACTGAACCTTTGCGGTGGTTGTGAAATGCTCGGTAACACTCTCCTCTTGAATTCAGGACTTGTGAGTGGGAGATGGGAAGTGCTGGGGAACCGCAGGCTTCAGGTTGTGTTTACTTCTGCCTCACTGCGGAGAGAGGTTTTCAAGCTAAAACTTTGGTAATGCGTTCAAAAAAAGAATGCTCCCCAAGTCTGAAGCTCATCCCTCCTCAAGTGTTTGGTCCCACACTGGTTTCCATTCTGTGGGCACAGTGCAACTAAAATGAGCAGTGGTGGGATCCCAGCTTGACTTAGACAGTTCTACCCTTGAATGATCCCCAGCCCTGAGCCAGCTGCTCATCCTCCAGCACTCAGCTCAGACCAGGAGAGGGGGAGTTGCACATTTGGTACCCACACCACAGATTCAGAGGATAACATGTACTGGGAGGGCCCTGGAAGACCATATGGTCCAGCTCCCTGCTCAGAGTGGGTGATGAGCAGCTTCCCCTCCACTTGCTCTGTTTGTCAGGCAGCATTTACTGAAGTGGCTACATCATGTCCTGTCACTGGAGCTCCAGTCTAAAGAGACTGGAGGAACAAACCCATCTTTACTAAAATGGCACAGACTTGTGCTAAAGCAAATACGACTAGTTTCCCACACCCTGAGGAAGGATGGAGGGGACCTGGTGGTACCAGCAACTTACATTATTCTGAAAATATAATCTGTTCAGTCGTACTGCGTTGTTTTAGAGAGGTTAAGTTGACCTGCCTTGTGCACCTCTTACAAACCACTACAGACACATCTGGGAACTCATGCTGAGAGCTGCTTGGCTCTGCATGAGTTGTTGGAGAACTGTATGGCTTTATCATAACTGTTTTTGCTGCCCAGCCAGGATGAAGCCCTAGGAAAAGAGCCTATATTTCTCTTTCTCCAGGCACTATGTTGCATTGCCTTGTTCCTTCTCTCTCTCTCCTTCCTCAGTCAAATTAACACTGTGGCAGGAGTGTCATCCCTCATTTTGCTTATTGAAGTGGAGAGTTTTCTAGTGTCGATGGGTGAGAAAGCTGTTTGCTTTTGAATGACTTCCTTGAAAGCAATGCAAGAGCAGAGCTTTAGCATTTGTGGGAAGAGCCACACTGCTGCCCACCTGCTTTTGCAGCAGGCGGGTTCAGCTGGCTTCTGTCACTTGAAATCTCTGAGGCTGCGTGTCTTTGGATGCTGGAATTTAGGTGGCCTCATTTCTGCTCCTGTCTCTGTCTTGGCCTGATCAGTGGCTTTTGTCTCCAGTGAAATCTTTCCCTTCTCAGTGCCTCAGTGTTCCCAGCGCAAGCCACACTTGTCTCGTTTGCAAACTGCTTCTGCAAAGGCAATCAGCAGGGGGCTGTAAGAGCCCCTCAGTCACCACGAGAAAGCTTTCTAGCTCTTTCTAGTGACAACCTCAAATTATTCTCAGGTATTTTTAAGCATTGCTTTGTAGTCTCAGCTACTCAGGGTGTATCTGCATGAGCCCTGGAATGGAGGAAATCTGGTTTTCTGTGGGTTGGTATATTGAGGGCAAGAGCTAATATCCAAGCTCCAAAAGAGAAACCCCAAACTGGAAGCTTTGCAAGTGCTTTCTGCTGTGGGATTTCACTGGTGCCTGCAGGTTTGGATAGCAAGGTCCCTAGTGGGGTCTCTCCCCCCACCTAGATGCTTACTTTTGCAGCCCTTGTCGGAATTTATTATCTCTTAAATTCCTGTTCCCCATTCAACATTGGTTCAAGTTCACTCACTAGAGATGAAGCCAGACAAATCACTGACTCCATAAGCCTTTAAACTAGATGAAATTTTTAAAAAAGCAAAAATCAGAGACTGAGGCATGAATACACTGTGAATAATAAAAAAATTTTTTAAGCATTTTGGATTTCCCCTTCTGATGCATTCTATAAATGGAAGCAGAAGGTGTCACTTAATGATGTGACTCCAACAGCACATGCTTCACAGTAAGGAGCACACCACAGAACAGCATCATAAAGCTTTAACCTCCCCATTAATTACAGAGTTTTACAGCAGAAACTTTCCATAGTCAAAAGAGCATTATAGCAAAGGTAACTTTCATTTTTCCAACAGACTTTCAGAGCAAAACAAACTGAATGGAGAATCTCCCTTCCACAAGCAGTTTGTTGATACTTGCTCTGGCTCAGTAAGCACTTGTTTCTGAATCTGAGGTGGACAACAGCCATTTGCCATGGAATGCTTCATATAGTCAGTGTGGCAGAAATACTTCAGTCACTGAGCTTTTAGATGTCCTAAGGAGAAAAGGGATAGAATTGAAAAAGAAGTCCTTAATTTCAAGTGAGCGTTCCTCCTTGTCAGTCACCACAGATAAGGAAATACTCTTGACTATTTTTCTGGAGGTAGGGAGAGTAAGGAAATTTGGCTAATCAGTGATGGAATCTGGAGAAATTGCTGACCATTGATCAGAACTGAGCTTTTACTTCACTGTGCTATTCACAACGCAAAGTAACCGCTTGGCCTGCAATTTTTTGTTTAAAGTGTATGTGCTTAAAAATGTAAGGAAAAATATGATTTGGAGTCATGAGTTAATGATCAGCCTCTGTGTTGTTGAAAAGTGGCTTTGTGCAATTGCACCCACCTACTGGGCTTACCCTGGCAGGAGAGTGGGAGGGAGTAGGCTGCCTTTCTCCTAGCAGGCTCCTGGCATCATTTGCCTGGCAGGAATGTCTCCCCTTTCCTGAGCTCGCAGTGCTGTGTACTACAAGGTGTTTGTGGGGCTGTTTGGTTTGGAAGGTATTGCCAGCTCCAGTCATCGCTTTTGCTTATGAATGTTCTCGTAGCAAGACCACTTAAAAATAAGGCAAAATTCCATTGATCTGTCCTACTGGCCCTGCTCAAAACCAAGAGATGCCAGGCACTCTTGTCCCTGCTCGATGTCTTTCAGTAGTCTTTGTGCTTGACTGAGACAGGACCCATCACTCTGGCACACAGCCCTGAGGAAGGAGTGGTAGGGAGCTGTGGCTCACCCAAAGGTGAGAGGATACCAGGGTGGGCATCTCTGCTTGTGTCGTCTTCCTGACCTTTTTCAGTCCAGCTTGGTCTCCTCTGCCTGTTTTGGTGGATGGATCAAGCTCAACAATATGAGCTTGATTCCATATTGTTTCCACCCAATACTTACATGAAAAGGGAAAAGATAAAACCAGACTGCAGGGCTGCAGCTGGGAGTAGACTGCATGGGGAGCCCCGGGGGACTGGCACACAAGTGCCCTCCTTCCACAGCCAGACAGGCTGAGTGCAGTGCTTGGATGTGTAAACAGATTTGCTTCCCCTGAGATTTTTTTGGTGGCAGCAAGACCGGAATAGAATGAGTATGTCTTCATTTGGCAAAAGATAGCAGAAGATAGAAGATTCTGGGTGGGTTTGTGGTAACTGCTCTGGAATACTTCTTGCAAAGCCCTCTACCCTACTGCATTTAGTGACAAAAGAATTAAGTAGCTTGTTTTGAATGTCAAGTTTATTCATATATATGCTTTATATTAAATGTCCCTTCAGTAAACTCCAGTAAGAGCCAGCAGCTGGGATCTGAATCTAAATGCACTCAAACAGGAAATTAGGAGCAAGTCTGCAACAGTGAAAATAATCAGCTAATGGAGTAATTTTCTAAGGCGTTTGAACACTATTTCCCTTCTCAATCACAGTTGATATAACAGTGTAATGGCAGAGTGATTTATATCTAGCTTATAAATGATGGTCAGTGCCTTTACAAAAGACTCAGGTTGAACTGGAACATTGAGTCTTGGACTTGGTACAGGCGCTACCAGGTGGAGTTTTATGGGCTGAGCTATGTACTAAGCCTGTGATCAGAGACATTCAGGCCAAAAGGAGTTATGAGTCAAGCTCAATGGTGTTATTGTATAGGCTGTTCTTGCTGGCACAGGCAGGGATCAATTTGCATCTCTTGCACTTACAGTCTGGAAAAATGTTTAATAGGTTGTGGTGGTCGCTGGTAAGCTAGTCCATGAGATGGTACAAAAATAACAACCCCATGAATGGCATTTTTATGCTGTTTTAAAGGCATGCATATCAGAGTGAGGTGGAAGATGAGCTGGAGGAGGGATGTTTCCCATCCAAGTCCCACAGTGTGTAGCTCTAGCTAAATACACTAATGTGGTCCTTAGGGATGGTAGTAGGAATGATGAGAGTCAGTTCCGCTTCTTCAGCATCAGGCCATCTCCCTAAGTGAAGGGTGGGAATTGCTCTGTGCTGGTTTGCGAGGATGTGGTTCAACAGTCAGAAGCACAATGGCTGTACCCACAGGGTGACCCTCTTATGGTGGTTCCTGTGGACAGAAGTGGCCAGGGAGCCAACTGACTCAAAGACACTGCCAGCATGGGTTGTGCAGTTACTAAATTAGTGAGTGCAGTATTAACAGTACTGATTGCCTGTTGCTCGCTCAGGCTGCAAGGAGTACAGCTGTATAAAAGTGTTTTCCTTTCAGCAGTAGAAGTCTGTATTGATTTAGCCTGGAAGAATGCCCCTCCCTTGTCTTCCTGTAATGGACACAAGGACTGGACCTTTCAACCTCTTACCCATTCCTTGTTCTACATTTCTTCTGCAGATGACCATCCTCCAATAGCCCGTGCTGTCAAGGACATGAGGGTACAGCCAGGGGAGCCAGTGATGCTGAGAGGCACAGAGAGCACGGATGACCGAGGGATAGTCAGCTATGAATGGAAACTGATCCTTGGCAACCCTTCAGTGGAGATAAAGGTAGGGAGCTGCTGGAAGTAAGCAGTTTGCTCAGTGTCACCTGTGGTCTGCACTAGGTTGGGTGGTCACAGCCCTGACTTAGATGTTACCTTGTCCTTCCTTCTTCAAGCCAGTCCACCAACGAGCCTGTTCCCAAAAGCTATGGAGCACTCCTTGTGGTTGCCCCTACACTCTTGCACACTACTTGGAAGTGGCATTTCTTGGCCTATCAGGTCTCAGGCTCCCTGAGCAACAGGGAGCACAGAATGCTGTCTCAAACCTCCCTGAACAACACCTGGTCTGCTTGGGTGGTAGCAGCTGAGAGGCAGCAGCTTTGGTGCAAAAGCTGCCTCTGGTCCCAAGATCCTGTAGTTCAGTGAGGGGCCTGCAGTTAGTTTTGCTCTGTCCACTGTGATGCATCTCCTCCTCTGTTTCTGAATAATCCAGTCTCAGACTCTGCTTCTGTTCTCCTAGGGCTTTTCCTGGACTTTGTCTCTCTCTTTAGAGCATAGGTTCTTCCTCCTGTTTTATCTGAGCTGGAGCAAAAGTCATGTCTCCTGTCCGGATCCAAGATCTCTGGGGTGTGAACACTGCCTATTTGATAGATGTTAGAAGTGAATTGTGGCTTTAGAAGAGCTAATTATTTCTGTTAAACTTCTGCAAAATGCTTTGGAAAGCCTTGAAGCTGATATGGAGTTCTTGTGGCACCTTTTGGAAGAATTAGCAAATGAGTACATCAGGCCCACAGCTGATTTTGAACATCAGCAGTGACAAGCTCTAGAGTGCTAAGGGATCTGTGGAAATCAGTAAGTGCTCCTTTCCTTTTCCCTTTGCCCTAACCCAACCAAAGCATCGTGGGGGAGAGGGGGAAGAGTCCCCTAATACTACATTAAAATAGTGTATGACGAGGCTGTGTTCCTTTGAAATGTAACAAAAAACAGAGATAGCATGGAAGTGAAGGTGCAATTTTCTAGGTAAATATAGGGGAAAAGTTTGTGTCAATAATATTGTAGCTTTCTATTCTGACAAAATAATTAAATACACCTACCTTATTCCCTATATACTAATAGCTTTTATGTTTTAAAAAGGAAAATAAAAACTACAGGTATTTCAGTCCTCTCCAAAGAGGTTTTTTTCCCCTTGTGCTTTCACAATGACCCAAAATATAAAATATCTAATTATGCTGCGGTACTTGTTCTCTCTGCTATTCCAGCTGGGTACCAGCCCATGATTTTGAGGGGATTGTGTAGCACTGAGACATTTTTCATGCCAGACATCTGCTTGAAGGTTTCCATCCAAGCTCCTTTCTCCTTAATGCAGGAACATGGGCCTTGCATGGCTTCACTCACTCCTTCATTAGAGGTACTTTCTTGTGCATAAGCCTTTCTTTTGCATTCTCAGAAGCACGAAGAAGACCAGGTAGAAATCTCCAACCTGCAGGTGGGGACTTACGTCTTCCAGCTTACTGTCACAGACACTGCACAACAGCAAGACTTCACCAACATCACCATCATGGTCCTGAACTCTGAACAGACGGAAGGTGAGCCTGAGCCCACAGAGGTCTAGCTGGAGTCCTTAAGCCTGGGTGCTGCTCTGGCATTACTGGTGCTCTTCTCAGAGGGGTAGATGGAAGAAGAGCACAACTAAGAGGCTGGACTTGAATGCCAGCTTTTTCCAGTAAAATCCTGGACCAGTAGTGAAAGGTCTCCACATTCATAGTGGTCTGGTTTAGGGTTTTCACATACTGCTGCAGCAGAAGTGGCCTGCAATAACCCCACCCGCTCCGCCTGTCCTTGCCCTCTGCTGGGTGACACCAGAGGGTCTGAAGCCTGGGTGCAACTGAGGGGGTAAAACAGGAGAACCTGAAGGGTCTTGTTGACTCTGTGATTTTGCTGTGAAATCCCTTGGGTCACAGGGTAGGTAGAGCCGTTTGTAAGACATTCCGAGTGTCCCTGGCTTTATTTCTATGTTTTTTCCTTTAATGGCCTTGTTTAATGATAAAAATGTTCAGCACTACAAGTGCATTAGGAGCAAGGAGTTTGTGGACAAATGGTTGACTAGTAGCTAAGCAGGGGATTTCTCCTCTTACCACAGGTACCATAAAAGTGTAAGAACAATCACATCAAGTGATACTAATGGTCTGACCAAACTCCAGTACACTGCATTCAACAGTGTCCAGCAGTTGATACTTTGGAAGGAGTACAAGAACATGACATGTGATCTGTATATCCCTACTATGCTTGACTAATCCCCAAGGATTTTGCAGCTGGAATATTTTTTTAAGCAGAAGATGGTGTCTGTTTGTTTAATAACCATGGATTAATCCCTTTTTGACTTCATGTAATATTTGCACAGCAGCAACATCCTGAAACAAGGAGTTTCACAGCTTAACTATGTGCTTTGTGGAGAAGCAGCTCCTTTTGTTTTATGGATATGGCACCTTCTGTTTTGGTTTTGTGACCCTGCCTTTCATATTAAAAAATGCATTCTGTGATTCCCTACTCTACTTCTCCATGCTGCTCAAGATTTTACAACTCTTTCAGACAAGTCCTTTGGAGGACTTCCTTTGCCTTCACATATACAAAGGAGAAAGTCTTCCAAAGGACTTGTCTAACCAGAGCCTTTTATGTTAACTTTCTTGATAGAGCATTGTTTGACCCCAAAGAAGGTGGGTTGGTGTCGAGGATCTTTTCCACGCTGGTTTTACAACCCAAGCCTTCAGCAGTGTGAGGAGTTCATTTTTGGTGGCTGCAAGCCCAACAAGAATAACTACTTACGGGAAGAGGAGTGTACACTCGCCTGCAAGAATGTTAGAGGTGAGTCTTCTCTGAAAATCCAGCCCCCTCTTTCTCTTAGGATTGGGATGACCTTGTGGACAGGTATTGAAGCTTCTTGGCTGATGGCTAGTTAGAGCCCAGTAAGCTGAGGAGACTGGGCTAATTATGGATGGGCAGTCCTTTTCTTATGCTGCCAACATATCTGACCCAGCTCCTGAAGCACTGCTCCACTGGATAGTGTCCCTGGTATGCCTCTGCCTGCAAAAGCCCTCACCAAACCTTTGTGTCATCTGAAACCTAAATTCAGAGGGCAGCATTGTGCTGTGGGGGGCCAGAAGTGCTTCACTCCCCAAATGAAATTAATCTCCCTCCTTAGTACCCTCTTGGCCAAGTTCTGAGAACCATATATTGCTGCCTCAAATAAACAGGCCCTTTGTAGTGAACAGCTTAAGGAGGAGGCAAAAGTCTTGGAAAAGAAAGACCATTTGGAAATGGTCTAGCTAGTGGTGGGAAGTTCTCCTGTTCTCTTCCAGGCCTGCCAATCTGGGGTCCCTGGGTGGGTAGCATCTGTATTTCACCTCCCTAACCCATCCAGGGCTTCCTTCCAGAAAATATGCATTCCTTAGATGACATATGAAGGCAATATAATGCTGATATTGAGCTGACAAAATGATGTAGTGGTAAATTTATTTTATTTTTTCCCCTTGTCTCTTCAGGTTCTGTTGGTGGGCGACAACAGCCAGGTGAGTCTCCTGTACCACGGTGTAATCCTGCTGTGAGCTTGGGCTCCGTGTCTCATGTCCATTCCTGTGGCTCTTGATTAGGACTCAGTCGGTGTGGAAAGTGAGGCACTGGAGACTAGTTTCTTTAGTAAGCCTTTTACTTTCATGTCATAGGATAATTCAGGTTGGAATTACCTATGGAGGTCATCGGGTCCAGTCCACTACTCAAAATCTACCAGCTTTGAGTCACATTATGTTGCTCAGGACTGTAGTCATCCAGTTGAAGGAGATTTTACACTTTCTCTGGTCAAACTGTGCCAGTGTTTGACCCTCATTAAAATGTTTTACCCTTACACTGAATTGCTTTTCTTGTTGCAACTCCTGTCTGTTGCTGCTCATCCTATTACTGCTCCTCCGAAACGAGTCTGTCCTCTCCGTAACCTCTGTGTTCTCCATAACCTCATGCTGGGTCCTGTGCCGCAGGCCCTTGCTGAGTCTCTACTGTATTCACGCTATTATGCCAATGTCTTTTGTGCACTGGGGAGCTCAGAACTGGGTACAGTACTCAGCACTTGGGAGTACCTCTGGAGCAAAGGGGTTTGAAGCTCTCACAGTCCAGTGTGTAGGTTTTGGTTTGGCTTTCCTAATTTAATCCCCCATGCTTCAACAATGTCTCCATATTCTTCCTGAGTAGCTCTTTCTTGCTTCCACTGTCTGTGTACTTCTTTCCTGAGATGAAGCATGGCTTTCCCAGAGCAATGTTTCATTTATAATCAGGAATCTTTTTTTTTTTTTTTTTTTTTTTGAGTCTAGGGTAGCACTGAGAAGAGACCTTTACCAATCTGCCTTCTTTCTTGTTTGCCAACCCTCTCAGCAGCTTTTAAGTTCTTCATAAAGCATCTGTGTGGCAGGGAGAAACAATCAGTTTTAATGAGCTATCTGAACTGTTTCTGATGCAGTATGCAATGGGAACTGTCAGGCCCCATTCTTCAGATGCAAGGATGGCTGCTGCATTGATGCCTATCTGGAGTGTGATGAAACTCTTGACTGTGCTGATGGATCGGATGAGATGTACTGTGAACAATGTAAGTACTTTGTAGTATCTGCCCAGGGATGACTGCAATGTAAGTTACAGGTGCTAAATCAATGCTTTTTGGTGTCTTCTGCTTTTATCTCCTGATACTGCATTATCTCTTTCTGCAGGATTATATTTGCAGGTTCTGCCATCTCCTGTATCTCTACTGACTGCAAAAGATGACCTTCCTTCTGTATGTTTTCTGCCTCTTAAATACTCTTTGACTGTCTTCTCTGCACCTGTCTGTAAGACTTCAGAGCCTGTTCTTCCCTCCCCTTCCAGTATTTTTCTCACTGAGTGACCTTATCTGCTCTCATAGAGTTGAGAAGTGGGAAAGGAAACCATGATTTCTCCCAGTCTGTCCAGTGACACAGTCCCCTTAACGTCCTCATGTTATGCTAATGTAAATGCATAGTGGTGAGATGCCTAAGTGCCTAAGTCCACACTCTCTCCTCACTCCCTCCATCCTTCCTCCCCTCTTGTGACAGAATTGCCATAATCTCTTTCCTGTATATGAATGTTTTGCTACCTTTTTAGGCTGCAAGCCTGCAATTCATCTCTTTTGCCCTTCTCATATTCTACATTAGTGCTCTTTTGTACTTCTTAAAACCTGGAGTGATAGCAGTTTTCCCATACTTCTCAATGGAAAACAAAAGCAAGAAAGCAGCCTTCATTTTCCTTAGTTATGTCTCTGTATTTGTGGAATGGAAATTGGGAATAGTTTCTCTTTATTACATATTATTTTTCCCATGTTGCTCTCATAGCTTTGAGATATTTAAGAACATCAAATGATATCTCACTTTCCCTGGCTTGTGATAGCAAAGGAATGTGCAGGAAAGACCCATTTGCCCATGTCTACATGGATGGAGACATTTCTTTTCAACTGCTGAAAGAAGTTTTAACATGGAATGTTTCCTTCACAGATGCTCGTGAGTTCAATAGACTGCAGAAAATCAATGTCACACATAAGCAAGGTATGTACAGTCCAGAGCACATAGGCTGAACCTCTACCAGCTTTTGGTTTTTTCTTCAGTCTGTTGCTTCATGGTAAAACTGCTTCCCTGTATAAATCCAAAACCAGATGTAGCATCTGGGTAGTCTTTGTATTAAAAATGAGCAAGGTCCTGTTCCCTGGCCTTGAGGACAGCTGTTGAGAGCAAGCTTTCACTGTCCTGCCTAAACTTTTTCCACCCAAGCAGGTCTCATGCATGTTGCCTGCTGGGCACAGTACATGGACTCTACAAAACGCTACAGCAGCTTTTTGGAAGTAGTGCAAACCAAAGCAGTATGAGGGACACAACAATGCCTGTGTTCAATCCCATACCTTTGCCTTGTTTGTACTAGTGTAGACTGTGGACCTATTACTGGGCTAAAAGAGTATATTCCAAGTCAACTGAAATAGAGCTTGCTTCTAGAGGAGACCTGAGCCAATCTGTGGTTTCTGTGTGTCCACGCTCTTCATGTTCCCTTCTGCCTCCCAAGGAGGACAGGTCATTTCCACAGGGGATTGAATCCAGGGTTTTGCATAACTGCATGCTCTAATGTTCCTTTTTCCTCCTTGCTAGTTGGGTTTATGGGCAGGTGGCTGCTCGTCTTGACAATGCCAATTCGAGCAGCTGGCAACTGGGCAGTGGGGACTTGAAAGCCGCTGTTCTGGCTATAGTTTTCCTCTGCCGTAGTGCTTGTGCTGTTTTGTTGAAAGCATGCTAAAACACCTCTCCCTTGCTTTGCCAGGTCACTGTGTGGATTTGCCTGATACTGGACAGTGCAGCGAGAGCATCCCCCGCTGGTACTATAACCCATTCTCGGAGAAATGTGACCCCTTCACCTATGGAGGCTGTGGTGGCAACAACAACAACTTCAAAGAAGAGGAAGAGTGCATGAAATCATGTTCAGGCATCACAAGTAAGCATATATAGCGAGGGCTAGAGTTTTTCTAATCAAACTGAAAATCCTTCAGATTAAGTTCTGTGGTCCCAAAGAGGTGGTGCCTTGGGAGCTTTCAGTCAAAGCAGCTCTGCTCTCAAACCCTGGCCATGACCCACAGTGACCAATGGCTTATGGGGAATGGTGTATCTACAGCATGTTTCTGCAATGCTTTCCAGCTCTGAGAAATTACGGGTTGCATTTTGGGTACTGATGTTGAAAAAGAGACAAAGGTAATCTAACCTTCTAGCTTGGCTCCAGATCTCAAGTGAGAGGGGAGAAATTATGAAAATCCTCAATGACATATACTAGGCTGCAGTTTTAAATAAACAAGGGAAAGGTTTACTCTGTAGAGCTTTGTGTGTGTTGCTGTGGAGGCTAACAGGAGGAATTCTGCCAAACTGTATCTGTTAGAGACAAACTTGCTGATTTTCTGATTTTCTGCCACCCTCAGCTACACTGTGCCTCATAGCCTGCCCTCAGAGCTCAGTACCATGGTTGTCAAGAAGGGATGCTGTATGCATTCAGTCGCTTCAGAGCACTGGAAATATAGTCATCAGAAACCTGTATTATCCCTTGTTGCCAACCTTTTTTTCTCCCTCTGTGTTCCCAATTCAGAAGCAGATGTCATTGGCCGAAGATGGGAATCATTTGAGTCCCAAACTGCTATCTTAAGTGAGTAACAGTTTTTCTTACAGATCTTGCTTATTGCTTTTCCCTGTCCTGAAAAGTGCAACAGTGTCACCTGTGTCTGTGACAGTAGCTCATATAGAGGGTCCTGATTTTCTTTCCATCAACATGCATGAATGCTCCACTGTTCAACATCAAAAAATGGCAAGTAAAATTCTTCCTAAGTTCACATAAGGACTACTAACTTCTGCAAGAAAGAAGGCTCAAGCAGATATGGCAATAACGTTGGGTGCTAGAATGTGGGGAAATGTGGCAACCCTGTACACCCTCTCTACAACACTAAAAAAGTCCACGGCTATTAAAATACAAGTTCCTTAAAAAATATCACATGAAGGTTGGTGTCCTTTTACTGCAGAGCTGTAGGCCTTTTTCTTCAGTAGAAAACTCCTGAAATTATACACCTTTATTCTTCAATCCTAGAGATTGATTTAATCTTCAGATTTACACCATCTCTGCAATGCATCATGTTTGACTGTCTCCACTGATAATGCAGGAGTTTGTTTGGCTGGAGAAGAACAAGTGCTCACACCAGTGCTACAAGCGCTTCCCCAAACATTCAACCTATCCACCATAGCTCACTTCCTCAGCATTGTCCTAACCGGAGGTGCCTTCTGTGACCACCCTTTGGTGGCCTGCTGAGGTATGACACAAGGCCAGCATTGCAGAAGAACTTGTTATTTCTGCAGGTGTCAAATGGCCAAGTCTGGGAACAGCCTTTAGAGGGCGTGGTGCATCTGGGAAACGCTGGGAACCATCATTTGGGAGAGACAGGCTGGCTGAGCCTTGGCCATACCTTTATGCCATGTGGTTGCCATCTTTCTCCTTTCCTAGTTGTCCAGTGACCACCCTGCTGTCATGCTAGCTGTTGCCCAACTCTTCTTTTGGCCAGCACAATTTCAGCAGCGGTTTTTGTGCTTCCTTCCTCCTGACCACTCCTGCCGCATCAGAGCATCCCTCCTAACGTGTTCATGTATCCCTGCAGGTGCCTTTGAGGTAGTGATTGCCGTACTCCTCGGGATCTGCATCATGGTGGTCCTGGTCATCATTGGCTACTTCTTCTTGAAGAAAAAGAAGAAGAACAGCCGTCGCCGTCAGCCTGCCACTGCTACCAACTCAACCCTCTCCACCACAGAGGACACTGAGCATCTGTTTTACAGCAGTGCCACCAAACCAGTCTGACTTACAGCCTGTCTCTCTCCAGCTCAACACTGGGGTACTCCCCGGAACTTCAGGAGTTCTGTTTTTATGCATGGGCCTGTGCCTGAAGGACTTTTTCTCTGTGAAGACATTTGTAGCATCAGGCCAAGATCTAGCCATGATTTGACAGTACTAGTATTTGTGATTGTCTTGGCTAAATGGCTGCTCTGGAATGTGAGGATCTGGGAGCATTCTGATGCTCTCTGATATCCATCCCTTCTAACCTCAAACAATCCAGTGAAACTCTGAATTACATCTTTCTTTCTGCTTAGACCTGGAGCACTATTCTGCTCAACTTCCTGAAAGACCCTGGGACTGGATCTGTGTAGCGTTTATGTTGGTGAATGGTGCAAGCTCACCAGAGCCAGCAATCTGTTTGCAGTGCCACTTTCTTCCAGCCAACCTTGTACTTTCCTCCCTTTCTCCCAGTCCTCTGCAAGATGGCCCTGCCTCACAGCAGTCTTCCTGGCCATGGTGAGTCTCTTGAGGTCTGTGGGAGTCACATAACCATCCAGACCTGCATAGTTCTGTGACACTCTGCAGTGGTTCCTGTTTTCAAGATGGATGGAAACAGAAATACCTGCTTTAATCACTAGACTTTGCTTTTTAACAGAAAAGCATACCTAGACTTTTTTCTACCTGGCTGTTGTGTTTCAGCCTCCTGTGTATACTACATGTCCACCATTTTCTCTGTGAGTTGCCCTGGTTGCTTTTCCAGTGTTCAGTCTGAACCCAGACACATTGAGAAAATACCTATTTATTCTCACATGAAAGGAAAGTAAATGTCCCTACGTTTCCTGCTGATGATGAGGGGAGGGTGGAAGGACCCAGCTGCCTCGCAGTTAAAACTTTGCCTCAGCTTTGATTTTACTGTGTGTTTCTCCCAGCACAAAGCCTGACCTGAGTCCCTGGCACCTCCCAGAGCACAGGAGTGGACTGGATACCACCAGCTAATCTCTGCAGGCTTCCTTGTTCCTGCTGGCTTGTCCCTCCCTGTGCAAGATAAGCCTGACCCTGGGAGGTCCAGAGGTCATCCCTGGCCCCAGGGCAGCATACCAAATCCCTGCTTTGGCAAGGTATTGTGTTCCCCCATAGTCCCTTTGCAATGAGATGCTTCCTAGTTCTGTACTGCTGCATCTCTGTGGTCCAGGTTTGTACCTCAGTAAGCTGAGGACTTCTGTTGGGGCAGAAGTAGCTATTTGTGAAGTGCCTGATGTGCTTTGGTGGATATGGGGTCAGCACCAGTCCCCAAACTTCCAGTGCCTGCTGCTCTTGGAAAACTGCTGTGAAGAGAGAGGAAAATGGTGCATATGTGTACGTGTGTGTGTGTGTGTGTGTGTGTGTGTGTGTGTGTGTGTGTGTGTGTGAAAGAAGCATAAATCTATGTACAGACTTTAGTTCCAGTGCTTGGACTGGTTCAGGGCTGAGGGCAAAATGGCTCTGGAAGGCTCTGGTGAAGCCATGCCCAGCTTAAGACATGACTCAGGTCCTCTCAAGTGCAGTGCCAGGAGAGCTGCCTCCTTGGGCTGATGCCTGGGCTGGAAGTAAAGAAACCACTGTCCAGAGCCTGCTGGCAATCTGACTGCATGCCTCTTCCTGTGATGGGCATCTGCCTGAGTGTCCCTGGGGCTGGTTAGATTCCTCCATGGCTTTTCATGATCTGTCTCATACCATTTCTTCCATCTTTTTGTTTTTCCCACAGCCTATCATGGCCTATGCAATAAACCTAGTGTCTTGATTTATTTTTTTGTGTGTGTATTCACTCTGATAATAAAAAGGAATTGTTTGTTTTATCTGGCTTGGGAGTGGTGTCTGAGGAGCAATGACCTGCAGAGGGGGAAGGTACCGTTCCCATGCCTGCTTATCTCCCACCCTTTCATCTGCCCTGACTGTGGTATCTCAGGGGAGAGCTGCAGGAGCAGCAGTCCCATGGCTTGGGGAGGGCTGGGAGTGCGGGATGCAACATATGTGGATATCTGGAGAGGCAACTACTGCATGAGGTGTGTTGGGAGCGAGATCATTACCCACTAAGTCACCCAGAGAGCAAGGCAGGGTGTAACCTGAAACTGGCTTCCAGCTGGTCAGACTGGTTTGGGCTTTGGGTCTGAAACCAAAAGCAGACACTATTTTTCAAACAGGAGTTGCTCTAGCTGTGTCTCCAGGCTGGTGATCGCTCAGGCACTGCAGTGTAAAGTCAGCTAAATCTAACTGGCTAATCGGCAGTGGGTACGTAGGGAACCAGGCAGACCTGCCCTGCATCACTGACCTGGCAGCACTGGCTGAGCCTCCAAGCACAACAGGAGTGCTTTCTCCGTGCACTCTGCTCTGGGCTGTGGACTTTGCTCTGTCATGACCACCCACTCTACGCAGGTCTCCTGTCCAGCCGTCTCCAGCTATTTCTACACATAAGCACAGACATTATCCCCCATGTCCCCTGAAGTGCTGCCCCAGGAGCAGCTCTGCTGAGCACAGCTCAGCTTAGCCGATGGGGTCACTGCTCCCAGAGGGAGCCTGGCCTGGGAGTGCTGCCTGAAACCATGGCTGCTTCTCTTGACTCTCCAGAGAGAGGCGGGTATGTGCTTGGCCGTCTCTTTCACTTACAGCACACCTTTGTGTCCCCTGGTGTTGGACACAGTCCTGCTGGAGGCTGCAGGTCCAGCCTGAGCCTTTGCCTTTGCAGCTTGTGGGCCTGCACCCCCTAAGTCCCACCTGTCTTCAACCCCCATACTCCCTGCCTGACGCAAGGGCTTCTGCTCCCTGGGAAATCACAGCTCCGGAAAATGTGTTTGTTTTTTGGACAGGAACGGGAGCCCAGAGTTTGAAACTTTCTGCAAAATGAGAATCCCACTCCTCAAAGACCAGTGGTCAAGGGTGGCTGCCTCACTGCCCACTAAGCAGGAACACTGTTGAGTGAAAGCTGAGTTGCCCCATTCTGCTGACTATGCCAGATGGGGAGCACATCCTCTATGTTGATCCTCTGTCAGGATCTTCTAATCCTCAGCTGTGGCCAGGAAAACACAGTTGTGTGAAGCTGTTGGATGGTTTGGGGTAGAGCTGTTCCTCCTGGTACAGAGCTTGCCAGTGTGTCCCCCCACAACTGCTCTGCAGTGCAGGAGGCTCCAAGATCTGAAGCTGCCCCTTGTCCTTGCAGTGCGTGCAGGCAATGCCTTCCCCACGAAGGTTAGTGTTTTCCAGGGGGTTGTTTGCATGCCTTGCAGAGCCAGGCTCCTGCCAGACCCCGAGAGCTGCTGCCCTCCATGCTGCCCTACCGAGCAGAACCTACTGCCCCTCCACAAGTGTCCAGTCTGACCTGTTGGTGATCTCCATCTCTGCAAAAGGACCTTCCTGACCAGCAAAGCTTTTTACCCACCTTGCTCTGACTGTCAGGAAAAAGGACTTCACTGAGCTTTTGGCTGAGATAATCCCAGGAGGCTGGAGGGGACCTCACATTTGTGTGGCTGGGATGCAGGAAGCATCAGCTCACAGCTAAGTATTGAGTGTCTCTGGCTTCCCTGTGGCACAATGGCTCTGCAAATAAACACAGTAGCTGTCCTGACCTGACAAGCAATGGCCTCACTGTGGCAAGCTCCTACTGCAGTGTGCTTGGAGCTCCTAAATAGAGCAGATGTGGATTTGAAGTACCATGGCTAGTCCAGGGCGTGGTAGCAAATGCTGCTCACTAAAGTAGTGCCTGTGTGAGAAATAACCTGTGAAACCTTCCAGAAACTCTTTTTTTTCCCTTTTTCTCCCTGAAGAAATGGAGAAATTGGAAATATTCTCCCTTGTTCATCAAGTACAGAACTATAATGTTACTGTAATAGCTTATAGTCACAGAGAAATAGTCAGCTCTAGAAATTCTAGCAACTCTGATCTCTTCTGCAGTATGTAACAGGGCATGGAAGAACCTTTCTGCAAGGAAGCTTGACCAGTAAGTATTTCCTGGGCAAGGTGCCACCTCAGGTGTGACAGTTTCTGTGGCCCTCATTCAGTGGTTTCCTCTCCAAGATGTCCTCATCTCCAACTGTGTCAGAAGTTTTGAGACTAACCATCGGTTCCCGTAACAGCTCTAGAAGATTTTGCAGGGGCCAGACCCAGTGTTTAATTACTATCTTTGCTAATTTGCCCAGAACCAGCCTACATGAGAGGATATACAAAATGATGACAGGAGATGCAGAGGCCAGGAGTCCAGCTGGAGCCAACCAGGCACTCCAGTAAGAAGAAGGGAATTTTTTCACAAGTCTCAGTGCATGCAAAAGTGTCTGTGTCTTTGTTCTCTGCCCTGATATACCTGACCCACATGACAGCTGCTTCAGGATTGTTAAAAAATACTTGTGACCAGCTGAAGCAAAATATTGGCCCAGAAATTTGAGCTGCTGGGACTCCAGCAGTCAGAAACTATTCTTTAAATTAAACTATAGTGTCCCTCTCACATAGGCATCATGGGAGCCCTTCCCTCCCCCAGCTGCACCCCCAGGGGCCTGGAGCTCAGAGCTCTTCTGCCTGCCTCCTGCCTCCACCAGCAGCTGCAGGCTGCACTGCTGCATTTTTTATTCAGTATGGGGTATTGTTCAGCCAGACTAGCTGCCCAGGGTGGTTTGCTGGCTCCTTTGAGATGTCCACAAGAGGGGGCAGCAATATCTTAATATCCGACTGGGTTTGCTTTGGACACTGTAATGTAAAACCAGCAGGGACATTGTGCACTGCTGAAGTTGGCGCTCAGTTGTGAGATGTGGGCCTCTATGAGCTCCATTAAATGTGAGGTCCTGTTCCCTTCTTCCCCGTCTATGATAATGTTATTGTCCATATTCCCATACTCCACAGGTTCTCAAAACATCATAATCACCTGCAAGACAGGGGGGAGCTGGTACAACCTTCAAAAGAACAGAGAATGGACCTAAGGTCTCCCAAACCTCTTGTGGGTCCTCAGTGCCCTGGGTCTGCTTTCCCTTGGTTTTGTATGGGTTACCCCAGATACTGGGGTCATCAGTCCAGCCCCCAAAACTTTTCAATGAGACTTTGAAAAAAACAAACATGTGGGTGCTTTTATCTATTTGTGAGTGCTCTTTATCTTCTGAATAAGTTTCCCAGATTTTTTTGCTGACTTCTACTGCTCCCAATGTACACACTATGTTTTGAAAGAAATAAGAGATTTTTTTTTCCTGTAATCAGAGGATTTCAGGCAGTAAAGTCTTCATTAAAATCCAAGCAAGCCCAAACAGTTCTTTTGTAGACTGTCATCAAATTTGGAAGCTGGTAGCTGTGTCTTTCAAGCTTCATTGCACAACCCTTCTTTGCCTTGGAGGCAGCTGCAAATCTATATTAGAGATGGAGTGGCATTTGTGACACAATGAACAAGAGAGGCAGATGCTTTGGGGAGCTATGGGGTCGTTGCGTGGACCATGTGGCTCCACAGCTGAGCAGACAGGAGCTGCCAGAGAGGATGCATTGCTCTTATTCTAATGTCCTCGCTAGAGGTTTTTGGTGCATGAAGTTTCTGTTAAACCAGTTTGAACTGGTTCTCATATTTAGAAACTATCCCTGCTTATGCTGTAGAATTACACCCTGTCAACAAATCTTCCTTTCCCTCTCATCTTAGTATTTTGGGACAGGGGGAAGTCTTTTCCCCTTTACCCCAAAGCCTGGTCTAATCTGCCTTAAATGAAAAACAGATTTGCCAAGGAATCGCCTCTTGCCTGCCATGTCTTCTGCCAGCTGATCCATCCACCAATCCTATGCTGCTCAGCCATGCTGTTTTTATCCTACTTCCACTTATCTCCCCATTCAACTGCTAAGCCAGAGACAGAGTCAGAGTGAGAGAACAACCCCTTAGATAAAGGGAAGAGCTGGCACAATGCGTGTGCCCAATATCATCCTTCCCATCACCTTGTATATGCACATTCTCAGCCAGGGAGGCTTTATCTTCTTCCTTTTTTATTGCATTCCCATCACATTACTGTCTTAAACACACACAAGACTGTAAAACCCATGCAAATACCTAGCCATCAGAAAATCAGTAAGCATCTAAAGGACTGTGCTTGGAAATAGTCAGTGTTCCAGACACTGTCATTTGAATACCAAAAGCATTGTGTACTGGGGGAACTTCCACTGTTGGCCAACCCTGGGGCAAGTGGTCCAAAGGGAAGCCCAAGTACCAAGAAAATAACAACTTGTTTTCATCAGTATTTTTTCACCACTAGGCTCCTCTTCCTCCACAAGGCCCTGGATGCAAGGAACTGATCTAGGATCTCACATGTTGTACCTCGCAGCTGATGTTTCACAATCCGCTGCAGTTTCTTCCTGATGGCTGCACACATTTGTCTCTGCACACTGGAGGTGAGTTGGGCTCCATTACATGGGTGCTGGTCTTCATATCGCCAAGTGCCAGGCAAGTCCACTTGGTGGGACATTCTGTTTCTCTGCTGGGTGAGTTTCCTGCTAGGCTGGCCCAGGCCTCTCTGTGGTGGGAGCCTCCAGCCAAGGGTGTAAGACAGGGCAGGACCCCTGGGTAAACAGGAGCCTGCAGAGCTCATGGTGAAAATTGTCCACAGGAGTAGCTCAGCATTACAACTCATTCTGTTCTGCAGCTAGCCCCAGCTGAAGGAGTAGTCCCATGCTCAGGCTGCTTTCTTCACATTATCACTGCTCCCCCCAAAACATTCTGGCAAAAAGCTATTCACTTTTCAGGGATCTGTTTTCTGCTAGTACAGCTCCTTGAACCAACTCCCCAGGGCATCCCAGCTCTTCTGCCACCAGCACTGGCAGAAGAGAACCTACAGGAACATGGCTTGGAGAGCATCTCTGAGGGAAGCTACCCAGAAACATCAAACCATACCCATTAGCCCCAACATCTCTCCTAGCCCTATATGCCCTGGCTCTACAGCACTGGACTGAAGCTCTAGAAAACCACATCCAGCTTCTGCCTGTTGACCTGCAAGTCAAGTCCCTGCTCAGTGTATCTCTTCATTGACAGATTGTTAGTAACATTGCCATCTCACCCCTTGGCCCTCCCCATGGTTCAGAGTGCTTTACCCTGCCCCCCTGCACCCTTTTCAGCAGGGCTGGTGTCTGGGGCAGGGAGCTCACCTGCTGTCCTGCCTTGGCCCACATCACTGGGGCTGAGGGGTACAGAAGCACTTCCCTAAACTGCCCTCATCTGCCCTTTCACATGGACCCACAACCTCATGAAAGGCTCATTTGCTTCCCATGCCTCCAGGCTTTCTGTAAATTGCCTCATCCAGCTGCTGAGAAAAGGGGGCTTTCCCAGCTTTCATTTATTCCCTGCTATGTTCAGGTTTATGTTAATTGTGCATGATTAGCCAGCTGTGGGCTGGAAACTCTTCTGACAGTCTGTTCCAAGGAAGCCGTGAGGAAAGAACCAGGAAACAGGAGTGGTGAAACATGCATGTAAAACTGCAAAAGCTTCTCCCTTGAGCCTGGATTTCTGCAGCAGGATGAGTGGGCTACAAATGCCCAGGAGTGTATGGTCAAGTAGAACCTGTGACTGGGGCAAAAGGGACCAATTATTTTGCATAAGTCACCTGAGACAGCAGGCCAAGTACTTCCTGGCAGGCTTGTGTGTGTGACCATCAGTAAGTCAGGAGAAAAGCCTCTCCCAGTTAGGAAGGGATGCTCTGAGCTCTGGCTGGCAGGGCCTGCATCCCTGGAAGTGCACGCTCTGGCATTTCATCCACACAGTATCATACATAAAGCAGGTACAAAAGGCAACTCGATCATCATTTCCCTCTGAGTGGGGGAAAAAAAAAGCAGTAGTAGCAGTTTGATTTGTGTTGTTTTTTTGTTGTTGTTGTTTTTGTTTTTCTTTGTTTGTTTGTTTTTGTTTGTTTGTGTTTGTTTGTTTTAATTATTATTTCTGTAGCCCTGAAGAGCTCAGCAAGTTTCTAGTCTGGAGGTAATGAAGCCCCTTGTCCCTGCTCCCCTCCCTGCACTCCAGTGAAATTCCTCCAGAAGGTTTTTGTGGCTGAGATGCTCACAGGTCTCAGACAACCTGTAGATTGGGTACTCAATCCCCCCTTCACTTGTTCTCTTTAGCAGAAGCAAAGCAGAAATGCATTGGAGTTATCATCTCCAGACCTTGAGAAGTAACCAGGGAAATGAGGATAGCAGGGAGCACAGGATGCCTGTCCTTCCCTGGGACATAACTGTCTTTCCTGACTCTGTCCAACTAATGCCCTTTCTACTTCATAGGTCCTAATGACTTTTCCTCCAGAGAAAAAAGGCCTAACTGATAGGTAACTAATGAAATCCAAAACAGTTAATCTCACCTTGGAGTATGCTGTTTCTGTTTCAAAATGGAGAAGGGCTTGTGTGCCCAGCTGGTTTGCTGTTTTAATTGAGTGCTGCCTCTTCTTACCAAGCTCAAGGCTTGGCCAGATCATTACACTCTGGTGGGTAGGAGAAAGGAAGATGTTTTGGATAGGGAGAGTCATTTCTCCCTAATGGGAGAAAGGGGGGATCATGTTAAGCTGTAATGAGTTGTGAATATACCTAGTTCTGTAACCAGGGTCTCCCTTTCAGCAACCATATGAAGCTTGAGGTGGGCTGCAGAGATCACTGAATCCTCCTCTGTCAATATCCACTTGCTTCCCAAGTCCTGCAATAGAGATTTTATATGCGGATCAGTGTTTCCTCTCCAGAGCCACTTCTGGTTCCTGCATATGGACCTGTGGCAAGGGCTGCCAGCTGACTGACACGCTCATTGAATCATGTCTCGGTCACCTCTCCTCTACAGGAACCCCACCAGCAGACAAACCCCATGCTCAGCGCTGCTCGGCAGCCCAGTTCCCACTGAAGTCATTGGGCAGACTGGGCTGTGGTCAGGCATCAGACAGGTAAAACTGGTACTGGAGTCATGACTGGGCTTGTTCAAAGTCTTAACTTCCTATTGCTTGTTTGCCCCCCTCCTCTTCACTTTCCCATAAACTCTACCTTTGTTTGACTCTCAGCACACCCTTCTTTCCTGTCTCTTTGGTTTTTGCCCCAGAGACTTCTGGTATGCATTGCAAGATGTCTGGAACTGCCAGACCATGTGGCACAATCCAAGTATCACAGCATCAGACAGGAGATAGCATCTTTCTCCAATCATGGAAGCACTGTAGCTCTCTGTATGTTCCTGGACACTGTAAATGTTCTGCACCAGAGGTACTGGTGTCAAGAAAGGAAGTGGTAATAGATTTTTCCAGTTTGAGTGACTAAGGAGATTTTTGACACTGTTCAAAGTGCTCCAATAATAGTTTGGGTGGGATACTTGTAAACCTTGCAGAGAGCGTCATGGAAGCCCTAATGACTGAAAATATGCTTGGCTGAAAAAAACAGTGCCTCTCATTCCCAGAAAGCTAACTTCAGCTGAGTGTCCTACAGCAAAATTCAAGATAAGGAAATGTTCACCCCAGTGTATCCATATGGGACCCACACCCCTATCTGTGGGAGATGTTCAGCAGCTGTGTGAATGTAAAAACAACCTGGCTGTCTTCTCACCCAGCTTAATGGTGTTTTTCAGCAAAGATGAACCAAACTGTCCTCCAGGGTGTCTTTCATCTTCTTGGAGCAGAGGACAAAACAACTTCTCCTTGAAACGTTCAGAGCTTGACTAGTCACCTCCTTGTGACCAGACTGCTGCCTCCATGACAAGGGTTTGGGGCTGTCTTCCGATATGCTATGCTCCTGACATCTTGGGTGGATTTTTGTGAGTCCAAACCTGTGGGTGACTGATGGGGGCAGAGTTCTTGTCCCAGTCCAAGCAGTAAGGAAATCAGCTCTCTGCCCAGTTGTCTCTCGAAAAAAAGGTGATGTTTGGAAGGTCAGGCTCCTGACTCTGTTACAAGCGAAGAGATGATGCTCAGTGCGTCTTAAAAGTGGCCACTGAAAGCAATGAGACAAACGATGTTTGCTTCCTAACCAAGTCTATGCTTGTCTGTTCTGCAATTAGAGTGGAGTAATACGTTGCACATAGTATGGTCCAAATTTCTGAAGAGATGAGTGTTGTGGAGCTGGGCAAAGCACAGGAGACATCCACAGCGTGCTTGTAATTGTAAGGTACAGCAGTTCTTTGAAACTGCTTTGAACACTGGGCTGGAAAGGGCCTCCTGATTCACATCCACTTACCTTATGTTTTAGACAACTTTGTCATCACAAACAAGACATGCTCAGTCTCCACGGGGAGGGGTTTGTTCTCACAGTGTTCCATCTGAAAACCTCTCCAGAACTTCCAGGCTTTGTGACCAAAAGAAATCTCCTGCTTTCTAACCTATCTTGAATTTTGTCCCGTTCACACCCATTTCATTTGTGCCAAAACTTTTTCTTTTCTTTAAAAAGCTTTTTTTCTACCCCTAGCGTGAGCAAGCTGAGTATCTCACGAAGAGGCTATGCTTCAACCTCTTCTTACAGTTTGTCCCACATATCTGATGGTTAGAGCACTGGATTTCCTGGCTCCATAGGATTAGCAAAAATCTTACAAAATAAGAGAGATTTTAGAAATCCTTAGTGTGCCTAGTGAAGCTAAGATTGCTGATTCACCCTAGGACAAATCAGAGGGACTGCCCTGCTGCCCAAGCATCCCTATTCCTCCCAGGTAGAGGTAGATGTCAAAGAGGATCCTGCCATGGCCAGTGACTGCTTCTAAGTCGTTTGTTTGTCAGTCATGCTTGGCCAAAGTCCAGACAGGTTTGAGGAAAGCAAACCTTTGTGTTTTCATGACAAAATGTATTTTAGCATAGCAAGATCTGTTTGTTCATTTCTTCTAAAAGCCCCTCTGTTTTCAACCTCCTGAAACTGCCAGGAAACGCTCCTGCACCTTTGCAGTGCCTCTCCAGTCCCCATGCCTTAAAGCCTTGCCCGTTGTCATTGCTGAATTGAGGCAGCTATTTAAATCAGGGGTGGGGAATTCATTGATGCTGTGTGCTTCACAGATACAAAAGAAAGAGATCAACCCAGCTCTCAGGAGTTTATGAGCTGATGCAAGCATGACCCCATGCCATCTAAACCTCCTGGAAGCAAGTCAGATTGATGCTCCACAGATAAACATATCAGCAGCTAAGGAACTGTGCACAATGTGGCTCCCATAATTACTAACTCTAGTTCAAAGGCTTTTATGCAAAGGAACAATGGGCACCAAAACAGCGTTGTAGCCTGTTATACACTGCAGTGTTTTGCTGTGATGGAAAGGCTTGCCCTGTCAGAGAAGCCTGCTTTTCGTGTCCCTGTCCTCTTCACAACACAGAGGTAATTTCTACTGGTAAGGAGGCTATTGTCCACCTTTTAAGAACGGGGATATATATTCTAGCTAAGAAGATGAAAAAAGGTTTTATTAAACAGGGAAAAGCCAGTCCAAAAAAAAAAGGCTGCTTTCCACATTGGAAATCTGTCCCTACTATCAGAGGAATTCCCTGTCACCAGAAGTGCCAGAGATGGAAGTGACAGCTCACTTGTTTTGCCTTCACTGCCAGAAGTGGAGCACATCTGTGTGTGTCATTAAGGAGCATGCAGAAGACATTTGCACTTTTGCCTCATGTCCATTTTTCCTCTCTGCTCTCTGAGTTGAGGTTCTGCCTTTGAAAATAGGTCAGTGTTCAGCATGAAGTGGTAAACTGTGGGATGTGAGCTGCTGTCCAGCCAGCCCCTGCTGGTTCAGGGTGCTTACAGAGCTGCTCTCATCAACTTCAGAACCATCTTCTTCTTGTGCAACTCTGCAATCAGCGATGCATATTATGACTGGGCAGCTTCCTTACATCCAGAGCAACATTTATTTTGCAGGGGAATGCTTTGCATAAAGCATTCATACCCTGCTCACTCAGCACTGCTGAGACAGGACTCTGCGTGCAGCACCCTACACGTGGGCTGAGTCCCCCATAAGAAGCTTTCTAGCCCTTGTGAGAGGTAGGCCCTTTTCTAGTTCTCTGGGTTTCCGAGAACTCTGGCCCTTCTACACAAAACTGGATTACCTCAGTACTTTTCATCTCTTTACTGAGATGTGCTTTATTTTCAGTCAGTTGCTTTCCTTCCTGCTCATTTTATCTTCTTGACCCCAGAATACCAAAGCAGTGTATTTGCACAGAAGCACCCCAAAGCCAGATCTGCAGACAGAACATTCACATTATTTCAGAACAGCAGAGAAATCTATCCTAGCTGGTGGGCTGCTGGGAGGGGAACAGAAGAAATAAAAGGGCAGCAATCCTCATGCAATTATCCCAACAGGCCCCTAACACTCACACTTTTCCAACTTCATTTCATAGCATGGCAGGTGTGATGTGAAATGCTCTGCTCCCTGACGAGCCAGAGAGTTTGTGCTGAAAGTTTGTTCCCTTTTAAATCATCAGATTTCTTTTGCTCTTCTGCAAACACTTGCTTGGAGCTCTGGAGGTACATGCAGGTTGGTGGGCCAGGGCCACCCGAGTGTTATTTGCAGTCAGGATCTCTATGAGGTTGACACAGGCTTCAGTGGGAAGGATCTCTACAGCCAACACTCAAGAGTAGGTGTTGGCAGGCTGAGCTGAATAACAAAAACATTATTTAGTAAGTAGTAGTAACATTAGTGGTAACAAAGTATCTCTTTCATATTGTGCATAGTTATGATTTGTCACTTTCAAGTGCTACAGCTTGCTGGAACTCCATTTCTTCTCTGGGACGTATGTTTCTACTACTTTGGAATATTCCTAGCAAATATTCCAATGTATATTTTTCTTATGACCCACACTGAACCCTGGGATTTCTGTAGGATGGAAAACTTTCCCTCTAGGAAACCACGAGTTCTTTCTCTCATAAATGTAAGAAGCAGCATGGTCTCTTCACCTCTGAGGGATCTCTCTTCCCACAGAGACAAGGGATTTCAAAAGGGATATCCTTCTAGCCAGGGTTTTTAGAGCATCAGAGCTGCAAAGGTTGAAGGTGCAACTCGTTTCTTCTCAGCCAGAAGGCGGGAATCCTGGAGACGTCTGCATCAGGAATGGTCAGTGTGATTGGGTTCCTCCAAGGTTCATACAGACTCACTGCTGAGAACAGGCCTGTGATCCAGCAGCCCTGGTTGCATTGATATAGGTGGTCACCAGAACAGGACAGTTCCACCCAAAAATCCATTGAAAAAAGATAATCTATCAAAATGTGAAAATGTTGTTTAGATAATTCCTGGGCAGCATCTGCCTGTAACCCTCTTATCAGTTACACCAAGTGAGATGAAAAGACAGGGATGTGGAGCATAGGAGGCTGTGTAGTAGCTGGGGCTTGTTCCTTGCCAGGAGAGTTTCCCGGGTGTAGAATGACCAAAGGCACCAGCTGAGGTCTTCAGTCAAAGGAGATGTCTGGAAGAACCTTAGAGGGGAAAGCAATCTTGCAATGAATCACTCTAGGCTCAGGTCTGATATCCCTGTCTAAAGAGGCAGAGGTAATTGCCTCTGATTAATGCTGGCAAACCTCTGTGAACTCCAGTGAGGATATGAAAGGACTGACATGCCTCTTTGAGATGGGGGTAAGATAGAGTACAGCCAAGTGTGGGAAGAAAATTAAGCTAAAATGTAGTTTTTAATTACCAATGAAGCCATGCTCTAGGACAGAAGGTTGAGAGCAGAACTCAGTCTCTTCCTACTAATTTATGCTCCTTGATGCATAAAAATGAGTATAGGGAAGAGTAAACAGGGCTTACTGTAGAGTCCCATTTGTAAAATTTAAATGCTCATGCTGCCCCCTCAACCTTTCTTGCTGGGGGGATGTAATTATTTAGACCACAGATGTGGCCAGAGATTTACAGTAGGTGCCAATAAAACACAGAAGGGCAGCACCAGTGAAGTCGGCACTGATATTTAGCAGAAGCAAAACTCCCTCTTTACTGGCTATATATCTGGATGAAGAAGAAGGAAGGCTGCACCCCGGAGTGTGCCATTCCCTCCTGATGAACACATTGTCAAGGTGCTCAGCAGCTCCATTCTGGTCTCACCTCTGGAAAAGGGAGAGGGAAACAGTCCAATCCATGCCTGACAGCAAGTGTCAACAGGAGAGTTTTGTGACCCTCAAATATATCCTTTTGCACCTGAGAATCTGGCTGTACCTTAGTTGGGAGGCATGATCAGAGTTTGGCAGTGATAAGCTAGCTTCATCCAGCCATGTATCATGACAGCCCAGCAACACAGAATTCAGTATGGGTTCGGGCACACCTGCCTGGGCCATCAGCTGCTTACGCAGAGAGCTGGCCTTGGAAGCATGTGCTGCTCTTGTCAGTTGCTCTTGTCTACTGAGCTCTGCAGAGGTGTCTCAATAGTCAGAATACCTCTTCCTCCTCTGCCCATCCTAAAAATGATAAACTCAGAGTGGGATGCTCTTTCTCCATCCTTAACTAAAACTAGTTCTGAGTCTTGTTCAAAAACAGTTCTTGCTGCTGCTGGGTCCCCAGACCTCCTGTGTGGTGTCCTCTCATCAGCCCTGGCTGTGGCTATGCTCAGATAGTTCTGGCTGAGCTACAGATATCAGGTGGAAGCAGTAGAGCAGACATGAATGTCCCACATTCTGCATTTTGGGTCCAATTCTTTATTATTCTCTGGGGACTTGATAGCTATATGAAGACACTGTGTTTCAGTCTTCCTCCTGCCCTACCATATCACCAAGGTGGCATATGTACCATTTAAATAGCAATACGTATAGGGCTTCCTTTTGATCAGCTCCTAACTTTGCAGACTACAGTTTTTGTGTTTCCTTCAACAGCTCTAAAGGTTGGAGACATTTGCTCTAAATGAATACTGAATTTCTCCCTTAATTACCTAAACCCCAGATCTCGAGCTATAATCAAGAGAGTTTGGTTTTCCAATTCTCTCTGGAAACTCACAGAAGACATTAATGGAGACGGGTGTCTGGACACATTTCAGAACCTTTGTCCCATTTTGAGGACTGTGTGGAGATATTCCTGGCAATAACCCTTACCCTGCTGTGGCACTCATGAATACCATACTATGGAGGGCAAGGAACTGTCTCTTGCAAATGGAAAAGGGAAAGTCATTCACCCAAAACCACACAGGGAAATGATGTTAATGCCTGGGTCTGCATTTCCAGGTTTCTGACAACAAAAATTATATTTAGACTTACCCTCTCTCCAACACCTAATGCAGTGTCTTTATAATCTGAAAAAAAATGTCTCGAGATGGTGAATAAATGCACTGCACAGAAAGAGGTTGGGTACTGCTGTTACTGGTACTTATAAGGCAGCCAGGCAGGCACTGCAGGAAGGATGTCCTCTTCCTCCCAAGGTATGGTTGTATTTTATTGGTCAGCATACAGTCCCCACATTTCAGGCTTAACATCCTATGAAAGGAGTCTTGTACGTGTAAGACTTTACTGTTAGATGCTAATAGCTTGTTATTCTACAAATCTATTTGGCTTACAAGAAATAAACCAAATCATCCTATAGAAGATATCACAACATTAGATATCCTCTCCTACCCTCCCTTCAAATTATACACTGCTGCCCAGATAATATTTCAGGGTGGCTGACATCTTTCATCTGCTCCCTGTTATTAAAACCCCTTAGCAAGTAGAATGAATATTCCTCTGTGCTATATATAGCACCATGTGTACTACTACCCACAGCTGGGAGTACAGCTTGGGTACCCACACTTGGATCTTTATGGTTTGGTTTTTGCAAGCCTTTTTTTCTCTGCGCCCGCCAAGTCTCTGGCTGGCTGGTGGCGTTGGTGCTCCGTGAGAAGCCTGCTGCTCTTCTTTCCTGGCAGAGGTTTCACAGGGTTTCAGTGTCTCCCTCCAGTGCAGTTATTAAAGGCTTTTGTTTATCTTGTGAAATCTGCCCTGTGAATGCTGACACTGACTGAAGTGCTGGGAGAGTTTCCCTGACTCTTCCTCTCGCTGTCTCTCACGGGTCTATTCCCATGAAAATGATCTCAGGTGTGCTGTGCGTCATCAACCCGCCCCAGGCGCTCTCTGGCTTACTGGCAGGGAAGATGAATGTGCTGTTTCTGAAGCCCTGCTGGTAGCTGGCTGCTCCTCCTGCCTCAGCGCTGTGAAGAGCCATCCCAGTGGTTCTGGCCACAGCAGGCACCAGCTGTCCCCAGGCACACGCTGCTCCCCAGGCAGGGGGGCTTAGCAAAGCGCTTGCTGCAGGAGAGCAGCAAGGATTCTGCAATACCATCAGAAACCCATTTTCACTGCTTGGGCAGCATTTTCCCAGCCTCTCTCCCATCCAGCCCTGCAGGGATGCAGTCTGTGACTGGAAAACCAAATCCTCCCACGATGAGCCCTGCTGCAGCACGTGATGCTGACTTTCCCTTTTGTATGAGAAAGTACCTCAGTCTCCGGGGCTGAGGCGTTGAAGCATCGCAAGTGAGTTCCAAGTTAGATCCCTGACAGATCCCAGTTAGATCCCTGTGTCCCTGCTGCCACTGAGCTTTGTAACTAGGTGTTTACCTGGCAAAGCAGAGGGTTAAGCTCGGTGGCAGGGCGAGACGTTTATATGGATGGTGGAAGAAGGGGCAAGCCCACGACTTGAGTGCCCTGAGCTCCCCAAAGTTTAACATCTGTGATGTTAAACAACTGCCACCAGCATTCACATGGAGGTAATTGCCTGGAAATCAGCAGTGCTGCCCCCACCAGAAAGCCCCACTGTGTCACCAGCACAATGATGCCAGGGCAGCCATTGAGGTGCCACGGGAAGGAGGCTTTGCTATCCGTGCCTGATTTGCTAAACTGCATTCTCCCACTGTCCTCCTCTGCAGGTCTGTGGAGGTTCCTCCATGGGAGGTCAAGCTCTTCCACCCTCACCACCAGCAGAGCCAGGTCCCATGGGTGGGCCCTGGCTGCCAGCTGGGAGCTGGGGGAGCAGCAGGTACCGTACTCTGGCCAAGAAACCAGGCCTGACTCTGAGGCTGCCACTGCAGCGTTTCCTGCTGCGCCGAAAGCCTGGGGAAGGTTTCAGCAGAACCTGGCTTGCTTTCTGAGAAAACAAGGAAAGGGAGCTTTACCTTAGACCCTGGGAAGCCCTTGTCTTTTCATTGTATTTTAATTTTAAGAGATTGTCTGCCCCGCCCAAGATTATCTCATGGGAAAGAAAAGCCTGGCTCAGTGACTCGCGGTGAAACTTGTCCCCGAGCCAAATTTCTCTGCACCTGATGTTCCTCCATAGCAGCAGAAACCAGAGTATTTCAGTTCACAACACTGCCCTAGGGGCAGCGCTGGGGATAAGGGGTTGGAGGGGGAGGATGGGACCCACATCTCCTCCTGCTCCTCCAGAACAAGTCCAGCAAGTTTGGATGCCGAGCAGCTCAGTCCAGGAGCTGGAAAGGGCATGGTGTCACCCTGGGAACGGGGGTCACGTGGGTCTGCAGCAAAGGGAACCTGTCTCAGGGATACGTTGAAACATACCTTGCTCTCTTGTGCAATAGGTCTTTGCAAGTACAATGCTGCATTTATGCTGTGGGAACGGAGAGCCCAGGGCTGGACTCAGCAGAGTCATGAGTAAGCAGCTTCCAAGAGGGCCAGGTACCAGCTGGGCCAGCTCTTTGATTCCTTTTCTGTGAGCAGATGCAGACTAGGTGCTGGGTCTCAACCAGCATCCTCCGGTACAGTGAGAATAATCTTGGAGCCATATTGTAAAGTTCAAGTGGTTTCTTTATATAGATGCTTTATCTCCCAGCCTCACTACAGAGTGATTTAGCAGGGCTCCAGGAGAGGCAATGCTGTAAAGGAGAGCCAAGATGTATAAGCAGACCATAAGGACAGCATATTGGGCAGAGAGGACCTCTCAGCAGGATGGAAGAGCAGCAGTTCCATTAACACACTCTCTGTGACAGGACAAACATTCCTTGTGGTGACCGTGTCTGTTTAAGCAATGTCTCTGCTCTCTCCTGCTCCTCTCGTGTTCCCATGCTGCTCTTTGAGAGGCTGCAGAGAGGATCCTGGGAGGGGGCCAGTCTAGCAGAGAGGTATTAAGAACAAAGGTGAAGCAGATTACTTAGCTGCCACTACAGCTGAGAAAAGTCAAGCCAGATCCTGCTTCCAAGCTGGAAATGGTCGCTTAATTCATACATAGCATTAAACTTGGAGCAATCTGAAGAAAAAAGCCGGTTAGCACCTGAGGATTATATTGGGGGGTGTTAAGAAAGTGATAAGGTTGTTAATGCAATCATACCCATCTCAGGAAATGGGAGAGGATGCCATTCACAGGTAATTGCATTTCAGCAGGGTTCCTCCTGCTGGACTCTCGTCAGCTCACTTCATAATAATTCAGCCTGTCCCTTCAAAGTAAATAGGATGTAACTTACAGGGCATAAAGATCTCCAAAAGGACTTTTAGACCTGCCCTTCTGGTGCTGGAAGGAGGCTGTGCTGAGTCAGACGAAACTTGGTATTATTTTGGGGATTAATTCCCAGTCAGGGTTCAGTGAAAGCTCAGGAAAGTGTTGCCAGCTGGGAACCTTCTTGGCATAAGGCCTATTTAGGGTGTGCTACCTACTGAAAAAGGAAACTAAAGGGTCCTTCCTTTCCATACTGTGTTCCTACCGTTGCTGACACCCGAGCTCAGCTCCTTTGAAGATGGCAGCTGAGATTGGCAGCAAGCACACTGGCTTTCATGTGCATTTATACAACATGGTATGTACCTGAAGTACTTGCAGTGTTGCCTATGCAGGTGGGAATCCCTGATCAGTTACTCTGGTGGGTGCAAGGACTGTGAAGGAGTCTGCTGTCCAGGATCCAAGTCAGAGTCCTGAGAAAGAAAGGAAGTACTTTTAACATCTGATGCTGAACCTGCTCTGATGGAGCAAGTCAGATCAACTAATCATACGGATCCTTTCTGGCATAAAAGTAGGCATCACTTATGAGGAATTGTGCTGGCCTAGTAATGGGCTGAGCTAGCTTCATCCAGCTTGGTGGGGTGGTTTGTGTTAGCAACTGTATCCCAGGAACTCCCCTGTGCTCCCAGCAGCATCTGAAAATACAGGTTGGTCAAGCAACACTGCAAGGCAGAAACAAACCCAAACTACCAAAGCACAGATCCAGTACTGCACCACGGAGAGGACTAGAGCCAGGCTTTACAGACACTTCAGGTGGCTTTGGTAGGAAACTCCATTTAATGAGGTAGATTCACACCCCCACCCAGGAGTTCAGCTTTGTTCACGGGTTTCAGGGAGTTTTAGAGTGCTTATTGTGCGCTTGACAGGATATGGCTCAGTGGAATGACTCACTCCCCAGTAAAGTTAATTCACACTTTGCTGCTATTTCCATTCACAGGTTCTTCTGTAAGCTTTAGTGCCAGGAAGCTGCAAAGCTGAGAGCCTGTTCCAAATATTCCCACAGGTTACTTTACATCTAGCAAACAGTAGATTGCAGGAGGACGGTGTGATCTCAGACTTTGTTAAACAAAAACAAAAAACCAACCAAAAAACCCCCCAACGACAAACAAACCAAAAAACAACCACACAACACCACTACCCCCAAAACCCCACAACAACCTCCCCACACAAAACACAAGTTCCCCAGTCGTGTTTTGTTGGCATTAATTTCCTATTCCCTTCTAATTTCTGAATCCTATTTGCTCATTACCTCTGTGACATTTTGGGGTTTTTGTCTATTTTCTCTCCTAGCTCTCTGCTGAACCACCACACTGCACCCTCAGCAGCCTCATTTCCCAGTCCTCTGACTTTGGAGCAGCTATGGGAGCCCAGATGTGGACAGACCTTGACCTATCTGTAATGCTGAAGATGGGGCTAAAAGGAGGAGTCCTGTGAGCTATCTTGGATAGAACCTTTGCATCCTGTGTGACACAGGCAAATTTTTTCAGCACTTGAACAGTGTTTAACTACCAAGGTACATTAAATAAAACTGGTTGCTAAATTACCCACCAGCCTAATGACAGAGCAGCATGCTGTTATTAAGGCTCCAAATGCAAGTCCTACATGGGCTTGATTCAGTGAATGCTGGGAGGGCCTCCTGACTGGCCTCTGGATGGTGGCTTCTGGGGAGAGGCATTGAAAGCTTTGGATGTTTACTACTCCATTCCCCCCAGGAACTTTCACCCTGACTGGCTGCTGAGGTAGAGAAAGATTAACTGAGGCAACAGAAGGAATTTGGAAGGTTTCAGCTATGAGGCGATTTTTACCATTGCTAACGGTGGTTAGGACATGGAGTGAGAATTGAGGCTATTTTCCCTCTTATGCTGTTGTCAGTAAAATGGAATAACTCCTCCTCCATGTTAAAGCCCAATTTAATTTGCACTGACAAAATTACAAACACAAATTGTGGACATTAAAAAAATTTATTTGACCAAGTATTAGACGCAATCACAGAGGAAGAAAGTAGCTCTTAGTACAGTTTCTTTTCCAGAATGAAATAATCCCTGTTTCATACCAAGCTACTGCAGGACAACCCTTGCTCTCCTCAGCAGGAGAGAGGCTGGTGTTCTTTCCACCTGTGGATTTTCTCCATAGGGGTATGGCATGCTCTTTGGCAGGTCATACCACAGCTCTCGGTCTCACAGGCTAAAGAAATGTGTAAAGACCCAACAAACTGAACTAGTCATACAGCAAAGGTGCCTGTACAGGTAGGAATACATGCAGGGATGCATTGCTGAGAGCTTTGTTCAGGAAGTGGTGTCCTACCTAAACCTTTGTCAGACATGTCACTCCTAGCTACTGCCTCTATACTCACCATCTCTTAGGACTCCTCCTGGACCTGAATGGCATTTCTATAGGAGGAGTCCTTTCAACATTCAGCTCATTTTGCTACACCATCCTTTTCAGGTCTCTAAGCTTTACCCTACAAGTAGCTCCAAGGCTGTGGGCAACTTCCCTTTGCAGGAAAACTCATCCACCTCTTTCATCCTGCAATACTGCCCAGAGAGACAGCAGTCTTGTCTCATGTCCTAGGGACTACGTGAGCTGCACCACAAAAAGAGATAGTTGCGAGAGATGTTTGCAGGCATTTGTTTAGAGCCAGACTGCATTACTTGCATTTGTCTTTTTACAGGCTCACTAGCTCGTGTAAAAGCTTGCTTTCGGTCCAGGGCAAACCATCCACAGCTATATCTCTTTCTGTCACATCACTCCAGAGCATTCCCAAAGTGATGGGCCATGGCCAGATGCAGAGAACCCCCTGAGTATTGAAAGTATTGCTTGACAGACCTGTCACACCCTCTGCTACATAAACCAAAATGAAATGTCTCTGCAAATGAAGATTTAGAAATTGATGAAAGTTCTGTAATAAAATGTGAATAGACCCACAAGGATATTAATCCCCTGAGAAACGGGTGAGAGGGGAAGGGAGCAAACACAGTGAATGTTTTTCTCCAGCAGAAATTTCAGGGATTGCCTTTGCTTTTGATTTCAGCAGATCAAGCAGTGACTTCTAAGAAATGGAAGCACAACAGAAATAAGCCCTGTACCCTCCCTTCCTGTTCTGCAGCCTCAGGAAGAACTGTACAAGGTAAATTCTGTTCTCTTGTGTAGGTCTGAAGTGGAGGATTTTACTGATGAAGAGGAACTCTCTCTCACTACAACATCCTCCTTTTGATTCAGATCTGAATGTATGGATAATATTACTTTGAAATTGATACCACTAGCAAATTTTTCAGGTCCCTAGAATATTCCCTGAATATTAGCAACTCAGCTAAGTGGAATCACAACTTTCATTTAATAACATTCATTCTTCCTTCCTTCTCCATCTCCCTTTCTTCATTCCATCTTTTTCCTGTTTATTCTCTTCTTTTTCTTCCTTCTCTGTTCTTTCATTACATGCGTGGCTCTCCCTCTACATTTCACCCCTTGGTAGTGTTATAAAGCCTTTGCTGACAGAGTTTTGTTGCTGCTAGACTCACTCATCACTGTTCCTCACCTGTTCTTTCTCTCAAAACACCACACACACAAAAAGCCTTTCTAAGTAGGTCCCCAGGTTCACAACTACCTCTTAGGATAGGACTATAACACTGGCCCCCAGTAGACTAGACAGTCCTCTCAAAAAAAGTTTTGCTCAAAGTATTACTGTAGCTCCCAGTCCATTTTCTCTTCAGCCTGCTAATGGCATTTATTTAGGAAATACCTTCTCAAGGGTACTCTCAATAGAGGGCTTTTAAGAAAGAGTGCTGCTTTTTCACAGCCGAGTAACTTCTACCTACTTTGGCAAACAGAATCAGAGGGGGAACCCAAGTCTCACGTTACAAACTCTGCAGCCCATGTTTGACCACATTGCAGTCGCCCCTGCCCTACTCTCTGCCAAGCCTGTAAATCAGCCAAAACACAGGCCAATTTCAAAAGTCCCCCACATTTATTATGCTGCATCAGAACTTCAAAAGTGTGTGAGCTTCGACCAGGAAACTGGTCATTTTGAACAATGTAAGGAACCTGCCTGTTCTGGGGTACTGAGTCTTCATGTATTGAAGGCTCCCCTTAGTCTGGGACACTATAGACATGTCCAGCAGGTATTATAGCTGCCTGAACCATTCTACATCTTGGCACAATGGCAATCTAGTTCATGTCTCCTAGGCATCTGATACTGTACCCAGCAAGAGACAGGTTTCCAAGCCCAGCAGCTTATCATACCCTCCTTGCTGGGGCCATAGGAGCAGTCACTCCAAGAAGGTGCAGAGCCAATACTGGCTTTGGATGTTTCTTTCCCCTTCCTTTAAAGCAGCTTCAGACAAAGCAAAAGAACTTCTTCCAGCGGCACTTGGAGAGAGTCTTGATGCCTTTGGCAGTCATCTTCTTTTCCTGCCGTGCTTTGTGCTCAACACCACTGACAATGGCCATGTCAAAAACTTCTTTGAGGTTCTTTTGAGTCAGTGCTGAGCATTCCAGGTAGGCTTCAGCCCGGATTTTGTCAGCTAGACCTTCTGCCTGAGGTCGGGGCACAGGCTTCACATGGTAGCGATCCAGGCTGATGAGGACATTGACATCGTCCCGCAAGTCTGCCTGTGTCCCCACTAGCAGCACTGGTGCCCGGGGGTTGTGAGTTCGTATCTCAGGGATCCACTTCTCAGTAATATTTTGGAAGGAGCTTGGGTTTACCACACTGAAGCAGACAAGGAAGACGTCGGTGTCGGGATAACAAAGAGAGCGCAAACAGTCAAAGTCCTCCTGTAGAAAAGGAAGGGGGGACAAAGGAAGAGGGGAGAAAGAAAAAAGAAGTCTTCACTGGACTGATCTTCTAACAGCATGATACTTCAGTAGCTTTTCCACATGTTAACTAGGATAGGAAGACCCTCAGAGGCAGAGCATTGTGCTGATTTTGTGGCCATGCCACGTTTCAGACACAAGTTTCAGAGCCGTTCACCAAATGGCTGGTGCTGGGCTAGTGCATTTCCTTTCTTCCCAGTTCAACACTGCCTTCCTCAAAGCCTGCAACAGTCCCTGTCCCACAGGATCAGAACTGGAAGATGCTTTGATAGAGCTTACCTGTCCAGCAGTGTCCCACAGCTGAATCCGGACAGGGGCTCCATCCACAAGGACCTGCACTGTAGCAGAAAGAGAATGAGGATGAGTCTAAAGCAGTTGATCAGCGTTCACACACACACTTGTATGGGCCTTTCCTGAGCACTGTGGGTCGTATCCCATTGAACAGACTCACTGAAGTCACTTAAGTCTGTCCTCCTAGCTGACCATCCTCCCAAACCTCACTAAAACAGCTGAAGCTTGCACTGGGAACATTAAGAGACCTGCAACAGACCTTCTGATTTTGTTGGCTCTTGGGTGTTTTGTGTACTTGTCCAGTATTTTGAAAGAATAGTTCCACATTACTGAACAACTAACCGTTCCTCTAGAGAAGAGGAACCCTTAGACAAATGGTGTCCTCATTAACCACTCGTCCTTCTTCCACAACACAGGAAAAAAACAAACTGAGAACTTCAGCAACCTGCTCCTAGCTTCTTGGCCAAGAAAACTCAGATCACTCTCAAACCAGCTATTGAGAGATTTTTCCCATTCAGTCCAGAAATTTGGCTTTTAAAAAAATTTCTGTGAGTGTCCTAGCTAAGGAAAAACAAAGACCTAAACCCATCTTGAAATGAAGAAGCTATTAAGGAAACAGTGATGAGTGACATCCCCTTCAGAGTCTATCCACACACTGAAAACTGGAAAACTGCTTAGTTACACATGTAAAGTTTGCTCCCATTTCACTCCCTAATCACAGTAAGCCTTCATGTGGTATCAGCTGACTCAGACTGAGGGCTGGCAGGACCTCTGACAGAAATCTGGAACGAAACTGTTAGATGTTTAAGCACATAGATACCACAGAGACTGGTAAGGAATTGAGGAAAAGGAGAAAATGGTTGGGAAGCTGGAAGTCACTTGAAGTCCAGACAAGGTGGAGGGGTTGTGGTTGGGTGAATAGAGGCAGACATCAGGCTAAGGTGACAATGGCTGGCACTTGACACAACCTAGCAAAACTCCATTGCTATGTGCAAAGAGGAGGCTTTATTGTCTTCTTCATTAAAAACAAAAGCAAAAGCAAACAAAAAAACTCCCAACCAGAAACCAGATCAAGTTTTTGGAAATCTTGAAGAAATCAGTCAGACGAGAAAACTGATAGAAACAACTGACTTAGAGAGTTTAACACGACCTTCTGAAGGAGAAGGCTCCTCCCTGAAAGCAGTCGGGAGGGGGGGAGACACAGACAAAAGATGGCCTGAAGTTTGGTGGGAGACTGAGACTGGAAGAAAAATGAAGGGGTGGGTGCGTCCACCACAGTGCCACTCCTCACGGCATAGCTGAAAGTCATTGCTTCCTTGTGACTGGGAAAAAGTTGGGTTGTTACCATATCTCTGCCCCAGAGGAGGAAGAGAAACCTGTTCCTGATCAAAGAACCTGCTAGATCCTGACTTGATCTTCAAGGCAGCAGGCATTTGCCTTTCTAGTATCTGGTTTCCTCTGTCTCATAAGTGCATTGAGAGAAGGAATTAGCATCTCTGAAATGTTTTGCCGTCTTCAGAAGACAGGCACGACATATATTACCTACTGTTCCAGTGTTTGCACAAAGTTTTATCACATCTCCTGCTAGCCTAAGCTACACTAGCAACTCTGCAACAGCCCTCCAAATACCGCCCTCACAAGGTCCGCACCCTCAGGATGAGGATGGATCATGGTACAATAGCGAAGGGGCCGGCAGAACAGGATAGCCCGGTGGAGAAAGGTCACCGAGTACGCGTTTCACCCAAGGCTGCTCTACCTGGCAGCGACACCCAGCAGGAGGTAGCACCCAAAGAGATGTATGTGGCTGGGTCACTGTCCCAGAGCCGTTTCCCTAATAATGCAATACTTTGCCCAATCTTGTTATTGGCATCACAGTCCCATGACCAGGATTAAAGTCAGGATGTAAACTGCTCAGTTCTGCTGGCAGTTGCAATTGCAGGTATTCCCCAAGAGTGGGAGGAATTGGGTTGAAATTTCTGAAGTGGATCCTGAACAACAATTTTTGAATCCAGGAAGGGACTTTGCTCAGATTTATTCAGGTTAAGAGCAGGAGCGGGAAGGGAAACTTATCTATTCTCCCATTTCCTCCCAAGAAGCAGAAATTGAACTTCAGAATACCCATTTTTAATGTTTTTGATTTCTATCAGTAGCAAATCCTATGCATCTCTGAAGGCAGGCTTAGTACTTGGGACATCCAGACTGAGGTTAAACCCATGTGCAGCTATTTTCAAATTGCCTATTGCTAATGTGAGCATCTCTGCACTCATGCTGCCTTCACCTTTCTGGATAATTTTATTATGGATTTGCCCTTTCAAAAAAAATGTGCAGGCTAATAACAGTAATTTTAAGCCTCTCTTAGCCCAAACCATACACATCAATGTAAAGCGAGCAGAGAGAGAAGTAACCTTTCCCTTGAAGGACTCAGGACTCCTTACATTTGTTCCCAAAGGGCTGCCGGACCCTGAACAACAACACGTTCCCAGTTCATTTCCTTCAAGTGACAGTGGAAGAGCTTGGAGAGGGTCAAGGTAAATCAACAATTCCCAGTATAAAAGTGAGCAAGTGGGGGGACATTCAGACAAACAAAACACTCCCTCTAAGCACCTTGAGACTATGACACATTAGATGTCTCATTCCTGGTCTGACTCGAGCACATCTCTAATCTACCAATCTGTATTATCAAGTACTGTTGTGTTTCTTCATATCAAATAAAGATAAGAAATCTTTCAAAGGGCTTTGTATTCTTCTGGGGTTTATATTAGAAATTGGAGCCCAAAGGAAGAGGAATGTAGAACAAGAACAAAGATAGCATTTAGAAAAGTGGAAACTAATGAGAGCTCATCAGCTGACAGGGAAAGCAATTCTAGCCTGACTTACAAAGCTCTTCAACTTTTTGCCAACCTCTCTTCAATGCTAACTTCAGCACACACGTGGGGAACAGGATGGTTTTCCTGAATGTCAGTTGAAGCTACAAAGCCTACAGTGCAATGTTGTGATATTTCTGAAGCTAAAACCACCACAAACTACAATAACGAAAAAATTATGCCCCCCATCTATTTAGTCATAACACCACCACAAAACCAGGAAGGTGCCCAAGGTCATGGCACTTGCAAACCAACTCGGCACACGCTGGGTTGACACAGACCTGCAGAACGTAGGACCTCCATCTGCTAAACCTCGCAAAATGCCCGAAGGACTCGGTCCGAGTCACAGAAACGCCCTCGGGCTGTGGGCCCCCGGGCTGCGCTGGCCGCAGAGCACCCGGCGCGCAGCACCGCCGGCAGCTGCGGCACTGGGAGCGCTCACCTCCGCCCCGCTCGTCCCGACGCCGCGTCGGATGCGGATCATCCCTCGCCGCCCCAGACCCCGCGCAGCCCAGGAGGGCACCTACCGGAGAAGGTGTCAAGGGCAGTGGGCTGGTACTCGTCGGGGTACCCGTTGGTGGTGTAGCTGACCACCAGGCTGGTCTTGCCCACGGCGCCATCGCCCACCAGCACGCACTTGATGCCCAGCTCCGGGCCGCTGCCCCGGGGCGGGCTGTGTCTCCGCAGGGCGGGCGCGTAATCCAGGAGCTCCTGGGGAGGCATGGCAATTGCAATGGCACTGGCACAGGGGACTCCACAGGACTCAGCGACGGGAACAGCGCGGCGAAGTCACTGCCATGCCCGTGCGAGTGGGCCGCTATCGGAGCTGCCGTTCGGGGCCACCTTCTCCAGCCCGCCGAGCCTCGCTCCTCATCACTACACCTGCCACCCTAAGCACAAAACCGACCCCTATTTCCCTAGTCCCGCCCCGGTCCGCCCCACCGGGAGGCGGCCTGGCTCAGCCCTGCCCGGCCCAGCCGCCTCCTCCCGCCTCGTCCCGACTGTGAGAGCCCCGGTCCTGCACCCCCATCCGCCACGATGCCCTCCGAGCAGCTCCTGCCCTCGGAATTTCGGTGGGTGCCACGCCGTGCTCTGTGTCTTGCACACACGGGAAAACCACACTCCATCCGTCCCCCTCCTGCTTCCTTTTCAAAAGAAGCAGGGCCATTGCCCCATCTGGGGCATCTGTGATTTCTGCCATAAAATCAGGACAGGAGTAAAACCAACAGTACTGGTCAATATTCCGAGGGACAATGAAAAACAAATGCCCGAAATACATCACATCTGTTAACTGTGTGATTGTCATTATGATCATTTATCTGACCCAGCCAAGCTCTTGCTACATGGTGACAAAAGCCACAGAGTGTATTTTTCCAGCTGCACGGACATGTGCAGGAGTTCCCAGCCTGCTGCCTTTTTTCATATTCACCTTCGGTAGCTCACAAACCACACTCTGCCCTTGGCAGCTGAGAAGACAGCTCCATCCCTGCCCTCAGGAGCCTACTGTCTAAAGAAGTAGGACTAAACAAACAGAGGGGTGGGAGCACACCACTTAAAAGGAGAGATGTGGCCACACTATCACAGCAATCATTGCACACCAGCCATAGCACCTCCAAGTGATTGAAAACACTAGAGGGAAACTATTAATGCCTGCAATACCTAGTATTGCAACATCAGCTTTGAACGTGGATCTGTGTCCCAATGGAGGAGCTAAACTCTGGCTGTCTATGAACACCACTAATTTAGTTACCACGATGTTCTTCATGGTGCTCTCAGCAAGGGAGACCTGTCTGCACTAGGCAGGTTTGTGCTGCAAGGAGCCTCTGATTAGCAGTTCCTGAGCTAGTGTCTTGCTGTGGTTTGCATCCACACTGAGAAGCTACACAGGTGTTTCACCTGTATTAATACTAAACTTGAGAAGACATCTTTAAGCCAGGCACAGTCTAGAATGCTTTTCCCTATGGTTGACAGAAAGTCACAAGCGCTGCAACCCTTCAGATTCAGTGGACAAAGCATGACCACTCTTTGGAGACAGCCCACAAGCTTCCTGGGAACAAGAAGGAAGAAGGCTTTTTCTTTGCAGTGTTCTCTAGCAGTTTGCTTTAATCAACCCCTTCTGTGTTTTTTACTAAAGCACAGCCTTAAATTTCTACAGCCACAAAAAAAGGAGATGGTATTAGAAATTAGACTGCTGCTAAAACATGTGCCAGATAGTCTTGCTACAGCAAGTGGCTGCAGTCTCAAGGGACTGGCTTGTATTAGATTAGCTTTTTCTGGTGCCACACTCTTCAGTGCTAGTTCAGAGCCAGGTGACAGCTGAACTGTTCCAGAAAAGGCAAAAAGTGCTGCAACATGTGAGGTGTGGCTGTGCCTCCAATGGGACAGGCAAGGACACACTACCCCACAGCCAAGGCAGGCAGCACATCAAGTGAGGACCTTGCAGAGCTTTTTCAGTGCACTTCAGACACAGGCTAACATTCTGTGAACTATGACATTTCCATTTAATCAGAAGAAATGAATGTAAATGAGGGATTATTCACCAAATTGTTCACTGTTAGCAGTAGCAGGGGGAAGAGATGAAGCTGACAGCTCTTGTTTCCTGTATACTGTTTACTTGGGAATGGATGTCCCCTAAGAAGATACACTGTTGCCCCACTCCACTCTTTTTCTCTCATTCCTCCTAAAATTTCTTCCTTCTGAGACTATGCTCTTTTTTCCTTGCAGCTTCTGACACCCATTGGCTGGCATACACAACTTGTCAATGAGCTTAAGTGATTTTTAATCTATATTTAAACTAAGTGATTAAGCAAACAAACAGGGCAGCTCCCATGGGTTCATTTCTCAGGTCTTGCCTTGCTCCTGACAGTGAACAGAAGATGCAAGTTTAGTTTCACAACACAACGAGGAGTCAGACATTTTGGGTTTTCTAGATTTTTTTGTACAGTTTGGGGTTTTTTGCAGTGAAACTCTGTCCCATTTCCTGAGCTGCTGAACCGACAGCCACAGGGACCAGCTCTGCCACGTAGGTAGCAGGTATAGCAGGAAAGCCCCACTGCATGCTGCTTGCCTCACATGCTCCTCTGCCAAAATCAGCTGTGTCTGAGTGGGAAATACACAGTCTGCAAGGCTGTATTTGGCCCCTCTCCCAAGAATTATAATTAGTACAAATTATGATGGTCTTTCTCATGATGTGAATTCCCATCCACCAGGAATTAAGTGCAGAAGATCAAACTCTTTTCAGGCAGATCAAATATAGGTTTCAGGTACTTTTAGTGTTTAGCTGTTACTCAGCTGAGCTGCGCTATCATGTGTAGCTTCTTAAATGAAATAGAAAAGCTGTTCCATTAGAGTACGAATTGATTTACAGTGGAAATAAATCTATATATTTAGGTAGTGTGTGATTGTTACCATCAAACAAACTTTATACATCTGTACAAAGTCCTGTTTTTAAAAGAAACAGTCATTTAGAGGAAGACATTTCCTTTTCTTCCCATTTCTAATAATTATAGCCATTTTTCTCACTGCTCGTGTGGAAGGAGAAATTCACCTATTGACCAAATTAAGACCAGTACATAAACCAATTTGGATGAGGAGGAAACTAGGGCTTGTCCCTTGTGGGGACAAAACTATGGATCAGCTCAAACTATTCCATATACTTTCCCTTCTGAAATGCGGTGTTATAATTTTGGGAAATTGTGACACCGGGCTTTTTTTGCAGCTACTGGTCCTGACTTTATGGGCTCCTGAGAAATATTTCACCTCCAACAATCTCTTACTCTTCACCTCTGACAACATTGTCTTCTGCGTACCTGGCTGATATTCTTCTCCTGAGTCTTGTCTGAAAGTCACAGACTGGAAGCCACTATCGTTTTTCCAAAGCCTACTGAACTACTCACATTGCCTCAGAAAAAGTATCTCATGTTACGGCAGTTGGCAGAACTCAGTTCTTACCAAGGGAGAGGGAAAAAATTATCAGCCACTCTTAACACACTAGTGAGCAAACACAGCCTTCAGCGTTACTTGCATTTGTGCTGGTGGGCTGCGTATGTCAGTATGCTCCCTTTGCAAGTGGTGCCCTTGGATCACATTTCTGAATCCTTTTATGGTGCTGTGAAAGAGAAACCCTAAATGATGAGAAATGGGGGCATGGTGAGAAAAGGTGACAATGTCATTGTGCATTGGGGCAGGTGAGCGGGGATCTAAGACTGAGAGCGGAGCTAAACTGGAGTGCAGGTTCCAGAGCAACCCGGGTCCCGTGATGCCAAGAGATACGTTGAAGAAATCAAGATACAGCCACTGCCCAGCCGGTCACATTCATAGTCATAAGCAATAAGACAACCAGTGCTGAGTCACCCAGTGTTTTGTCATGCACCTGAGTGAGTATCCTCCCTGGGAAAAATCAAGCATAATTACCAGTTAAAAGAAGTGACAGACAAAAGGGTGAAGACAAGAGCCTGAGCCCGGTTTTCCCTTGCGGTGTGCCTTGTCTGGTCACTGCAACCTGCAGGAAGTGATGTCAAATGCTTCTTCATATAATTTTCTATCAACTTCACAGAGACAGAAACAGCCACAGCACAAAAGTCAGTGAAAAATCAGGCTCTGGCTATTGACAGAAAAATTACTACAACTGAAATCAAAGGAAAAAATATTCTAGTATTTGCTTTCCAATATAGAGTTCTTGATTGGTAGGAACTCTGTAGTTTTGGAGTTCACAGCAATAAAAATACTTTACAATTCTAGAGCAGCTAATGGGTACTTCTGGTGTGAACTGGAGATGTCTGGTTTTGAAATATCTTTTGGGAAAATAAAAAAAAAAAGGGAGAGAAACAACATTCAATACAGATCTCATTATCCTGGCCTTTGAATTACTCTAGTGCTTCTTCAAAATAAGAGCATGCCATGGGAGATGCACAGAGATGTTCTGGTTCATCTGTTCACTGCCACTCTAGTTAAATGGGGAGGCAAAGAGCCACAACAATTTAAGACTACAGAATAATATGTTTAAATGACATGACAACGTCACTAGCTCAGAAAATATTTTCTTAAATGTTCCAAGGAAAGACAAGCACCTGTATTGTACTAAGCCCCCTTCTCAAAGACAAATTCATTTCCCACCTGACTTACACAGGAACGAGTCCTACCTCACAGCTGTTCTATAAATAATTTAGAAGTGTGTTGCCATCTGCTGGAGAAGGTACATCTTTTAATACATCAACTGATAAATGTGAAAGAACAGGCAAGATTTAAGGCACTCAAAGCCCTTTCTTTAAATCTGAAAGAGAAATAGCAAATTTCAGACTACAGACAGGTTGGGAGACAATGGTCTGAGCTTAATTTATTATTATGTCAATCAATTAGACACTTTATCAAAAAAGAGGAGTTAACAATTAACTGAAATGGGTGAGGGAATTAACAAGAGGAAAGGTATAAAGTTCATATCCCCACTGTGAAACAGGGAAAGGCAGGCAGTTAACACCAAACAGTGAGGGGCTGGGTTGAAGAGGGATTGCTAGGAAAACCATAAAATGCTGTAAGACCACTGTCTCAACCAAGTTACCAGTTTCAGGTCTCAAGCTTATCCTTTATGGATCTTCCTTTAAGATCAGAACTGAGGGATTAGCTACAGGGTGTTGGTGACCAGAAAAAGGTTCCTGCCTTTTTTATCCTCATTGTAGGACTGAGAGGTTATGCCCTAGGTTTCCATGGGGCACTCGGTGGGCTTACAAAGGGCAGAATGATCTGGAGTGCATATGTAGCATCAATAGGCCTTGGTAGTTCACTTGTGGGAGAACTTCTTAAGGCATCAGGGTACGCAAGTCTGCAATTGCTGCTCTGGCGTAATATGGTTCCACCCAGCGTTTACCAGTCTGCAGGAAGTCTGCTTCTGACAATGAGTTTGAGGAGCTTGGGAGGTTGGTTAATCGCTAGTAGGTGGGCTCTGGCAAACTCATTGTTAGCTTTGATCTCTTTCAGGACAAATTATAATTGTTGTATGGCTCCCCATGTAGGTTCCAATTCAGGTTCTCATGGGTAACTGTGATACCCATGGGTACACAGCCACTGTGATTTCTTTTACTGCATTAATTTGTACATAGCATTCAAGTGGTCACTCAAAAACACTCTCCCTTCTCCTGGGAGAAAGTCTGTTGATTGGATGGGGAACATAGGTATCTCAGACTATCCTCAAAGCAGGTACAGGGGTGTCTGAGAGCCTGGCTGTATCTTTGTTGGTATCTTATGGAGGGTGTTGCATTTAGGGAATTACACCTATTTGCCTATGGCTTTTATGAATGCAGTGTATTTTTTATGTTGATCACAGTGAAGGAATATTCTATATACAGTGAGGTGGAATGATGATCAGTACTGCATCTGTAGTGGAAATGTAAGAGGAAGTCCAGGGTTTAATTCAAATTATAATTCTGTCACTAGGTTCTGCCCTTACCTCTTCCCATAGCCACATCTTCCGGCTGTCTCCTCTGCATCAGCACTCATGTTTGGATTGTGGATCACATACTCATCTGCTGCAGGGCAATGAACTGTCTCACTCTACAATCATACATGCACTGAGGTGCACAAAGTGTGGGCTGGACAGGGCAGCCAGGAATGACACAGACAGTGTTGAGGAAGCTCAGATTCAGACAGGCTAAATATTCTGGAAGTCTGGACCTTGGACACATTATATGTTTGTCAAGACCATTATCTAGAATCTGTTCCTCAAGGCAGCTGAAGAGATTAGCATGTCATATAGCATCTGGATGTTGATAGCTGGGTCCATAGCTTGGAGAAAATGTTAACCGCGTAAGTTAAAATTACTGCAAATTACTGCAGCTGTGATCACAGTCACACCAAAAGAAGACCAGGATTTAGGTTTCCAATCCAAACATATCACCGAAATCACCTAGATTCTCTCCCACAAGTTCCTCTTCTAGACTTATACCACTGCTACACACAAAATGTAATAATCTGATTCTCCACACATTCCTGGTGAATCAAAGAGCTGATAAATTTTTTGCCTGCAACCCTTGCTCTCCTTTTCTTTTCAGAATACCAAATCTGTGAATGTAGCACTGGGATATTATTATTGTATAGGTTTGTAAATTAAATAATCACAGCAGATGATAGTGCAGATGGATGGAGCAGGATTGTGGGCCTGGATTTAGCTTTAGGCTGGTGTTTCATTTCCAAATAAGGTGAGAATCTGGCTTCCAATTTAACCACACTAAAATCAGACACAGGTTTCTCATTAGCTATCAGCCCTAACAGGTTATAACATCTGCCAGAATAAGAAAGAAAATCTCTTTCATTTCTGGACGTGACCAAGAAAAAAAATTATTAAGATATGTCCTAATCTAGGCTTTGAGTGGAAACAGCCCATAGAGCTGGACACTGAGAAATTTGTGCAAAATGTCAATTTCGCCTAATTTCTAGATATATTTCAAGACAGTTTATTTCCCCCTTACCAAATAACCCTTCAATCTTCTACTGCTAAAAATATGACTAAGAAGAGAAAAAGTATGAGCATCATTGTTGAAGGCAACAGGGGGAGATCTCATCTGAAATGAGGGGTTAAACTATGCTCAACCCTGTTACATAAACATAAGCTGAAGCTGCAACTGATGCAGAGAACTACTTGGATGCTCCAGGAAACTAATTACCTCATCTTTTTAAGACGAGAAAGGCAGGAACTTCTTGATAAATCCTGGATTTGGTACATCTGAATGAAGGCTATCATTGGTTATGACTTTTGCAGAGGAAATGAACGCTCTCAGATGTCCTGTACGCTAAAGGACAGTGTTTGAACAAGAACAAAAGGATTCAGACTAGCCACAGCTTATGTTAGACTGGAAATCAGAGCTTGAAATCAGAGTTTGAAATCCTGAGAGCATTTGGAACAGGTACGAGTGGGAGCAGTTGGGGGAAAAATACCCACACTCTCAGACAGAGTTTGATAGGAATAGAGAAAGGACTATATGATGTGGTATCTACAAGAGTGGGAGAATGGATCTGATAGTCCAAGAAGTCCCTTCCTAACTCATTACCCTAAACCTAATGTAGTTTGTACGTACCTTTTAAGAAGCTGAAGGAGAACAGTTGCTGCTTACGATGATCAGGATGATTAGACAGCAAAAGAATGTGGTTTTGTTATTTTGGCTCAGAGCTGCCACATAAAGCGGCTAAAGAGCAGAGGCTGGAACTGGGTCTTGGCTCCTGCCCGAGCTTGCGGGCAGGCAGAGTCAGCAAAAGCCATGTTCTGTTTTTAGCAAAGCAGGCAGAGGTGACCCTGTGGAGGCATACCATTGGAGCCTCCAGGAACCCTGCTAGCGTGGGACCTGCATATTTGGCTAAGCACTGGGGAGAAGGCCTAAGGCTGAGTGATGCAGATCACAGCCCTAGTTTATGGGAGTGAGGTATCCAGTAAATGACCAGAGAAAAAGGAGATATAACTTTGTGCAAAGGCAACCACATGCCACTGCTGCTAGTGGTGCCTCACTGCCACCTGATGTCCAAACTAAGTTTGGGAAGACCTCCTCAATCTTGAAACGGATTCCTCCGGGTTGCAAACTGTCCTGTACCCTGTGGGACAACATTTCTCTGTTCCTTCCAGAAAGTGAAAATTACATCTAATATACAATATAAACTCACAGTATAGTATATAGCATACATATAGTATAGAGAATACATATAGTATACACATAGACATCTCTATTCATTCTATATAGCCTGGAGGAGAGTGAGGGGAGACCTCATTGCAGTCTACAACTTCCTCATGAGTGGAGGAGGAGGGGCAGACATTGATCTCTTCTCTGTGGTGACCAGTGACAGAGCCTGAGGGAATGGCCTGCAGTTGTGTCAGGGGAGGTTTAGGTTGGATATTAATTAGAAAGAGGTTCTTCACCCAGAGGTGGTTGGGCACTGGAAAAGGCTCCCCAGGGAAGTGGTCACAGCACCAAGTATGACAGAGTTCAGGAAGCATTTGGACAATGCTCTCGGGCACATGGTGTGATTCTTGGGGATGGTCCTGTGCAGGGCTAGGAGTTGGACTCAGTGATCCTTGTGGGTCCCTTACAACTTGGCATATTCTGTGATTCTGTGAAACCCAAAGGGCTGTATAAAAGATTAGTCTTTTTGTTAATGCCATTGTTATAAATTCTGCTAGTTTAATCTAGCAGGTAAAATTGTAAATAACAATTGTTAGCACACCAGAACAAAAGAAACTCTCAAGTTATAAGCACTATTTAGCGATACAGAAGCTGTGTCCAACAGATTTAGTCTAGAAAGCTGGGATAAACTTGCAGAGCAAGTCTAGTATAGTTCAAGAACAGCCTTATGCTGGATCCTCATATGCTGTGCTTCAACCATCATTCTAGCAATAGAGCCAAGATTTTACCACTTGGTACTACACAAGAGCCACAACACAGGAGTTTTTACAGGAGTGTTTAAAAACAGACAATCCCTAGTTGCAGCAAGTAGAATCACTATGAAATACTGTGTTTGTAGGACCATCAGGACTGATTCTAGTGCTGCACACTGCTGCACTCAGGAGGGGATTTCTCATGCACACGGCTGCACACAACAGGACAGCGTCACGGAAAAATGGGAAAGAAAACTTTCAAACCAGAGCTACAGGTTAGAAAGCCAACATTACTTTGTTACAGCACCAGGTACATGGGGGGGTATCTCTGCCTATCACGCACATGGAGATTCACATTTCTATTGCTTATATCCAATTTATTGTATGCATATGTATTTACATTCCCATAAGTTTACACCTATTTCCAAGCATCTTTATTCATATGTTAATTAATTGCATAGATTTTATTACACATGCACACATATTTGGGAAGCGGTCATTTGAGGGGTCTCTAGTATTCATTTGGGATGGTACCCTACCTCTTTTTATTGGCATTTGGTCACAAATACAGGGTTTCAAGTTCGGCATGGTTCTATCTTGTTATATTCAACAACGAAACCAGACTGTCCAACTCCCATAGAGGAACTTCTGGTTTATTATTGGCATACAAAACTGCCGATAAAAGATCATCTGATTATTACTGACATATAAAACTCCTTTGTTTATTCGAGCAGGCCCTTTCTTATTTCAACAGAGGCTTTTTGGCATCAACGGCAGCGACCAGAAGCCGCGGGCACCGCACGGAGCCCAAGACCTGGAAGCAAGGGTACAGGCCAGTTAGCCATTCTCGGGGGAAGGTCAGGGACACGAAGGTCAGGGCTGCGAATACCGGCGTCACTAATTCCAGCGCCATTTTGAGGAGGGAGCGGCCCCTCCCGCCCGGCGGGCCCGGCCCGCAGGCGCAGTGCGGCCACGTGACGGGGGTCAGCTGAGCGCGGGGGAGCGGCCGGCGCGGCTCGGGGGGTGCCGCGGCCGGGACTGGGACTGGGACCGGGACTGGGACCGGGGCCGGGGCCGGTGTCGGTCATGGCCTCCATCCTGGACGAGTACGAGGATTCCCTGCACCGCTCCGCCTCTGTGCAGCAGAGCCGCGCCAGCGTGGGCATCCCGCACTCCGGTAGGTGTCCTCCTCCCCTCGGCGGGGCCTTCGGTGTGCGAGTCTTCCTGCTGAGAGCGAGGAGGCGAGTGGGCAGCTCCGGGTGGTGACTAGGGTGGTGTCAGGCTGTGGGGAGTGCTTCCAGGAAAAGGTGTATCGCTGTGTGTGTCGCACAGCTTTCAGCTGCGATTGTTTCTCCGTTGTTTGCTGTGTGAAATGCTTTGACACAGGGAGCACCTGATTGCTGGTGGAGCCCAGGGGTGATGCAGCGCCTTAGCAGAACTGAGGTGCTGCTGTCTGTGGGAGGGTCTGCACGGCCCCTGTGCCGTGCGGTGCGAACACGCGTGCACCAAGTGGCGTATGCCTTTGTAGTCACAAGTTATAGCCAACCACACCTCAGCCCTGCCCAGCTCAGAGCTGTGGTAGCTGGTTGAGAACATTTCATCACTTTGCTTCTTTTTTTATCTCCTCTCTGAGGAAGCCAGCTGTTACAGTGTTATGGATGTGTACACAGCTGTACCTGCATGAAGTTAGTTTCCTAACTCAGGGGCAGTTTCCGGAGACTTCATTTCTTTCGAGTGGTTCCCTTAGGCTGACTATATGATAGCAAGGTTACCAAGAAAGCAGTCTGTATCACTGTTAAACTTTTCTGTCAAGATCTGCGAAGCTTTGGTATACGGTTCTATTCAGGGAGGTGTCCAATTGATGTAAAGTGATGGTGTGATCACCAGTCAGTTGTTTCTTTCCTGTGAGAGAAAGCAAACAAATGGCAGGAATATTCCATGATAAATTCAAGCTTTATTAGGTTCAATAACCATTCCCTATTAGATGCCACCATTCAACATTTTGTTGGGTATGGCAGGGAAATGTAGGTTATGAGATGATTCTGTTCTGTCTGGTATTGTCATGGTAGTACCAGCTGCTGTGCAGAACTGGCATTTTTGAGTTACAAGTTTGGAAATACATGGACACATTCTTTCAAATTTTTTCTTCATGTAGTCTTGCCCACTGTGAGTCTTTGGGGAAACCAGGTTGTGAGGTTCATATATGCAGTAAGAATTGATGAATTCTGTCATACTGTGGATATTATTGAGTATAAATACACTGGCAGAATTACTCTGAGCCTAGGTACTGAAGTAGGTATGTTCCTCTTGTTTGTTTTGACATAAATTGTTATTTTGTATTGTAATGTTAGATAAAGAATAAGTGGCCTGAATAGCTGTTGTGCAGAACAGTGTTGGGACAGGCCAGGTCACTGAAAATAAAGTTTCAAGGCCTCAGCTTTTCTTCTTGACTGCTGCAACATCTGTCTCCAGTCATGGCTGCTTTACAGTTGAGAAATCTGCCTGTTTGCTGACAGTTGATGTTGGCAAAGGAAGTTGGGGAAACTGCTAAATGGCAAAGGCACAGCCTAATCAGGGTTTTAATTATTCTTAAATCAGACCAGACTGGCAATTTTTAATAAAACTTGGGCTGGTAAAACTCGTGGGCAATCTGAAGTTTAAGCAAATTTATTTTGGAAAAAGATACAATAGTTAATTTCTTAAAAGCAGTCCATAAGGTTAGATTGGAAATTCTGGAAGATGTTGAAACATATTTCTCAGTTTCAGTTAGTTGTCCCCCGCATTTGTTAAACTGCAGGTATTGTTTCTCAAAGTTGTAGATAACCAAGCAGCGACTCTCTATCCAACCTAAAGTCCTGCTGCATTGTGTATTGAGTGTGCTTCAAAGTGGTGCTGTTAGTCCCAGTTTAGAGCATGTTAGGCCTATGCTCTGTAGGGCAGAAGTAGTATGTTCTCTCTCAGATACAATTCCAGATTTATTTTTTCTTTAAGTTTACACCTTCCTAGTTAACTGCTTTGGCCCTGGACAGCCTTAACTTGCTCTAGGTCTTTTGGGGTTTGATCATCCTGTCCAGGCTAACTGCTGCATGGATCTGCTTGCTTTAGAGATCCTTCACTTGCATATGGAGCAAAGCACATGTGTTAACCTAGCAAAGTATCTGTCTGTGTTGCTTCCAGGCATGAGGTAGTTTGGTCAAATTGAGATCCTCTGTGGTTTTCTTTGACAGAGAGTTGTGTAAGACTTTGTGCATATGGGAAATTCAGTCACTGGAAAAACTTGTGGGACAGATATGGATGAAACTTTGTGATAAGATCTGTTGGTGGATCTTATGTTTCAGTATTTTGCTAGTGAGTATCGTCGTCTGAGTTTGGTTTTATCTGAACGTGTTCTTATTTTACAGTTCGCTGGGTTATCTGAGCACTTTAGTAGTTTTTTGCTTCCTCATAAGAAGACCATAAAGAGTGCTGTTCTCATTTAGGAGTAGAGTGGCATGGCCTCTTCAAGTCCAATGTTTCTTGGTGCAGAGGTCTACCCATGTGTAGTGAAAACTCAATCTGGTGTGCTGCTTTTCTGCACTGCCACATGTATTAAAGATTCACCTGTCTTAAAAGTCTGTTTGTTGACTGCTTGCCTATGGCTGGGCTTTTGCCATTGTCATAGCCAAAGGAACTGCATCTTGTGCTTTGCCCATCTGTACTGAAGATCATAAGAGGTTTTTAAAGCATTATACCTCTAAGATTTAATTATTTATTAACACATTTCTCCAAAAGTATGTCGCTTCCCTCAGGTCAGACTTTCTCCATTCTCTGCCTCTCCCACCTAGATCTCCTTTATAAATAATCCCTCCGTGTGCCTTACCATGTATACCACATTTCCCAAGCTGGCTGGGACAAAACTGACTAGCTGAATACTTAATTAGTCACATTAGCTAACTTGCTCTGGTTGAACACATGCCCATTTTCAGTTCATTGATTTGCCAGGTTTGCTTCTTTGGGCTTAAAACACAGCATGTGTCCTATAAGGTAGCTGTGTCTTGTCAAACTTCGTAACTCTAACCTTAACTTCATTGGGCATTTCTTAGAATTCAGGCATGGTTTTTGAAAAGATCTGAGGATAGGTTAGTCTGGCTCCATGCTGGGATTTGCCATGAAATGATAAACCAGTCTAAATGGGTCTTGGCTCAAGAAGTGATTTAAGACATGACTGGATCACTGATTCAGCAATCACCAAGTCTTAGCTGTTATTTTGGTTCTAATAAGTAGTTTCCATGCTGTCCTGCAAAAGCTGGAAAGTTGCAATTAGGATGGTGTTATGGTTGGTAAACAGGGTTACAGTAAAGACATCATTTTGACTCCAGCTGTGTTCCCCGCAGCAAATGATCCAACAGAATTCTCTCTGCAATGAAGTCTGCTATGTGGATATAGAAAAACCCCACATGGCTTTAAAAAAAGCTTTAGCTTGTGTGTGATGGATGTAAAGTATGGTAGCTCATTCAATTCCAACATGGAATTTCAAATTAATACTTATGACAAGTCTGCAGTTCTGTGACAAGACAGTAAAGCATATTATTACTTTTCTTTCCTGTTATACATATCCAAGTAAGTGCTGCTCTCTGTGTTCATGCTCCATGGAGCACACATTTTTCAGTAAAACTCAGAGCAGGCAATGATCCTTCTAGTCTATTAGGTTGGATTTTGATGCAGTATGGGATTATTGTTGCAGGGGTTTGTCTTATTTAGTTTTTAAGTGTTCGCATTCTTTCTCCAGGCTATGTGAATGCACGACTGGAGAAGGAAACACCAATATTTAACAAGCAAAGGATTGATTTTGCTCCTCCAGAGAAAATTAACAGCTTAGTGGTCTCCTCTAACCAGCTCTGTATGAGCCTTGGCAAAGACACCATTCTCAGGTAATGTTGCCAGAGTCCTGAAGTTCCTGCTTGTTTTTCCCTGCCTGTTTTTTTTTTTCTTTTCTTAAGTTATTAGAGAACTTATATTTGCAAACTGGATAAGAAGCCATGAGCCAAATATGAAAAACAGGTGAGGAGTTACACGTACATGGACTTCTGTTGGAAGCACACTTTCATGATTTCTCTTTGCAGGATTGATCTTGGGAAGCCAGATGAACCTAATCAGGTAGAGCTGGGACGCAAAGATGAAGCCAGAGTCTACAAGATGTTTTTGGACCACACAGGTGAGGCAGTGGACCATGTGTATTTACAGACAGTGGTCAGTGGTGCAGTTCAGCATGCGTAACAAAGCTCTGGTGAAGTTTGCTTTCTGTTCTGTGTATAAAGAGAACAGGTCAATCTTCTGGGCCAGGCTCTGTTGCCCAAGGACCCTGCTTACTCATTTGCCCTTTTGCTTGTAATAAAACACTGGCTTGTTGTGTCTGTGTTGTGTTTCAGAACTCTCTAAAATGAACACATGCAATTAGGCTGTTGTAAGCAAGGCTGCTAAAGCCAGTAAAAGGAAATTTTTGACCATCACTCTGAGCTGTATGGTTTATATAAGGATTTTTTAAAAGGACCATAAAACATCTGCAGTTTGTAGCCTTGACTGATTTTAAAAGACTAAATGAAAGTTTGGAAAGAGATGCTTGTATCTCTCACCGACTCCCAGGTGTAGTAGGGAACTCTGGGAACTGTTTATCCTTAGGACACTTATTGAAACACAATACCTTCTTGCTAAAGCATCTGAGACTAGTAATGTAAGTTTGCAACATATGGACTACCATTCTGATCCAACATGGAAATCCCCCACATTCCTGTGAATGCCCGGGAAAGTGTTGAATTAAGTATGTTGATATTGGAGCTTATCAAATGTTAGGATTAGAAGCTTCAGGAATTTGGCTTGCTTAGGCACGGTCTTAATTTGTTCTCTCCTTCTCCTTCCCATACCCATCTCCTGTTGGCAGGCTCCCATCTCCTGATTGCTCTGAACACCAGTGAATGCCTTTACCTGAACAGAAGTGTTCAGAAAGTGCGAGCACTCTCTCGCTGGAAAGGACACTTGATTGAAAGTGTGGGCTGGAACAAATTTCTTGGTTCAGAGACCAACACTGGGCCCATCCTGGTGGGGACATCCCAGGGGCAGATCTACGAAGCTGAAATCTCTGTCAGTGAAGGAAGCCTCTTTAGCACTAACCCTGACCAGTACTTCCGACAGGTCTACACTCTAGAGGAGGAATCAGGACCTGCCCCAGTCTGCTGCTTGGAGATTGAACGAGGGATAGAAGGGAAATTTTTTATTATAGCAACCACTAGGAAGAGACTCTTCCAGTTTGTTGGCAAAGTGCCTGAAGGAACAGAGCAGCAAGGCTTCAGCTCCATATTTGCTATGCATGCTGACCATTTGCCCAGCTTTCGGGAGTTTCCAGCCAACTTGGGATTCAGTGAGATAGCCTTTTACACTCCAAAACTGCGCTCCAACCCACGCTCCTTTGCCTGGATGATGGGAAATGGTGTTTTATATGGTACATTGGATTATAGTCGTCCTGATTCCATTTTGAGTGATGAACGGGTCTGGGTTTATCCTTCTGATATTGATATAACTGTGAACAAGCCAATATCCATTGTACTTACCCAGTTCCACTTCCTGTTGCTGCTGCCTGACCGGGTGAAGGCTGTATGCACTCTGAATGGGCAGGTTGTTTTCCAAGATCTCTTCCTGGAGAAGTTTGGCCTGCTGACGTGCATGATCAAAGATCCTACAGTCCAGCAGATATGGATCCACACTGAGAAAGTAGTGTTCCGCTACCATGTCCAACGGGAATCTAGAGATGTGTGGAAGATGTATATGAATATGAACAAATTTGATTTAGCTAAAGAGTATTGTAAGGACCGTCCAGAGTGTCTAGATATTGTACTGGCAAAGGAGGCAGAGCACTGTTTCCAAAACAAGAGGTATCTAGACAGTGCCAAATGTTACGCACTGACCCAGAACTACTTTGAGGAAATTGCTCTGAAGTTCATTGAAGCCAAGCAAGAAGAGGCCCTGATGGAGTTTCTGATTAAGAAGCTAAGTAACCTAAAACCTTCAGAGAAGACACAGACCACTCTGCTGACCACGTGGTTGACGGAGCTGTACCTGAACTGGCTGGGTATATTGGAAGGAGATCCCTCACAGCGAAATCTCTATTTAGATACACGGGAGAAGTTTCGCACTTTCCTGAGCAGTCCTAAAAACAAAGACTGTCTTTTTAATAATCGGGCATCTATTTACGAGCTGTTGGCAAGCCATGGCGACACAGAGCACATGGTGTACTTTGCAGTCATCATGCAGGATTACGAGCGTGTAGTAGCTCACCACTGCCAGCATGATGAGTATGATGAGGCTCTAAATGTGTTGTCCAGGCACAGAGATGAGAAGCTGTTCTACAAGTTCTCTCCAGTTCTCATCCAGCATATTCCCAAGAAGGTAGTTGATGCTTGGATTTCTATGGGCTCTAGACTGGATGCCAGGAACCTCATTCCAGCCCTTGTTAACTACAGCCAGAGTGCCAGCACCCAGCAGATCAATGAAGCCATTAGATATATGGAGTTCTGTGTCTATCAGTTGGAGGAAACCCAGCAAGCCATTCACAACTACCTGTTGTCTCTTTACGCTTTATGTCGGCCAGACTCACTGCTATCATACCTGGAGCAAGCAGGAACCAACCCAAACAGGATCCACTATGACCTGAAGTATGCATTGCGCCTGTGTGCAGAGCATGGGCACCACCATGCATGTGTCCATATTTACAAAGTGATGGAATTATATGAGGAGGCTGTGGATCTTGCTTTACAGGTGTGTGTGTGTCTGTGCATGCTATGATATACAGCAATGTTGCTTATTCAAGTTACCTTGAACAATGGAGCATTGAGAGGAACTGGACAGACTCATCAGGATTGAAGCTGTGCAGCTAAGGCTAGGAGGAAAGACCTGTCTCTGTTAACATACTTCTGTGCTTTTGCAATTGTTTTAAGTAGACAGCAGACTGTTACAAGCCATAACTGAGGGTAGGGGCGTGGAAAGTACAAGGGAGAGTACTGTCTGTCTTAAGCTCAGTCTCTGACATAAAATACCTTTAACATATCTGCCTTTATGCAAGACTTGTATAGCTACTGTTAAGGATTCTAATTACTTCCTGTTCCTAGCTGTGAAAATTGTCACAGAAGAATGCCTTTGTCAGCTTAATCTGACCTTCACTGAGATGCTGGATTTTTTTCTATTGACCTTGCTATGTCTTAGCTGAAATGTGTGACCAGCAAAGATACTCTAACATGGATTTGCCCTTTTTGTGCTGGGCTTTGTTCTCTGTTGGGTAGCAAGCGAATCATCATGGGGGAATACTAGTGGAGAGGAGAGGTGTTTGACATGTAAACAAGGAGCAGGCCTGTAGTGCAGTCCTAGGCAAAGAGAAGTTTTCTATTAATGCCTCCTATAATGGACAGCAGGCTTTGAAGTTGAATGGTGGATAAACAAAGAGGGAAACTTAACTCTGTTTCCTTGTCTGTCCAACTTCTAGGTAGATGTTGATCTTGCCAAGTCCTGTGCAGATCTTCCTGAAGATGATGAGGAACTCCGAAAGAAGCTGTGGTTGAAGATCGCTCGGCATGTTGTTCAGGAAGAGAAGGATGTCAAGAAGGCAATGGCCTGCCTGTCCAGTTGTGCCCTGCTGAAGATTGAAGATGTGCTGCCATTCTTTCCAGACTTTGTCACTATTGACCATTTCAAGGAGGCAATCTGTAACTCGCTGGAGGACTACAACAAACACATTGAGGAACTGAAAAGGGAGATGGAGGAAGCCACACAGAGTGCCAAGAGGATCCGAGAGGACATCCAAGAAATGAGAAATAAGTATGGGTCTGTGGAACCTCAGGAAAAATGTGCTGCTTGTGACTTTCCACTTCTAAACCGCCCTTTTTACCTTTTCCTGTGTGGTCACATGTTTCACTATGACTGTCTCCTCCAAGCAGTTTTCCCAAACCTTCCTGCCTATAAGCAGGCAAAACTTGAAGATCTTCAGAAGAAGCTGGCAGCTACCAGTCAGCCATCCAAGAGCCACCATCGTCCCAAGGATGCAGATACCATTAGCCTGGGGAAGGGGCAGCAGAGTCGGGAACAGATCAAAGCTGACATTGATGATATTGTGGCAGCAGAATGTGTGTACTGTGGTGAGCTGATGATCCGATCCATTGACAAACCTTTTATTGATCCCCAAAAGTATGAAGAGGAGATGCAAAGCTGGCTGTAGTTTTTCCAAATCTGCAGCTGTCAATATGGGAGAGTAGTTTTGTTCACAACTTGTGAACCTTCTGTAGTGGCAGTATAACCTCTAGGAGCAGGAACACAGTGGCTTCTGTGGACCTCTAAGGAGAGTAGTGGGGTCTTTTTACCAGGATTACAGAGAAGTAGTCCTGAAAAATGGGGAGATACAGCTATGGCTGTTTAAGAACTTGAGCAATAGTTAGAACTAACTTACATCCTGGAATATATTTAGCAGATGTTTGCTGCTTGCAGTTCTTCTGAGGTTCTCAATGGGAAGCTAATGGAGTGTCGTCTTGTCCAGAAGGAATTGGAAATAGCCCATGATTTGTCTTCCCTCTTGTGTGGTATTTGTTTTGGTGAAGACAAGCTTAAAGGGAAAGGTAGTGAAGGACACTAAGCAATGTAGTCTTCATTTGTCGCTTTCAAAGCTGGAATTGTCATCTATTTCCTTTTTGCTGAGAATCTATAACCACGTACATGGGAGGAACATGAAAGGACAAATGCTCTTGCATACGTATTTTGTAAACATCATGCTACACAAATACGTTTCTATGCAATGCGATGTAAGAATGTGTATAATTCTCAAGCAGGAGTGTCTCATAATACACTAAAATAACTTGCCTGCAATTCAAGATGTGTAATTCTCTTTCTCACAAGCTTTATGCACAAGCCCATACATTTGAATTTTCTCTAGGTTCTGTTTCTGGAAATGCTTGTTCACCCCTTTCTCCCTCTCTCCATGCTGTTTCTACTATGACTGCCTTTGTATAGCGGGTCTTGGTTTTGTCTTCACCCCAAACCAAAACTGATATATGCAGTAATAAGGTTTCAACTGATGTTCTGCAAGCAGAAACACAACCTGTTTGTATTATCCTGAAGTGGTCCTCTTCAAGCTGCACTTGACAACTAGACTAGAGATCTAGTCAGAGTTTCACTCAATCGTAGTCTACAGAAAAGTTCTGTGGTGTGAAATTTTGCTTTGCCCTTTAAAGCCAGTACCTTGTGCTTAAAAAGTCTTTTGCTTTCCTGGTAGTATTTGATACTTTCTGGAAATGGCTGTAAGTCAATGCTTCTATCTATTGCTCCAATCTGGAAAATTCTTCCCAGAAGATAGTAATCACTACTTGTGAGTGAGGGAACAAAATATTTTCTTTAGAGATTTAGCAAGAGTTCCTTATTTATTTAAAGAAAATAAAATTTTAATTAAGTTTTGCTGTTTGGGGCTGAATCACAAAGGTAGTAATTGACAAAGAATTGAATGTTCTAAAAGGAGAAAATCATACTCTTGTAATTAGGGCAATAGAAAATACTGTCTTCTGAAAAACCTTTTCAGTTCTTTCATATGAATGTGCTTGTCTTGAGTACCTCTCTCAGTCTCCTAATCTCCCTGTTTATAGGGTTGTAGAAATGGGTCTTCATGTTAGTATAAATTGGTGTCCTCAAGGATCTGACCTAAGAATTATGGTAACAATTCAGAACTTCAGAAGAACTTCTATGCTTTTATTGGGAGCTTCAGCCTGGAATGAATGAATTTTATCTGTGTAAAATGACATGAGTAATAAAGAACAGATCTGACGGTAGGAAGACCTCAGGCTTTGAAATCCTCTTTCCTTTGTTGGAACCATGGGATAGGCAGTCTTGTTACCACCTGGAGGTGTGTGTTTCTTGGCTTATCAGAAACCACTGTTTCAGTGGTTCCATTAAGAGATGGCTCAGAAACCCCCACATGTAGTTTTCTTTGGCTCTAGGAGTGCGCACCAGATGCATATACTACAAATCTCATGCTTCCTCACCATTGTTAACTGAAAAATCATTTACGTGATTTGTTGTCAAGGTTGTGAAGAGTGTTACTGCCAGCAAAGACTGCAGCAGCGATTAAACGACTGGTGCCAGTAATACAAGAAGCTAGATAAAGGTATCTTTTGAACTTTCTTTACATTTCACATGCTTCAAAAGTTTCAATAACCACTCTTGCTTCTTGGCAATTTTGCAATGTCACTCAGTGAAAAAGGTAAGAGGGTTTGTTTTTTTTGGGAGGCAAGTGGATATGTGGTGGTGGAGGGAAGTGAACTGCTTACTGTTCTCCCATAAATCTAATCTGCAAGGTCTTTCTCTTTGCTTTCAGAATAGCGTTTTTATCTTTTCTCCTTGTAATTTCAACATAGTTACATTTTAGGACTCAGTCCTTTGTTTTTTTAGCTATGAATGAACTGTATACCAGCTGTTACAAATGGTGTGGCCTTGGGCTTTGTCCTTGTCTGTGTGAATAACCCCTGCCATTTAGTTTAATGCAGCTAAAGAACAGCATAACCAAAAAGGTGGGTGGGACCCCCAGCCCTGTGTACCCAGAAAAAATACCTGTAGCTAGATCTACACTGAAGAAATTTAATTGTGCAGGCAAGACCTAAAGCAAACTTGTGCCTACTACATCACCTCTCCTAGGCCTTGAGCAAGGGATGGGGGGAGATACTCAGAGTTGGGGGAGACAATGGCGAGTGTGTGTGTTGAAAGAGTTTGTAGAGAATTTCAGGTGCACTTGCTGTTGATCTGTGTTGTTGGAAGCAGCCAACTGAAACTTGGAGAGCAGTGTGTTCTGTCTCCTTTCAAAAAATGAATGCCCAGGCTGGAAATTTAGAAAGGCAAATTCTTAACAAGCCACTAGATGTCATTGCTGTCCATTTAAATACTGAGGTTTGCTGCAGAGAGCTAGAGGTGTTGCGGAATAGTACAAAAGCAAGGAACTGAACCAGGATCCCAGCGTCTTTGGAGATGTGTGGATACAGACCTGCAAGGTAGTTACTGGAGGTAAAGATGTTAAAAAATTGTCTTTAACTAAAAGGCAATTTTGTTCACAGATCACTGTTTTTCAGGTTTTGAGTATCAAAAGAGGCATTTACTCTGTTAATTTAGTAAGTATCATAAAATTGTAAAATCATTTATGTTGGAGAAGACCTCTAAGATCATCAAGTCCAACTGCTCACCCAGCACTGCCAAGTCCACCACTAAACCATGTCCCCAAGTGCCACATCCACATGCCTTTTAAATACCTCCCAGGATGGTGATTCCGTCACTTCCCTGGACATCCTGTTTCAATGCCTGACCACTCTTTCAGTGAAGAAATTTTTCCTGATATCCAATCTAAGTCTCTCCTGGCACAACTTGAGGCTATTTCCTCTTATCCTGTCATGTGTTACCTGGGAGAAGAGACCAACCTCTCCCTTGCTACAACCTCCTTTCAGGTAGTTGTAAAGAGCAATAAGATCCCTTCTAAGCCTCCTTTTCTCCAGGCTAAACAACCACAGTTCCCTCAGCCACTCCTCTTAAGACTTCTGCTCCAGACCCTTGTTACTCTTTGGACACGCTCCAGCACCTCAATATCTGTCTTGTGGTGGGAGGCCCAAAACTGAACACGGTGTTTGAGGTGCAGCATCTTTTGTTAGCTGTATTGTAGTGTAAGTTCCCTACAGACCTAGTTGATTTAGTAAACTGTAGAGAGATCATCCTTGGGCTTGGAGTTGCAATATCTGGTGGCCTCGGGCCTGGCCATTTTTGCTTGCTTCCTTTTCACTTTGTCCTGACAGCAGACGCACAGACTGTGAGCCAGCTCCTTAGTTGCCTGAGTTCACATTTAGTGTGTCTTGTTAAAAGCACCAGTAAAGCTGGATTTGTAATATGATATTGGACACTGGCTTGCATAAACAGGTAAGTTAGTATGTTTGCTTTTGCCTCTGAGTTGTGGGGTCATAGTCCCAATAAAACTGCAAGTGGGAGTAAGTACATCTTGCACTCCATCAAATAAGATGTTGTAGTTTGACTCAGACTGTAGTCATGCATTAGCATGTATTTCTTGGAATGGGTGGTTGCCATTCACCACTGTACTGTCAATGTCAACATATAGACTGTCTATGTTTACAAGTGCAAATTCTTAGTTTGTAGTGGGGTTTCATTCCTTGCATCACTTCATCCAACAAACCTGTACTGAGCTGTGGGAAGGCAGAATAAAACTAGGCCTCTTCCTTGCAACAAGTACACTGAGCTGAAATTTGAGGTTTGGAACATACAGGACTTACAGTGTTTTTTATTTTTAATTTGTTATTATTCAGATGCTTTAAGTATTTTTACCCAGAATAGATGGAGTACCATGTGATTCACTGTGGTATTTGTAGTGTTTATGGGAGAATCTTTAGGCATCCCCAGAGAGAGGCTGGCAAGGATCTTCTGTCGTTTTTGTACATCAAGGAAGGGACGCCCTAGAAAGAGAAGGGAATGGTGGTTTCTGTAAAATAATTTGGCCAAACTTTATGTATCTGACTTCAGGGAAGCTTCCCCAATGAAACTGTAATATTGATGGATCTGTACTATTCACACTGAGGTACTGAGGAAGAAAAAATTCATTTCCTTTGGAGTAAGAATTTTGATAAAATTGAAAAGCTTAGGTCTTGAAAGTGGAACATTACAGGCATGCCCTGAATTTGCAGTGAATTATGTATGGGGTCAGCTCCTAAGCTGTCTGCTGTCTCTGAGTATGCCCAGTCCAGACTTAACACCTTTTGAACCCTCCAGGATTTGAGTTTCATGCCTGTACTGTGATTTTGGAGACGTGTGATACTTCCCCCTTGACTCAGTGTTTGGTTTTTTTCACTCCCACATTTCATGGAAAGGCATCAGGCTACTTATTTAGAGAATAAGCTTTAAGGCAACCTGGCCTGCAGCTGCTTTCAGGTGAAAGGAGGGGAAAAAGATTAAACAAACTTGTTAAATCTACGTGTTGAAACTGGTTGGGATGGAGAGAAAAAGGGTTTCAGGCATTTCCTCTCTGTAATGGCCAAAGGTATTGAAGGCAGCTTGTTTAAGACTGGTTCCTTAGGAACAGGGAAGCTACAGGAGCAGTCTAAGGTTACAAGTAGAGCTATAACTGATCCTACACACTCTCTTTGTCATGGTGGGACAGCTCAGCAGAGGACAGTTTCCAACTTGTAGCAAGTCAGTATTGGGTTCAGACTTGCCACAGAGCTTCACGACCCCTATGATGATGGTGGTAGAGCTGTTTGAATTTAACACTTGAGCTGCACAGCTTGGCTGGTGAGGGAATAAGCACAGCTTGATGTGTCTGTACAACATCAGGCTGTCTCACTGCACAGAGGTTTTCATCATATGTTTCCAAGCACCACATGAATATCCTTGTTTTATAAAGGAGCATACAGGCTGTACCTGATATGTGACAGATAGTAATTTTGGCATTTCTCTACTTAGAGGAATTCATATATTCCTGCTGTGCTGCTGTGGTGGCTGTAGGCTGTGTTGTCTTCAGAAGAGGATTAGATCTAGTCTTTTGTTTGTTTAACACATGGTTTGTTTGCTTCATCTGAACTGAGAATACTGTTTGTTGGTAGAGGTTTATTACAACTGAAAGTATTCAGGAAAAGCTGAACCATAGCCTAGCCCTCATTTCATATTGAATGGTTCATTGTAGGTGGCAGCTTATAGAAAAAGGATTGAACAACTGGTTTGGTATCCAATAACAGATATTCTCTACTTCATGCAATTCAATTCCAAGTGCTGGTCACTTGGCATGGGGCATGATCTTCAGAACACAGCCTGAACTTGGAGGCTGCTGGACTCTACTTAAGCAGACATCTGTGTTTTCCAATTAGTCAGTTATTCAACAGTCTTTTTTCATCTCTTTGTGTGTACATACTGAATAGATTTTCTAATAAATAAGTTACTGCAGTGGAACTGGGTTCAAAATAAAGTTGTTCCTATCTACAGATTCTTCTTTTATTTTCTCACATTTATTAAAAGCAAGGTGCACAGTGTGGTTTTGAGGGATGTCACAGACAAAGAGCATGAGGGTTGATGGATTATTTCTTTAGGACTCTACAGACTCTACATGACAATTATCAGCAGCTGGCCTGACTGGATTAGGTGGCTGCTGTATTGTTTTTCACCATGTGAACAAGATACTCTCTGGTAAGAGCCTGTGAAGTCATGAGTAGTAAAAAATTGTTGGCTAATTAATATGATTTTAGGAAAATAGCTGTTGTCCAATTTTTCTCATAGTAGCTATCAACATAATTTGTACAGAATATCTAAGTAAAATATTCCACATGTAGCTGAACCATATGTTGCCATCCTTGATAACAGGGCTGTAAACTTCGATCTGCTCATGCTGTTTGAGAGAGTTGAGCAGCATGTTGCTGGGTGAGGAAGAAACAGAGACTTGAGGCTTACTCTCCTAGATGTCCCAGTTCTTTGTTTAATACTTGCCTGTGTGTCACAGCATGACTGTCTCAGATTGACATCTGCATTTGTGTTACAGTGATACATTCTGCTGAGCAGCCTTTTTGGGAGAAAAACAATTCCTTATGTTCTCCAGTCTGTTTCAAACTTCCCTGCTTGCCCAGTTAATGAGATTGGAATAACTAGGACCACGTTATCTTTCTACGTTCTTCTGAAAGGTTGTTTATGGTAATCCTCAGTATATGCTTCAAAGACTTGCAGTGGCAGAGTTTCCAAAGCAAAAAATATTTTAGTACAGGAAACATCTAATGAAGGGGGAACAGAAATGTTCTCTTCTGTCAACTTGAGTGGGCACAAATCAAGTGATGCTTGACATGTTCCTTTTTTATTTGTTCTTCTGTCACTGGGGCAGGTACCGTCTTAGCAGCCACCTTTGTCTCTCACTCAGTTCTTTCACCTTCTCTGCTCATTGCTTTAGCAAAGAACTGTTTGATTCTGACATAAATACTAAATATAGAAAGAGTTAATATGGGCTGAGTGGCGAAGCTCCCTTCCACTAAGCTTGAAAACTAAGGAAGAAAGGAAGGGAATTATGTGGACAAGGTAACAAGATGCCCACTGACTTTCAGATTTCAGAAGGATGAAACACAGGAGACAGACCAAAGCTGTGCTAGGGTAGTGAATGTAGCTTGCAGTCTTTATTCCAATACAGCAGAATAGTACAGGCTCTGAAAATTCTTGCTTCTGGCCAATCTCTCTTGCCTGAAGTGTGTACCACTTTTCTCTGAGTTATAGAAAAGAGCATCACAAGGTTGTGGCCTGGAAGGGTATATCAGATTTTATCATTTGCAGCAGACAAAAGGATGATCTACAAGCCTCCTATATTGGTGGAATGAGGAGGAGTTGGAGAATAGGACAGTGCATACTTGGGATTCAGGAGACTTACTGATGTATAAACAGCTCTCCTAGATGCTACTGAGTGTCATACCTGGCTTTTAGGTGGTTTTATTTCCTAAATTATGCTGTCTGTGTATGGAAATACTAGGATCTTTAAAATGTTCTTAGATGCTTACACAGCTGAGTCACTACTGAGGTGTCAGCAGGACAATTTAGTGTCATGTCTGAATTAATACCAGTGCTCTCTTGTTTGGAGTAGCTGTGCTGAGCTGTCTGAGCAGCAGAGCAATAGGATGGCTGTTTTAACAAATTTTGATGTTTAAATCTACAGTAGCGTGGTCTTGTTGAAGAACTGAGTCTGAGGTTTTTGAGTTTTTTTCACTGCTTTTTCGGTGCCACAACTAACATATGAAGAGTATTTGGCTTTTCACTATGCCCCTCATCTTTCTGACTTATACCATTAATGAGTATGGGAGGCTCAAGATGGCTGTTGAAGGTATTCCTTCCGTTGACAAACAGGTATCCGATCTTGCAGAGAAGTGACTGAGGTGGGTCACACAATATCCCTATTTCAAAACAAAAACAACCCTCCAAAAAAGCAGTGTGGAAATCTCTCTACCAACTCTCTTTCTGTTCCATCTCTGAAAGTTTTAAGTTAGATAATTTGGGTCACAAGCTATACAGAACCCTTGGGTTTTGGCAGCAATCCAGTTTGGTAGCCTATGAAAAGTTATTGTGTCCAGATGCTTACTGAGTGGGGACATAAATGCAACATGTCGCAGGCTGCAGCTGTTAGATGGAGATTGCAGTAATGTCCCTGGAACACTGAATTAAAAAAAAAAAAAATTAATAAATGGGGGTGTTGCTCTCTGTCCTAATGTAGTCCAGTACATATCAAAGTCACCCCTTTCCTTTAATAGCAGGAAGGAAATAAGATCTGTATCTCTTGGGAACATGCTTCAAAAACCCACTTTCACTTGCATTCCTATGTGTCCTTTTAGTGCCTTTGAATGGTAAAAATTCACATTCTCACTTTTTAGTCGCCACAACCTGGATATTAGATCACTCTAGGATGTTGACTTTTGGTCACAGTCTCATTAACATCTTAGCTTGGGTGTTGGTGCTCCTCTCCCATGCTCGAGTGCCTCATAAGGATTCTTATCGCCCCAAAACAGTTACTTTGGATCTCAGCCCAGCATGCGTGGGCATTGGCAGGATTTGGATATTTATAGGGATTTCTACTTCCTTCTTTTCTTTGGGCCACTTCTTACTACAAGAATTCCCTATTTCTTCTGTGTCCCAATGAATGCAAACTCCTAGGGTGGTGTCTGGGCAGTAGATGTTATGTATGTGCCTTCCCAGCTGCCAGGGCCAGTGCAAACAGGTATAGCACAGCACTGGTCTGCAAGGCACAGGGGAAAAAAAAAGGCACTACTTTTTTCACACCCTTAGATCTAGTTTTGGGAGATTACTTGGCCTTGTTGATTTATTGTGTCATTATTAAACTCAGATATCTTGACATCTCTAGCGCTATTATAATGTGATTAGAGAGAGAGAGTCAAATGCCCTGACCATTTTTTCTGGTTGAAATGGTCCTCTGGGTCTATAGAGTGGCAGAAGGGTGGACCTTTCAAACAGCAGTGATGGTTTTGTTTTGATCTGTTCTTTGAAAGGTGAATCAATAAAATCTGATTCTTACAGAAATCTTTACAATTGCCAGTTAAACTTTCATCTTACTTTCTAGGTGCTCATGGTAGAGAAGGAGAGCAGCAGTGGTAGCTACTTGACAGCTCCATGTGTAGAGAGTAGCTCAAAGCATTTGCTGACTGACCAGGCCAGCTGATGATGGGAATGCAGAGAAGCAACTTCCCCTTTGCTTTCCCTTGCTGGAGGTTCTGGCTGGGTTTCTCTGTTTGATTCACATGCCATTTCCCTCAAAACTTGTAGGACTCTGGTAACTCTACCTCATTCTGAAATTCAGCTGAAATCTGTCAGTATGTCTCTGTTGGAAGTTTGGCACCAGAAGTAGGATTTAAAAAGCTTTGTTTCTTTTGGAAGCCAGGGGAATAATGTGAATATTAGATCTGAGCTGCTGTAATCAAGATTTGGAAGGACTACACGGAATGGGGCAGGACCCTGAATGCATGGCTGGAAAAGGAAAACCTGCAGTGGACATATTTTGAGCATTTCTTACCAGAAGGCACTAAGAGACTAGACTAGGAGACAGTACTTGAAAGAGTGCGTAGTATCCTCTATGTCTCATTAACAGATGGTTCTAAGAGGGAACTGTGGAAATGCAAACTCATGCATGTTTGTGCTTGCTCTGCTTGTGCCTCTCCTGGCAGAACTCGCTGGCATAATCTGTTGGAAATTAACCTTTTGCACGAGGTATCATTACAGAGGCTGGTATAATTCACCCCACTGCCTGTGACAAATCTCTGTACCCCCCCCTCCACACTCTTCCCAAGGAATTCTATCAGAATGGTAGACAAATGCTGGGTATAGGATCTCACACTTGTGATGGGCAAACTTCCTTCTCCTGCTGCAAGTTTTTCTGTGCTTTTGTCCACAATTGTCCACACAATCCTCTACCCCAATTACCCATTGATTAGGGCTCCTCTGGTAATCTGCCAGATGCAGGTTTGTTACCAACAGATGGCAGAAAGCATTTGAGGTAATGAGAGAAAGGATAACGATTGCTGATCTGCATAATAATCAGCTTGTGAACAGGTTTCGTGTTTTTTTTCCTGTTTCCACTAGCTCAAAGATTGCACTGTCGGACAACCAGACACCTTCTCTTGAGTTAAAGAAATAGTAAGGGAAGAACCCATTTCTTTCAGCTACTGTTAAGATTTCTGTAAGATACACATCCTCTCCACCATGCAGATTAAGATTTAGTCAGTCACAGGTTGTGCCCAGAGTGCTAGGAATGAACATTCAGTCCTATTGCGATCAAGACCTCTAATCAACCAATGTAGTCAGAAAGACTTTCCCTTTTCTGTTTACTGAGACAATTTTTCCCACCTTATCATGAGGCAGGAAGACCCTTGTCTTCCTTGGACCAGCATCACCTTTGCACTTTCCAATACCTAGTCTGAAAAAATAACTTCCCACTTCCATGTGTTTTGGAGTTCTCTAACCAAATTCTGCTGCTTTGCACATTGAGACAACCACACCACTGCCACATGTCTATATCTAAATTATTCTGGAGTCCTTGCAGGAACAAGTCTTCCCTGGCATACTCTAGAGCAGTGTTACTGGAGTTATATATCTTATAGCACCGGTTTCCTATGCTGCACAAGACCTGTAGTACAGATTTTTACTATTTGAAATCTATATACACTTAGACTCCTTCTATTGCTAACTATCCCTATATGAAACAAGCCATGTAACACTCAAAAATTGTCTTGGTGCCATCTACAGTGAATTTTGGCAAAGGATTTGGATTGAAGAACTTTTCCCAAAAAGTCGCGTACGGGAGGTGAGTGCTAATGCTGAGCTGTTCTACATTTATCCTCCAGGAGGACTGGTAGACAAAGGGCACAAGTTTCCATTGAACCCCTTTACTTCGTGAAATCCCTTTCTTCATTTAAGATGATCTAGATGGAGGTTTTTGAAATTCGGACTTCATTCCACAGAATAGTAAATGCAGCTTATTTCCCTGAGAATCCTTTCTTTTTACACTGGGTGCTGATAATGCGGCACCCTCCTGCCAATTCTCTGGAAGGATGGTGTTTATCAGAATCTCAGCTGTATCATGTGCAGCCATGCACTTGTCACTAGTAATTCTAGCATCTGAACCTTACAAGGCCATCACTATCTACTCCTGTCAGTGTGTTACACTTGTATAATCTGGAGGAGAGGGAGAATTTTTGGTTTTGAGCTTGTACTCTAAAACACAAGGCTTTACTATTAAATCTGGATGCCCAGCTACAGATATTGCTGTTGGTTACAGGATTTTCCTGTCCTTAGCCCGGTTTCTAAGGAAACGGTGCCTGGCCATCTGAGCTTGTGCACATTTGTTATATCCTTTTTTTCTGTGTCCACGTTTTTTCCTCTCCAATTTCTGAATTTATTTGCCAAGTGCAATTTTATTTGACACATACATTGTGAAGTTGCTGACTTGCTGTAAGTTTCCTGAAAATAGGTGATACAGAGTGGCTCTTATTTGTGGCTCTATAAACAATGCCCATGGTGTATGCTCAAAGTTTGAGTTACTAGACAATCTGTATGAAAGAAAAATAGGGGAGGCTGCAGCCAGAGGAAAACCAACTTCTGATGCTGTGGCTTGTTAGACACGTGCAAGTCCAAATGCTAATTCATATAATGGCCATTTTCTCAAATTCGACTTCTGCAACTGCTTGTGAAAACTAGTCACAGTAGTCACTGTGAAGGGAAAAAAACTAAGTTTCTTGTACTTTTTGGAGACTATCTATGATTGTCCTAATTTAACACCGCTGCAACATGACAGATTATCCTTGTAGATGGCTGTGGGAAACTTACTAATATGTTCTATTTATTTTCTGGAAAGAGAATGGCTGAACCATGTCCTGTGTTAGAGAGATCAATGTTTCTGAAGAAAAATGGAGCCTTTAGCTATTCTGTTGAACAGATGACCCTTGAGTAAGTTGGGTCTTGCCCAGAAGCCCTGCAGGGAGGGAGAAAAGCCTGCGGCAGAGATTTCATGTGCATCTGAGCTGACATTCATTTCTTCTGGCTTGTGGATGGCAGCAATGGGCAATAGGACCTGACAAGGTATGTGTAGGGAGCAAAGAGGTGAGAAAAGGGAGGAGGACTTTCATCTCTTGGTGATAGTGAGCTATTTAGTTTACTGTTTCTCAGGCTGCTGAGAGTTTGGATATGTAAAGATAATGCGTATTCCTGAGGCAGGATCTCTCTTGATGGAAACAATAATCATGACAAATGGGAGTCAACTGCGAGACTGTGTGTATCCTGACAGCAGCATGCTGGGTGAAAAACAGACTTCTTGGAACTGATCAGAGCGTAAGTAAAAACAAGTATGCAGGGGAGGAGTTGTTTTTGTTTTTTATGTTTCTCCCAGAGAGCACTGTCTGTTAATACTTCTTTCTTTGCTGGTACCCAGAGACCTGCCTGGTGTTAACTGATTTCAGGGGAATAGGCAGACTTTAAGGTTCCGTATTGATGCAGGGTTAATGATTCTCTGCTGAGGGAGACTGGGGCACTCTGCAACAGGACTGCTTCTTTGACTCTGCACAGGCCACTTGGGAGAGGATAACAGCACAGGTAATGCTGTTAATGCTCTGCTGGTAATGCACAAAGCTCTGTCAGGCAGCAGAGACTGGGGAGAGGTGTCCCTCATTCTTAAAGGGGACTTCATTAGCTGGGTTAGGGGTATATGTGTGTGGGGAAGGGAGGTTTTCCAGGAGAAGAGATGGAGTCTGGACTGTGTCCATTGCCCCCACCTCTCCATTAATCTCTGCAAAAGACAGCTATATTTGTTAGCTGATAGAGCTGAGTTACTTCACTGCTGGAAGAAGGTAATGCTGCTGAGCTTGCTTCCTTCTGAGAGAGCTCGAGCAGGACTGTTCCAGCCACTGAATTCCCAGGGACTATGTGTAGATTGAGGCTGTCACACTACTTAAAATGCTTCACAGATGTACTGGAACTTCTACATCAACCTTTTAAGTAAAGGAATGGAGGGCGAGGGTTTATCTAGGGAACAAACAGAAGTGCCTCTAGAGTTCAGAAATAAAAGCAGAGGAACTTTAATGTTTTTAAAAGCATCCCTCTCTGTATGTTTCCTTGAAAGTGTTTTCAAGGCTGCTGTGCAGTGTAATGTCACTTCAAGATCAAAAATGCTGCTCTTTAGCAGGTGAAAGAGAGGCTCAAATGAATGAGACAGTATTTCTTAAGGCAGTGTACTCAATGAAGCAGTATCCAGAACCTTTCCTGCTAGCAAAAGTGAGGCTAAGCTTAGAAGCCACTGAGCTACTGTTAATAGCTTATGACAGTTATTTTCTCTCTGCTATTATCCTGGCTTTGATTCCTGGCTTTGGTCCACTCAGTGATACTGTGCATCTCCTGTGAAAGTTGTCCTGTGCAGTCTATTTTTAGATAGCAGAGAGGTGCAGAGTTTCATGTTCAAAAGCAATTGATTTGTTATTTATTACAGTATACCTAACTGCTTTCTCTGGCCTTAATCTCTTGCAAATGAACATAACCAAAAGGAGTAAGAGGAATTAGAGAACAGATAACTCACATTTCTACATGTCTCTGTCTCATCCTTATTTGCACGTGCATATCTAGAGTGCTGCTGAACACTTGTGTTTGCTGCTGCTGAAATTGGTGCTCAGAACTGTTCAGAAATAAATTTCAGGGTTATTGTTATTTATCCAGTACACCTGCTTCCACATTCTTTTTCCCTTCCTCTATGGAAACCCTCAGGAATGCCACTTTTAAGGCTTCAGAGAGTCAAACTACCACAAAAACATTGCCAGTGACTTCACAGAAACAGTGGCTGACACAAGGCATTTCTAATTCCTTGTAGTGCTTAACTGAGAGTTGGTTGAGAATGCTGAGCTATTCATTAGCACACATAACAGCAGTACTATATGGTACTTCAAAGACGGAATTTAAACTCCGCAATAGTCCTACTGAGATATTTTATTGCCTTTGGCTTGAGACCCTTTCTTCCTAGTGAAGATGTCTGGCTTCATAAGTGCAGGTTGCTTTATTTACAGATGCCACACTTTTAATTCGTCTTTAAAGGAACTCATTCATAGCAGTCCTGACTCTAGAGTGAATCTGAATGTGTTTTGTGTATGATGTGTGATTCTGAGACAGGACTGGGTACTTGTAGAGGCTAATCTTTTTCTTTAATAAGAGCTAGAAAGCTTTGCAGCTGCAAGTGGTGTAAGTTTTTGGGTCCTCCACAAAGCATTCCACTCTGCTATACATCCTGAGTCTTGGTCAAGCCGTGGTAAGACAGGACACTTCATAAAGAAGGGGTATTGTTTCATAACTGTCATAGTTTAATCTGCCACCACATATGAAAAGTGCCACAATTGTAGTTTACGTTCAGCAGGGCTCCGCTTCCTGGTCTCAGTTACTGGGCTGACCAAAGGAAAGATTAAGAGTCTATTTTTAACTGAGTATTGATTATTTTTCCCCTTTCCCTCTTTTTATAGTATAATATATCATGAAGGACTTCATGCCATCAACACCTTTTTCTCAAAACTGATACTAACCAGAACCAAATAAAATAGCTCATGATAAGTTGCCATTTGCTTAATGCTCTTGTCCCTTGAAGGTGTAAAAATCTTAGTACGTATTCCTGGTTGTGATACCTGCTTACTCTGTGGCCTTTGAGTCACATAATTATATGATAAAATGGGAGGAATGATACCTGTGGCAGATGACTGTGTGGCTATTTCAGGCTCTCAAAGCCAACAGGAGTGTAAGACACACTTATTCCTGTGTCAGAAAAAGCTCTGTCACCATGCCTATGAAGGGTATTGGGAAAAGAAAGCTCCCAAAGAAAGTCTGTTGGAGGTTTTCTGTCCTCTGTCTGGATTGCTGCCAGAGCTGGTGATGGAATGAGTGCTGCGGCAGATTAAAGTTACACTAATCCAGATCATCCAGAAATGCGAGACCTCCAATCATTCATGGGGAGGCCAGAAAATTAGACTGTTGCCATTCTAAAAAAGAAAATACTCTTTCTAATGTTCCACTGGGACTATCATATTACAACCCAGTGACCTTATGGTGAGGACCTAGTAAGTCTTTGGTGGTTTTTTGCTGCTCTTGCTTCATGTCTTCATTCCTCAGGAATGAGAAATACTCTAAAGGCTACCACCTGTGAATATCCATTCAGTATTGCACCTTGATTAAGATATGCATAAGTTTTTGAAAATTTTTATTTATAAAAGCAGCACCTGCAGTGGTTATCTAACTACCCTAAGCTACAGGTTTGGGGATTCAGGGTGCAGATGTATTGCTTGAGCATAATCAAACCCAATTTTCAAGAAGGGCAAGAAGAAGAACCCTGGAAACTACAGGCCTGTAAGTCCCACTTCAGTGCCTGGTAAAGTTATGGAGAAGATTATTCTGGGAAGTATTGAAAAACACCTGAAAGACAACACTGTCATTGGTCACAGCCAGCATGGCTTTATGAGAGGAAAGTCCTGCTCATCAAACCTGATTTTCTTTTATGAGAAGGTAATCCACTTAGTTGATCAAAGAAAGTCAGTTGCTGTAATCTTTTTGGATTTCAGTAAAGCTTTTGATACTATCTCTCACAGTTCTGCACAAAATGTCCAGCCCACAGCTGGATAAACACATCACGTGGTGGGTGAGCAATTGGCTCATGGGTCAAGCACAGAGGGTAATAGTGAATGAGGTAACATCAGACTGGCGACCTGTCACTAGTGGGGTTCCACAGGGCTCCATCTTGGGCCCTCTGCTCTTCAACATCTTCATAAATGACTTTGACACAGGACTGGAGGGGATACTAAGCAAGTTTGCAGATGATACAGAACTCAGAGAAGGTGTTGAATTCCTTGAAAGCAGGGAGGCCCTGCAGAGAGACCTTGACAAATGAGAGAACTGGGCAATCCCCCAACCATATGAAGTTCAACAAGGGAAAGTGCTGGATTCTGCACCTGGGATGGAGCAACCCTGGATGCTTCAGGGCATACAGTCTGGGGAATGAGGTGCTGGAAAGCAGTGCTGTGGAAAGGGACCTGGGGATTGTGGTTGAAGGCAAGTTGAATATGAGTCAACAGTGCCCTGGCAGCCAGGAGGGAAAACTGGCCTGAAGTTGTGTCAGGGGAGGTTTAGGTTCGATATTAGAAAGAGGTTCTTCACTCAGAGAGTGGTTGGGCACTGGAACAGGCTCCCCAGGGAAGTGGTCACAGCACCAAGCCTGACTGAGTTCAAGAAGCATTTGGACAGTGCGCTCAGACACATGGTGTGACTCTTGGGGATGGTCCTGTGCAGAGCTATGGGTTGGACTCAATGATCCTTGAGGGTCCCTTCCAGCTCAGCATATTCTGTGATGTTGTGAAAGAATTACTATCACACAGTCTCAGCGGGGCTTGAACCTACAGAATGCCTCTGAGGCAGTCAGGGCTTCCTTGGACAGCTTTCTTTCCTAGTTTAAAATGTGTTGTGATTGAAATAAAGTGGTCTGTGCTGGAATGACACCAACTGAGCTTCCTTTCCCTGCCTAAAATACAAGCCTGTGGTCAGTTTTTCCTGCCTTTTTTTTTTTTTTCACTTGAGCTTATGCTTATCATCTTCTTAGGGCGTTTTCTGTATTACAGCAGAGCATCATCTTGCATATTCTGAGACATCTCGTGACTGCGTTTTTTTGTCCTTTTTAATCTACCCAGTAGAACTATTCTCTCTGGCACACAGCACAGTTTGGGCTTCAGTCTGATCCTACAGGTATTGTAGTGAGTCAAAATAGAGTAAGGGGGATATTCTTCTCTGAGGATTGGGCATGCTGGGACTGAAAAACTTTGTGCATATACAAGAAATAGCACTGAGTGATTCACTTGCAGTCATGTGAGTTTCTCTAGCAGTCTGTTCCTGTTTTCCCTTGTTATAAAAAGTAGCAAATGCACTACCACCAAAAATCTATGCAGGAGTGGTTGACTCTCATTGACTCTTCAGGTACAAACAAGAGCAACAACACTGTGGTTGTAGTTTATAGATTTTTTTCCCCTAGAATAAAACCAGCTCTCATGGAGAGTTAGACTATGCATCTCTCTTGTTAGCTTTCATAAAATAGGAATAGCTGTAAGAACAAAAATTGTAGGAAAGCAATGAATGTGTTCTTGCTTGTTTGTTTAGATGTTGCAGGTCAGGTACGAAAGGCAAGCTCCTGAGGCAGGAGCCTCCAAGGCTTTCAAGCAATCTTACCAGGTGAAGAGCTGAGATCAAGAAATCTTGACACTTAGAAAATGAGGTTCTATTGCTTCTGTTTTGGGCTGCCAACATTTTTTACACTTCCTTTTACAGCAGAGAAGGACAGAAGCTATCTTTGAAAATACAAGTATTTCATCATTATCTGCTTTCACAGTCTGGGCTTGAAAACAAAATGTGAAAAGAAAAATGCAAGAGATGGCATCAGTGACTGTTCCATGTTGCTTTATCAAGCTCTTCTGTACAACTGTCACATAAGGAGACCCAACCCTTATCTAAAAGTGAAGTCATGCTGCACAGCCACAACTTTGTCATAGCTGCATATGCAATGTATGGTGATGCCATGTAGCTCTCGAAGTCCGTCAGGGGTCCTATTGGGGTCCCCATCCTCAGAACTTCATGGCTGTTTCTGTGTAACTGATATCCTTTGCCTTTTCCAAGAAGAAAAGTTAATGCCACTCCTTGTCTAAAGCAGTGCCGTTTTTTCCCCCTAATGAACCCCTGGCAAATGCTGTATCTGAAAAGATATTTTCTTCTGTAGCTTACAAGCTGATTGATCCCCTGTGGGTCAAGGGGACTGTGCCAGGAAAGGGAAGAATTCAATTCTGCCTTTTCAAGACTAATCCTCACATGCAAGTGTTTGCATGCTGGAAAGTGTTTCTGTACATTTCTGAGAATTATGAATATAATCCAATTCAGCTGTTGTGCTAGCGTGTCCCTTCCTCTCCTCTGGCACCAGATGCAGGCCTCTGGGTTTTGAAGACCTATCTAGGAAGCCTCCACACCTGGTTGTATAAAATGTTTCTGCTTGCAATGAAACTCAGCAGGACCCAATACCCTATAATAGTGTTATTAGGGTGCTCTTGTGCTACAGAAGGCCTGTTAAAACTTTGGCCAAGTGTCGGACACTCAGTTTGGCTTCCCCTGAACTGCTGCAAAGTAGAAGGAGGTGCTTAGAAAAAAAGGACTTCACCTGTGGTTTTTGAGGGCACTGTAGCTCCTCAGTCTTCATCTGGTGCCGGAACAGTGCTAAAATTGAGTGTTGTTCTGTCTGCTGTAGACTTTGTCCTGAATGAGATTGATTTGCAAAAAGCAATGAGGGTGGGGGAAGAGGAGAAGAAATAATCTGGTGCAAACACAAATAATCTGTGTGTGCTATTACACCAGGAGTATATGCCACAATTCTAAGGGAATTTCTTCTTCCTTTTCTAGAAGAGAGAAAAAGGGGAGAGGGGGAATATCTTTAATTTAGCCATGTTTTCTAAGTTAAAAGAGATTCGGAAAGTGTAACTGCTTTTGCAACCCCCACTATATAACAATTCAAGCTGCTCACAAAGCTTACAGGCTCCTCTACCTCTCCAGTGCTGGGTTTTTTCAGCTATGGAGAAATCTATAGTTCTGGCCCTGTGGCATTTTTTAGAGGCATAGGGGTGTTAATGCCAGAATCTTGGCAACTTTCCAACCAGAGTAATTACATTCTGCTGACCTGAAATTCTTCCTGCTTCTACACAAGGTCACTTTAGGCACCAACAGAGCCAGGGCTACAACCCGGTGCCCTGCTTTGCCCTTCCCTCTATCCCCTTGGTCTATCCTCCAGGCACCTTCTCCTCAAAGGCACAGAGGGCTCCTTGCTCACTCTAGTGCCCTGTAAAAATTGAGCTAAGAAAATGGGTCTGATCAAATCCCCTGAACGGCTGTCATTAGGTTTTGAAGTGTGACTTGATATCCAGTTTCCTTTGATAAGTCAGGGGCTGGTATTTTAACAGACAGTGGCTCTTTTCTTTTTCTCCCTTCGACCCCTTTGGAGCCAGTGTGGCACAGCTAATTCATGGAGGAAATTACATTTATTACTTCTCCTAGCAAATGCGCCCCCTCTGCAATGCCGTTTCGTGCAGCGTAGGACAGATGCAAGTCAGCCAGCCCATTTTCCTAATTTCATTTGGAAGGATCAAGAGACACCATGCTGATCTCGCAGGCTGGGGGCTCAGTCTAGAAAGAAAAGACGCAGCAGTCTCCCGCATTGATGGAATCTATGGCCTCGCCCCAAATGTTGGTTGTCCAAAAAGAAAAAATCTCAAGGACAAAGCATATCCTTCCAAAACCAAAACAAACTGCCCCAACAAAACCAAACCTGCCTATGTGACAGTCCTGACTGGGAGGAAGGGATCTGGCTTTGAGGCAGTAACTCAGCTGTTGTTTCAGTGTAGATTTCCTTGTGCTGCCTTTGCCTTCCCATCCTGCAAGGCAGAGCTGAGAAAACCCTTGTCCAGGATACTCTGATATTCAAGGCAAATCTTTTCACATGCTCTGTCTGCACAGTCTCCTCTGTGACTGTGCACAGACCTAAATCTCCAGCCGCTAATCCCACAGGTCTTTGTGTATTAATTCTTTACAGTGTGTATTAATTCTTTACAGTGCCTCTGTGCTTGCTTTCCTTTTCTGCCTAGCCTCTCTTTGATGTCCCAGCTTGCAGGTTTTTAAAATTGCAAAACCTAGGAAGGATTTGGGGGGAGGATAAAACATCTGAGAGACATTCTGGCCAGACTTGAGGCTGTTTTTGTTGTAAGAAAAAAAATTGAAGTTATCCTCATCTACACTTTCTGTTTTCTTTTTACCCTCCTTAGCATTTGCTTGTTTTTGTTAAGGAGATGGTGCTAGAAAGAGGCATGGTAATCATGCTTGATATAATTATACAAAGGGGGTTTGAACCAATATCAGGATGGTCATTCAAGCTTTTTGTATTCAGCAGTGCTATGAAAACAAATATTACAGGATTTGGTCTCAAATCCATCATTCTTGTTTGAAAGTGCTAAAAAGTGAACAACCATTCAGAACAAATGTCCACACCACCTCCACCCCAGACTGCATTTAACACTTGTATGGGTTAAAAAACCCGAAGAGTCAGGAAAAGAAAGTGTAATTGCATTTCTACTTTAATCAGACCTAACTCAGTCCTCTATGAAGGTTTAATCTTTGCAGTGGATGAGGCTAGATTTGATGTTGTTTCTTGAAACACATAAGATAGAAGTGCTGGGACAAAGTCTGGTTTTCAAATAACTGTGAAATTGTATGAATAACATACAGCTAAACAGCATAGCTAAAGGTTAAAAAGACTGATCTAATAGGGAAAGCAGATGACCACCTAATATTAAGGCTGTTTTTGAAAATGTATTAACCTAATTTCTAACCTTGCAGTCAGCTGCCTCAAAATACTCTTGCCTTTGGCTTTGAGCCAAAGCATCACTAAGCTACACAAAATTACAATAACCTATGGATAAATTTAGAAAACAAAAGAAAAATAGAAATCATCATATTTGACACCTCTGTTTGTGATCTCTTGCTATTGTGTTTGTATCATCAGTATGCAATACAGTCCACTATAAGCCCAAGGCAGAGACAAGTGGTCTGTCGTTGCTCAGGGTGCATGGTTCTGGGGCTTTTAGGTGTGCCCAGCTGTGCCACTGGGGTGCCAGTCAGAGGCAGGATATGGACAGGCTTCAGCATGTCATGCTATCTAATCACTGCAATGTTTGGTCCTTCCAGCACTTCCCCTGATGACACCAGGCTTCAACAGAAAATTTGCTTGATTAAAAAGCACCAGTTTAGGAAACAGTGGGGAGACTGCAAGACTGCCTAGGTAAAGAGAGGGCACGTCTGCTGGCAGGCAAGAAAGCAAGGCAAGGAAAAGGGTGAAGCCTGCAGATGGGAGAATTAGTGCCTGCTGTTTGTGGGGCAAGGGCAGAAGGAGCTCCTGCCAGAAATCTGGTGCTGGCAGAGGGATACATACGCACACGCACGCACACGGAAGGAAGTGTGTGTGTATTCATGGGTGCATATGGCTGAGTCCATGTGCTTAGACATGTGGCATGTTTATGCAGATTCTCTATATGTATGAACACACCAGGAAGAGGTCTTCCTTTTCAGAAGTGATTCACAGTTTGGGGTAAGCTAACACATTTCTTCCATGCAGCTTGCTTTGTCAGGAAGAGTTGAGTTCCTTCTGCTCTGCAATTGCAACCCTCTGAGGAGCAAACAGCAGTTACCTTGGAAAAATGTTTGGTCTGGTGTATCTGCATGTGGGAGCAGAGCATGGAGCCTGCAGTCCTGCTCAGAGCGCATGCAGGGAGGCTGAGTTCCTGAGACATGCAATGCTAAAGCTGACACTGTCGCTGCATCCACGCTGAATTTTAAGAGCAGCCTCAAGGCTGGGCCTGAGGCCAAATTTGCCGACTGTCCACACACAGGACTGGGCTGAGGGTGAACCAGTGAGTGTATTCAGGGAAAGAGCCTTGAATGAGCTCTGTGTATTTACTTGCCACACAGGCAGGTCCCTGTGTGCCATGCCTGCCCCATCTGCTCTTGTGGCGATGGCACATGCCTGACAGGCACACAAAATATCCCAGTCTCTGCCTCAGTTGTCACCTGCCACAGGGGCAGCTGGGATTGGCTCCACTGCAGCTTAAGGCTAGTCTGCCTTCAATCTCCTGTCTGGCTTGGTCTGCTCAGGTGCACATTTTTGCAGCTGTGTCATGTCAGGGAATGCCTTTACCCCTTTTGTAGTTCACTTGCCCCTCCTGAGCCAGGTTCCTACTATCTGACCACCACTGCTGGGACCTTCAAGGTTCCCAGGTGGAGGACCACACAGTTTTGTGTCCAGTAGCATTGTACCAAGCTGTATCTACACACCCGTGCAATGCAGTACTTGAATGGCAAGTTGTACAGTGCATCAGGCAATCGCTGTTCAGACATGGTATAAACTTTTCTAGTGACCCCACAGAAAGATTTCTAGTATGGAACTAAACATAGAAGCATAAATATGATAATTTACCCATAAGATGCATGAACTGGAAAATTTGCATGTCAACCAACTCTTCTCTGGCATTAACTTGATGTACTGCATCAGCAAATTGCGAAATTAGCCTTTTTCCTCTCAAATTCAGTTTACTTTGAAAAAATAGGCATCATACATCTGGCCACAATTATACTTTTAAGAGATTAACAAAACAGAGACTTTGATTTTTTTGTTTTAGTTGTTTAGGCTCAGAAATGATCGCTTGTTTAGATTCCCCACTTTGTTTTTTAAAAATCTTTGAAGGTCTAAGTGCCATAGAAGCAGACAAAACCTATGAGGCTATCAATGTTCATATCAAAATGGCATGTCATGTCATGGCATTACACTGGGCAGAGATCAGTCTAGAAGCAGTTTACTATACTATGATTTTATGGCCCCACTTCAATGCAAGCACTTTTAAGTACTTTGAAGAACTGGGGCTGAGTTCAGTTTCAAGTCCTTGTCCTGCAGATGTCTCCAGGTTTTATTATTAATGGATTTGCCATGAGAAAGGAGAAACCTTGAAGCCAAACACATAGGACAAGTTAAAAAACACTGACCTGTGTAACACAGCTTAAAAGAACTACATCAGCAGTTAAGCACCTGTAAGGCAGATAGCAATAGGCAGGATGGCATAAGAGTATCTGATATAACCCTTTCCAGCCCTGGGATGCACTCTCATCCTTTTCTTATGCCTAAACAGAAGCTTTGTCACTTGTCAAGAATCTAAAGAATTCTTGTGTGCTGCAGACAGTTGTATTGAACCACCACCACCAGAGTTTCAAGCTGCTTTCTGGATTGTGAGCAAAACTTGAGACCACAAACTCTGCTTGCTTGTCCATATGGAGAATGCAGCAGCAGTTTCCTGGGTCTGAAGGGATACTGGGTGAGATGGGCAGCCCTGAGCTGTCTTAGCATATGTGTTGGATGGCTGCTGGCTCATGATATTCCATTCCTAAAGAGCAGTCCAACAGCCAACTGATGATTGTGAAAGACTTGTCCACTCATGAATGTAGGATTCGGTACTGCCTGGCACATGGAGTGCAGAAGGTGCATCCTCCAGCTTTTTCTCTTATTTATGCATATTGTAAAGCCTGTCCTTCCCAGCATATGAGAAGGCAATGGCCCCATCTTCCATTGAGAGCAAAATCCACAGAGCACCAGGCTGTTCCTGTGACATTAGAAAGGCTCAAGGAATTCTGTCTGTCCTTGTTTTGGGGAGAACTGGATTCTTTGTATGAGTCCTCACTAGAAATTCATACCACTGTTTTTGGTTTGTATAGGTTCAGCCATAGTATGGATTTGGCCATATTTGTTGTTCACAGATTTTCTGGAGGTCTGCAAATGAGGGGATGCAACAGAAAGAATTTCAGATGTTAGTATATACATCTCCTTTAACTATGTGAAGTCCCTAGGGTCATTTAAAAATCTAGAATTAGGGTATTTGTGTTTTCTGTGCCAAACATTGGTTAAATTTGCCAGTAAGACTCTCTTCTCTCTGGATCACTGTGCAAAAGACAAAAAACATTAAAGCAGTGTCAGAGTGATTTGCAGCAGCATCTGTGTGATGATACAGCAGACTTGGAGGAAATTCTAAAGAATGGAAAATTGGAAGTGCTTTAGAAACTGTAAGGAATATTGCCACCCACCATGCAGTGGGTAGAGTCAAGTTGCTGTTTCTGGCCACCTTGGCAAAACAAGACAGATGCCCTTTGGATAAGTTGGGTCCTTCTTTCCAAACTTCTCTCAGGCTGCCTGCAGGCTCCAGCATACAGCTCTACAGACTGTGGTTTTGGCATGCTTGCATGCAGGTCTGCTTCCCAGTGAAGAATGGATTAGGTGCTCAGAGCTTAGGAGGTACACCAAACAGTGCCACTGCGGGTTGGGCAGGTTCTTGCCTTGAATACATAGGCATTAAAAACCAATTTGTGATAAAAAGAAAAAAATCAAACAAACAGGAAATATCTTAAGAAACTGTTACAAAACAACTATCAGAAAAACATCTTGCTTGTATTTAAACAGGGAGAAGAGGCCAGACACTAACCTGGCAGAGGAAGATATCAGACACGCAGGAAGTAGTGGGAGGCTTAGCAAACTTAAATGGCCAGTGGGTTGGAGACAACGCTGGGCTGAGGGAGTGTTGCCAGCCTCCCTGGGGAACGGGCTTTAGAGAGCAGTGCACCCTTCCCTGTAAAGGGCACCATGGGCTGAATTTCAGGAGAGGGGACAGAATGGAGTGTTGCTGGTACTGTTTGTTCCTGCCTTTAAACACATCTGAATAAAGCCCTCTGAATCAGTCCCCTTCTCACTGATTGCCCTCAGGTCAGGCCTGCAACAAGATATTTTACCACTCAAGGTATGTGTCACATATTCATTCTCCCATCAGTTCTCCCTCCTCTTTTGCTAGGCTCCTTCCACCTGTGTCCACTTCCTTCTAGTCCCACTCCACAAACCTCAACTGGGACTGGCAACTATGCCAAGAGCAGCTGATGGGTTCGAGCATATGTGCTCCACCTGCCAGTCCTTGCTTGAACTGGCCCCCAGTAGAGAGCAGGATGCAGAGCTGAGAACTTCCACATCACCAAAAAATAAGACACTTCCATTCTGCGTAATTAATCTTATGTCAAGCCAGAGGAATGAATTGAAATTTTAATAGGTATGCCAAGCACACTTAGTTCTGCAAGTCTCTGCATGACACCCTCCTTCCCACCACAACACATGCACAAACTATTTCCAGATTGCAAATATAGCTGATTAACTGTACTCATTATTTTTTTGGCCTAAGTAAAGAGTTAGGTGTCTGAACAGGTTATTTGGCAGAATTCAGGAAGCTCAGTTCAGGTTGTGAACCCAGAAATTCCTGCTCTACTCTCCCACTTAGCTGAAATCCACCTCTTTTTTCCCCCTTAGAAATAATCACCATGCCCAGAAAAAACTTTGTTTTGATTGTGCTGAACAACATAGTACCTGCCTCAGAGCTCACCTAACCCATTCCCAGGTGTGTATTTGCCAGAGAAGAGACACAGGATGCTGGGGAGTAGTTTTGATGGCTCCTATTAAAAAACTTTCATTGAGTGGGAAAGAAGTCAATACCCATTGAGCCAGAAGAGTGCAAGAGGCATCATGACTCTGCATCCCCTTGGGAGTCCAGACCCCCTTCTCTGCTGAGCTGCCTTCCCTTGTGGGAAATGCACAATTCCCCTTTAGCCGGCCTGGGGAATCTCATTTACACCTCCAAAGTAGAGCAGTCTTGTGAAGAGACTCAGAGTGTCTCCCCAGCCTGTGGATCAGGGATCCTTTCTGGAATCAGAGAACTAGATGTGGTTGTGCTGTACGAAGTCCCTTAGCTTCCTTCAGATGGGGAATCCCCTCTGAATCTAGATGTAATCTCATTACACCTCGTGCTGAGTATACCCTGATGGCATCTCGGCTGTGTTTTCACTAGTATACAGATAATAATAAAGTTCTAAATATTCCCTTGACCATCCATACATAGGACTCCTCACCTTTCTCTTGTCATTGTCAGCTTCTTCTGCTCTCTCTCCCTGGTAAAAACCTTTCTTCCCTTTGTAGTGCTTTGTGATGAGAGTTACTCAGCTCTCCCAAACTCTTTCCTTGGAGTCTTGCAAGAGTACTGGCAGTGTTTGTAGGGGCTTTCTCATTTTGGAATGTATCTTGGTGGAGCCACCAGGCCCCCGTTCTATCCAAAGTAGTCTTAAATCATGCATACAACTTCATCAGATGAATTTGTACTTGATAAATGTCAGTTGCTGGCATTGCCTGTCATGGAGCTGAGCTCAGACACTGGCACATCTGGAGCAGACTGAGTCTGTCTCAGAGCACTGTGCTGCAAGGGGAGCCCAGGTACAGCTCCTTGTTTTATGCTCATCTGCTCTATAATGTGCTGTGCGGCACAGCAGCATCGCTGTGTGCACACCTGATGGGTTTGGGGCTGCCACTGTTTTTGAGAGAACACTTTGGCTGAAGTAATTCAGACTCCCAGAGCAAGGCTGAACATGTTGGTGCTACTGGATTTCATGAGAACCAATATGTTCAAATATAGGAAAAAAAAAAAAACAAGAGAAAAATATATGCAATGATACTATAGCCAGAAGGATGTAGCTCAATCCAAGGTGAAACCTGGAGGAAGGAAATAGAGTACTGGCAAAATACAAGAAGTGATTTGAAATTCTTGCAAACAAGGATACCTTTTGTGACCGTGGCCCTTCCTTCTGCTATATCAGCACTTTGTCGGTAACAGCTTGGGAGTCTGAAATCAGTTTCTAAACCCTTGACCTCTTAGTGTGAAAAAGCAGCAGCAGGAGGAGGTGGATTTGCTGTGGATAAAGATCTTTCACACAAACTGTTTGTCATTTAATATCAATCTAAGGACAAAGATAGCCATAAATCCATGGCAAGCACCTATATTCTGTGTCCACTACCAAATGGGATGTGTGCCAGGCAAATGGACTGTGGGGTGGCTAGGCTCTTACACTGGGAAGAGAGTGTTGCCAGAAAATTGGGTAAATTACAATTACACGAGAATTAGATTATTCAAGCAGGTACTATTGTGTTTGTATTTATCAATATGGCTTCTATATAAATGTCAAACATGCCACTAATTCAAACTAGTTTTTCTTTTCAAACTTGATACAAAAAAGGTGAAGAAAACATAAAATGAAATTACATGTTTTGATAGATGTGATTTTTCCTGCCTTTATTCCTGCTTTTCCCCCTTTGCCTGAGATGTCCTATTTGCAAATACAATTACGATAGACTTCCTTTCTGAGTTTGGAAGGATACAGACAGGATGGAGGACTGGCAAGTTCAACAGCATCAAGAGATCACTTTTCTTTTTCCTTTGCAGTGCTGTATAACTGCTTGCTTAAGAGTGTTTACCCTGGTCCATGCAGTATTGTAAAATGCGTCCCAATGCACGTATCTGACTAATTCTTCCTTTTGGACTGCCCACAGGAACTGTTCTGGGGATGCAAACTCCCAGATCGTCAGGCCTGATCATCTTGTCAAAAATCCCAATCCCCACTTTCTCGGAGCTCAGTAGCTAACTGTACAATATCCACCTCTAGCCTTCAAAGGCTGTTCCCTGTCTTGGGGACACCTGTCTATCTCTGTTTCTGGTAGTTTTTCTAGAAATATCAACTACTCCACACTTCTGAGTCCTGTAACAAGAAGGCTTGGAGAACTGGTCAGTTTTGTGGCTGCATGCCTGTGCTCCATGGGAAGTTATGTGTCAGAGAATAGGGAATTTGCACTTCTGGTTAGGCGGTGGTGTGCTCATGGCATTGTAACATTAATATATTGCTGCTCTGAGGCTCTGCTTCCCTGAAGGGACTTAGAGACTCAGAAAAATGGGAGAGAATGTTTTTGAATGTCAGCAGTTGACAGCTGACCATAGCAAGGACTCCAGTAACCACCTTCTTCAATGCACAGAAGTGACAAGTTCAGTAGCAGTCTCTAGCCTCCCAAAGCTCTATGACAGAGACCACTGGGTTTGTTGGTAAGAAATCTGAGCCTCGGGTGCTTCTTGAAGCTTGGTCTTGCCTTTCCCAGTAATCTCTTTTTTTTTTCCCCTCATTTTTTTCCCCTAGAGTATTTCAGTGCATTACAGGGGAACTCTAAGCAAATTGGGTATCAGTGATCTTCCATACCAGGGCAGGGTCATTACAGCCTCCAATGACTTTGGTGCTAGGCAGAGTGATGCCATGGCAGCACAGATGTCTGCCCTGACCTGTTTGTCTCTTGACACTTGTTCCAGGGAATTTCTCTGCCTCTATGGAGTACACAGAGGCAAAGAGCTGCTCTTACAGTGCTCTGTCCCTGAAATGATGCCCTAAATTGTGGAGGAGGACAAGCTGGCCATTTGAGGAGAGTTCATGGCTTCCTCCTACTGCTGCCTGCCACGTTGAGTGACAAAAATTCTTCAACTCTTCCATGGCACTGCAGCAGCATTCACTTGCCAGCTTGTCTGAGACCAGTGCCGCACTCTTCTAATGGCATTTCACCAGCGTGCACTGCCACACTGACAAATATGTCCCTTTGCCAAATATGTCCTGAGAGTTGTGATCTGCCTAGGGCTGTGTATGTCTAGTTTTCCAGGGAGCATGCAGGCTTTTGTCTCACTTCAGTTTCTCCAAGCAGCAGCAGAGGTTCTTCAATCTTATATTGCCCCAGCTGTTACTTTTTCTTGTCCCAGACTCACCCCTTCCCTCCAGGACTTCACATGACCCCAAACATCTGGAGCATCTGGCATACCCATGTTAGCAAGAGAGGACAGTCCTGGGCTCTCCAGGGTGTGTGTTCTTGACTTCTTGCTGCTCAAGAAGCATGGGGCTGGGCTGCTGAGTGGCTCATCGTCTGCAATGCAAGCAGCATCTCCCCCTCCCCACACCCAGACAGACCCAGATGCCATGGTCGGCAAGTGAGGGCACCATGAGGGGACCCGCCAGCTCTGCCACTGCAGCTGCTCCCTCTGTTGCTGGCAGCTGGGCTTGAATATTCATGGCAACAAAAGATTAGCACTGTGTGTTTTTGGCACTGGAGACAGATAAACTTTCTTGAGGTGCCGGTGGCTCTGTTCTCATCCCATTCAAAAAGCTTGCTCCCTCTCCCCTGCTCCACTTGTCTGCTTCATCGACCAGCTGATTCTCTTGCTGTATAAATGGCCTCTGTTGGGAGAGGGAGGCAAGCAGCTTGATTAAGTATTCAGCAAAGTGGTTCAGAGTCCAGACAAACTAGTGTGGATCTTGCCAACACTTGCACTCAATTGGCACTGAGGAAAGCCAGGGAAAAAGCTCATTTATAAATAGGCAAAATTTTGCAAGGCACCAGAGAGGACTTATGAGCTGCTATCCACCGATCAAGTAATTTAGACATTTAAGACTATCCCTCTGGCTTCCACTGGGGTTTAAGGTTTTGAGTGTTTAAAGAACATTCAAGGAGACTTAGCCTTTCAGTTACTTAGAAACTTTCCAGTTGCATCTCACATCATTACTGACGGGTTTAAAATACTATCTGCCACTTTTCCCTCCCTGCTTTGAAGTGGCCTGGAAATGAAAAAAAAAATCAAATTAAGAATTGTTATCAAATTATTGATGTTGGTCAGAAGTGGCAGAGGAGAACTCTGCTACTCTCCTCCGTTTGCCATTAGGTTATTTTTTGTGAAGGGAGCCTGGAGTCATGAAGTTGACAGCACAGGATAGCTGGCAGCTTTGAAAACTGTCTCAGATGAAGGGATGACCAACCTGGGCAGGCAGAAAATGTGAGCTGGGAGTGTGATGTGAGTGCTCAGTTGACAATGTAGGAGACACCCTTAGTCACCCTACATTTGAACCACTCTTTGTCCCTTTCTTGGCATATTCTTGGCAATTTTAAGTCCTCCGTGGGCTGGCAGGGTTGGGCCACATTTAGCCCAGAGCAGGTGGGTTGCTCATGCTTGGAAGGGAAACTGAAAAAGGTAATAGGCAAACAGTGTCTGGAGGTTGAAGAAGAATTGGTTACAAATGACCAAGCAAAACCATCAGCGTGATAGTGGTAGCTCTCCAAAAGCATTCAGAAGTAGGCAGAAATGGTTTGGTTATCGGGCTACTTGCTTTTTCACCCAGTACATCTTCCTTTTCCCACTCAATAGGGATGTGAAAGCTGGTGGCAGAGTGAAATCTGTGGCCAACTGAGCTGTTTTATTGCTTCACTGGTCCTGCTGGGGCTGTGGTGCTGCAGCTCTCCCTTGGCACATGCTATTGCCATGTGCCATGCTGGGATTTGAGGTGCCTAACCTAGGCTTCTCAGCCTTCCCCTAGGACTTCACATGAAAAGTTAGACTTTATGACCCCCAGATGAGTGCTTTGTCAGAGTTAGTATTTGGTAGACAGAGCAAATTTATCCCCCCAAATTTAAGAAACAGTATGTTTTCAGTCAGTGGACAGAGAGCAAATCATCTGACCTGTTCCAGCTCTCTGCCTTAGGGTGAGATGAGCCATACCTTAGATGTGCTTGCATCTTTTCAGACATTAGAAGGGAGTCTAATCAACTAGATCAAATGTAGACATCTACGCTGTAGATAGATAGAGCAGCTAAACTGATCTCCCCCACAGCCAGGGATATAACACCTCAAGGATCATCAATTTCTCCAAAACTGTCTGAGACTAGAGGAATGAACCATGTTCATGCTCTGAAGAACTGTGGATATAATGGCTCAGCACCACATAACACTGACAGTGTTGAGAATGGAGAGAGAGCAGTTTTCTAAACCTTCCCCAGGATACCATATCATTAGGTTTGGGGGCCCAGCAGTAAATGAATGCCACAAAAGGCTACTTGATGGGATGTGCTCAAAGTAGCCAAATAATTATCTCACTTCGGTGAACCACACAGGTCTTCAATTCAGGATTATATTAATAGTTTATTATTTGCTGCTATGTGGGAAATGGGAATAATTTTGAGTTTTCAATAATTTGCTAGGAAGTTAACTTCTGATGCCAAAAGCAAGGCTTCTGCATTGCTAACCATTCTCCAAGGGTGACAGGAGGGGAAGAAAAGAGCTCAGGAGCATGGCCACCTGCTCCTTCTCCATCTGATGTTACCATAGTCACAGACTGCCCAGATTTGGCTTGACGTGTCTCTTGTGAGGACAGTTGAAACAACCCCATTAGAAAAGAAGAGTAAAACAGTTCAGAAATGAAACGTAAAATTTATTTCTGCCAGTTTTATGAGTCTATTGGGAAACAGGATCCTCACAGTGCATGAAGTCATATTGTAAGGCCAGTGCTGTCTCAGAGTCAACAAGTTTTTTTTCTATGAGGCAAAATGGTCAACATCCTTAGTTGGAATAGGACTGTTCAAAACTGAGATTTTCCTCTCATGTCCTCACAAATGACTTCCTGGTAATGATGATCACCCCTTGGGTTGTTAAGTGGCTGTCATTGGCTGGGAGGCCAGACCACGCTTCTCAGCTACACATTGCTCTCTTGCTTTGAGAATTCATTTGAGGAGATGTAATATGACACTGTGCTGGTTCATTCCCCAGCACCAGAAGGACTTTTCTTACCTCTTCAATATTCTTTTTTATTCTCAAGCCCCAGTTAGGATCTCAAGAGTTTTCCTTCAGCAGATTGTTATTTCCTTCTCCTTTCACTGATTTTTACAGAGTTCTCCATTCTCTGTTTGCAGATAGGAAGAATTTACCACCCCATGCATTAACTGGTGCCTTCCCTAGTCCCCTGTTGTCACATAGTGCAGCATTTGTCACTGTTGTATTCTGAATCTTGGAAATGCTGCTTACCTTCTCATCCATGCTGTATGTCACAAGCAGCCCTGTCTCCTTTATTCCCCTTACAAAGGCAAAGGAAACCCATCACTCAGCACACCAATTTTTATTGAATCCAAACACATGGAGACACAAGATGGACTTGCTACTTTCTCATGCCAACACAGAGCAGACTGCAACTTCTTCACTTTCAGCGTCTCTTGAGCTGTCTCTCTCTGGGGTCATTGTACTAATGTATGTAGACTGCCTCTGCTGATTCCTAAGCTGCTCATTGCAGCATCTCAGGTGATAAACTGTCATCTGGTTGTGCACCACAACTTATTCACTGCCAGTTTCATTGGAAGAACAGAAATACGAAAGCACCTTCTCCATGGCAGCACTGGGACACTGCAGCTCTTCCCCAAAGAGCAGCCTCAGGGGCAGCCTTACCTCATTCCTAGATATAATCACAACAGCAAATGTGTGATTCATGTGGAGAGCAAAGCCAACTCAGCTTCACCCCTCTTGCATGAAGAACTGACCTATGATATTCAGGCTTTACCTGCTGTTCTTATTTTAAGTAATAGCAGATAAATCTTTTCCTAATATAGATTTGAGTGTCTGGGAAGGCACATAATTATTCATTAGCATGAAAGTGTCTATTAACCAGGTGCAACCCCTCATCTTAAAGTGTAAAATATATCTGATGGCCTCAGAGAAATGGGCACAGGGCAGAGCCGAGATTTGGGACTCCCTGCTCTGAACTCTACTCTGGGAGGCTCCTCCCTAAGAGCTAGTCCTGCTGCTGGTCACTTTACTGCCACTAACAATCCAGATGTTTCAATATATTGATGCTTAATAGCCATTGCAATAAGTGGAACATTCTGAGGGCCCCAATCCTAGGTGTCCTTAGAGACGCTATCTACTTCTCGCTACGTTTAGCAACTAGAGTTTGACCCAGGGAGCTTTTGTTGTTGCTCAAGGTGACTTCTGGCTAAAAGTTGTACTGCTAGCTACAGCCAGTGCTCTTACCCCATTGCTGGCAGCTGCCTGGGATGCCACTGGAGAAGTACCACCATTCCTTTGCAACAAAACAACACTTTATCTCCAGATAGACACAAACAGCAGTCTTTACCCAGTGCCAGAGTAGAACTTTGTAAAACAGGATTATTGATACAATCATATTTTAAAGCTTCTCTTTCATGCAGCTTCTATGCAAAGATGCACAAGCGCAGAGGTAAGGAGACATTGAAAACTAAGGAGGATCTGGGAAATGAAGCCTTTTTTTACATTAACTTTGAATGCTGACAGACTTTCAGTGAAGCTGAGAAATACAGTGATGCTCTTGCTATTGAGAAGAGCTGTAAGAAAATGAGGCTTTTATTTCCTGAGCACAAGCACTATGTAGAGGCCTAGAGATGAGAGCTGTGCTAGGAAACCAAAACACAAAATGGACTAAAGAAAGGCAGAGAGACACACTAGGCATCTCTCTGGGGCATTTTAAATAACTTTTTAAAGGACTTTTAAATGAAGGCAACCTGGCATTGTTCATTTGGTAGAAATGACAGAGGCAGAGATTAATTTGGAACCTGCAAACTGAACAAATCTACCTAACTAATTTCCTGACAAAGTGCACCACCACAGTCAGCAACAGAGAGACTGCTTAGTTGATAGAAATGGCCTGGGTTATAAAAAACAAACAAACACAAAATCTCCTTGCAGTTTGCATGGAGATTCCAGAGATAAGGCTCTCTTAGAATACAACAGGAAGCTCTGAGTTGGCAGCAAACCTTCTATAAGGAATCTTGGAAGAGCTTTAAAGGGGCAGAGTGTTGGGACAGGGAGGGGAAATGAGTAACAAACAGGAACCCTGAACAAAAACAACTGACTTTTGTGGGCTGTGATGCCATTTTTTCTCATGCGGCATGGGGAGACAAGGATCCTTCATTCTTAAACTTTCACCTTTGACGACAGCAGGCTAAGCGTCACCGTTACGTAGCAAATGATTGCATTTTACAGCAGTTCTCTCCTATTATCTGTCCTGTTTCTTTTCTGTGAACTAATTATTATTGGTGAATTGATCTTACTGGGAAAGAGATGCTGGTTTTCCTACTAGGTGTGCATGCATGCATATGTGTGTGTTTGCAGATTATGGGACTCTGTGTTCTTTGGGGTAAGCACAGAACTTTCCTGGTTACACTGGCAGGCAAAAGTCCTTATTGTCCCATGAGGATAGAGACCCCAAGGAACATGTACTGAATGTGTAGTCCAGCATTGTGATGTAAGATTGTGATGTAAGTTGTGATGTTGTCTCCATAACTTGAATATGATTGGTTGAGATGAAGAAAGTATATCTATTTACCTGGTGAGGTTAGTAACTTGTATGTATGAGTAGAGATGGGAAGGAGAAAATCTGGTTACAACATGTAGTCAGATGGATCAGCACTTTTTAGCAGTTTCTTGCTTAATAATGGAATGCCTTGATTAAAAATATGACAATTGGTTGGAATGAGGTGTTGTAGTGGGCTAGGGATGCACACTTGGTCTGAGGAAACCAGAGAGATGGGACACAGACAGATAAGCTTCCCTTGGCTGTAACTCCATGCCATGCACCAGGCCCAATCACAAAACCCATGCTTACTCCTGAAGCTGAAGCCTTAGGAAAGTCCATCTGCAGCTAGTCTTTACTGGCTTTCTAATGGCAACAGTAGTGCTTAAGTTTGAAAGCATGTCTAAAAATACATAGACGTAATGAATTTATATGGTGCAGTTAAGTGCTGTGCATGCTTCTGATCAAAAATTGGAAAAAAACACAGGTGTTATTGTCTGTTTCATCCCATATCAGTTTAAGCAGTTTAACATGAAGGCTCTCAGGACTGAAGCTGTGGAGCACAGGCAGCAGACCTTGCAGAGGAAAACATGGGGTTTCAATCAACAGTAACTCCACAATTTTTCCAGGCTAACACTTTTAAAAAATACTTACCCAAACTACCTGCCTCTTTCCAGTGAAAGAAAATGACAATTACAGGTTACATTTTATCTTATGGCCAGTATAAATCAGCATCTTTCCCTGATTGCACTAAGGGACAATATTTTATGCCAGCCAGTCACTTGGATTTCCAGAGCGGCTGGTGTGGGGTCATGAATTGTCATTTCTTAGCAATGATGAATGTTTTGTAGCCACAAGAGCATTTCCAAATTAAAATAAGTGACTAAAGACTGAATGAATGGAAGCAGTTTGGGTCACACGAATCCTTCATTAGCATCTCAGAGGAGACCCTGTCATTTTCAGACCTCAGAGGAGCAGATGATGGGATGTCTATATTTACGGCTCGGCAAACTGTCAGTGCAGCACACTAACAAATTCATAAGAGCTGCCCTTACAAGAACTATTAGGAGACCAAGTGATTAATGGGTTGATCTGTTGAAACTTAGTTTCCTAAGAGCATGACTGAGTGGACTCATTGCTTACGGTACAAGAAGCTGTTATTAACATTCCAATAGCTGGTTTTCGTTAAAGACATCTGTGACTTCGAACCGTGAAAGACTGTTTGGTTTTGCATTTGTGTCATAAATAAATGAAACACTGCATTTGTATACCCAGCACATATTTCCTTTAAGGGGTTTGCTTTCAAAGCAGTCAAAGTGAAATACATTGCCTAGTTGGCAAAGGCAGCTGATGGGGTACCACTTTGCAGCTTGTGGACTTTCATATCCTACAAGGACAATGTGACTTGGGGGTATTTTGCGTTCCTTCATGTGATGTTCCTTTTCCACACCAAGACGCTACTCTGCTTTTACACAACATGTGGACCCCAGACACTTGGGAACTTGCTTTTTGGCAGCCATATTTCTCATTTACAAATACTGCAGAAGAATTTCTCCCTCCCCATCCACAATGCCACATATATGCTTCATGCTTGTAACTCCTTCTCCAGCTGTTGGAGAAAGCAAACCAGAACTGTAATTACCAGTAAATTTTGCCTCAACAAAAGAATTGATTTTTTGAAACTGTCAGCAGCCTAGGAAAGATTATGAAATAACAAATGGGGCAAGGACACAGGATAGTGCAGTGCTTAAAGACTTAGTTACCCTAGGCAACCTGATTTTGGCAAACTGATGAGTCGCCTAGGCTTAGGTCTAGAAAAAGACTTGGGCCCTCAAGGCTGAATCATGTACTGTAGGCATCCCATTCAGCTGATGTTGTACCCATGCCACTGATGTTCTGTGGGCACTGTGCATTCTGATGTATTTGTAAAATATGCAGTTGTCATACATGGAGCACAAACTGCTCAAGTATCTGAGTCTGAAATCATCCATCCCTCTTTCTACCCAAGAGCACTAACCACTGGACTGCAGCCAAGGGCCCCTGTTGCCCACTCTCTATGGTGGTTAGGGCTTTGGTCCACAGGACCAGCTGGAGGACATTATCTCTCTCCTGAGCCTGCATCTCTCAGGCAAATGCCCCATCTCCTGAGTGACAGAGTTTGGAGAGAAAAGGCATTCTTAAACTGTTAGGCTGAAGCTGTTTCCCTTGTGAGTCTAGCCAGGGATAGTGATGAATATCAGCATCACATAGTAATTTAGGTCCTTCTTATTCAGAGGAATGGGGCTTGGAAGGGTTTGGCTGCTGAATCCTCTTCTCCCAGGAATCTGCAATCTTAGGCTGGAAATGCATGTGATAGAGCAAGAAACAACCCAAAAAAGCAGCAACAACACAACCTGAAACTCCACCAAAACGGATGGCCTCAGGACTTCACACTGTGATCACAGAAGCTGGGAGATACTCGCAGAGGTCTTTGGACAGGAAAGGTGCCTCCTGCTCGGGCTGAAGGAGTGAAACCCACTCAGTATGCCCACAGAAGAGTCCTTGCAGCCTTCCATTCTGGGTGGGGTGAAGTAGAAGAGCTTTGGGGAGACTGTTGTTGTTGAGAAATGATTGGCATTTTACAAGAAATTGTGTCCTCCTCCCCTGTGTTCAGGAAAACTCTCGGTCAGGTTAGGAGTTTGGGACTCTCCAGGCTTTGTTATATCAGGGCCTCTATCTACACACCTTGAGCATCTACAGACTGCACAGAAGAATGCTGATCCATTGCTTGGGTCAAAAGGGGAAGAGCAGTAGCAGATGGAATAAATTTCTTGCAACGCTGGGCAGGACACAGATGGGAAACGGTTCTCCTGCTATAGGAAGATGTTGTTACTGAAATAGATGAGACTGCCTTGAATTTTCAGTTACCAGAAAACTGGATGGTTTCCTCAGCAGATGGGATGTCTTACTTCATACTCACTCTTATTATGTCAGTATTCAGACCCCACTTAGTCCTCTTTTTGTGAATCATGTTTGTAAACTATGGTGCAGCTATTCAGATATTGGGCAAGGTCTTGCCAGTTTCTGTATACTGAAAGCCTGGAATCTATTAAAACAATGTCCAAGAAAAGACTGTTTTATAACCTCCAATTCCTACTGATATTTTCCAGGTTCATCTGCCATACTTCCTGCTTCCTCGGGGGCAGTTTTAGATCATGGACTAAAATGTTCCCAATGACCAGCACAATGTTCAACAATGACCTCCAGACTGGAGGTACCATGTGGGCTAGCTAGAAGGTGCTGCAGCATATTTTCATTACTGTTATTCTGGGTCAGGAGATGTCTTTGTAGCTGACACAGCTTCTGTGCTTTTGGCTGACTGAAAACCGTGTAAATGTGATGAACATGACATCAGGACTTCCAGACAGGAGGTTCCAGAGTTCAGATTTGACAATCCTATTCCATGCTCATTGCTGCACTAGCCAGATTCCTGCTCTTAACTACCACATCAGAGAGTGAGTAAAGAGTCTGTGGCTGCTCACAAAGGACCACCTCATAATGCTCTCATCTGACATCCTTCCTATGGATTGACTCTGGCTCACAGGCTAGTCATGAAGCATGCACTCCACAAACTAAGCAGCCACTGTTTAAAGTGCAAGGGCCTGATTCTTTTCTTACTCACAGCAGATGGAGGAGAAAACACACCAGTCAAGGACTCAATGTAAACGGAGCTGGCAGAGCTTTCCTGAGACGGCAGACAGCTTCAAACAATGGCTCTGAGAAGTGCGTCCTGCCTTCATTCATCGCACTAGGAGACTTGCCGCTGAGTCCCATGAAAACAATGTGAACAGCCATATTCAGGGTTTCACTGCTGATTATTTTAGCAGACAGGATGGGGACAGGGTAGGAATGAAACCCATATGGGAAGTGGGAATTGCATGGTAGGAAGTAGGGAGACAACACAGAAAAAAATCAGGGAAGGGGGAAAGAAACAAAGCCAGGAGAGGGTGAAATAATAAACCCTCAAGGGCAGACATGATGGTGATAATAAGGCACTTGCTCTTTATCTCTGAGTGACACTGGACACAGTGTGGCAGGAACAGAGCTAACAGGATGAAGATAACTGGGCCATTTCTTCCTCATTGCATGTTTCACTTGTCTTCTGTGTCCATTTGGGGAGAATTGTCCTCTGGCTGGAGGACACAAACTGCCCTTTCGGCATACCCTAGCCCATGAGCTGTGAGAAAACATCTCCTTTCAGCCAGGCTGAGATTAGGCCCCTAGCGTGGGCCAGGATGGGAGGAACAGTCTTCTGGAGGTGCCTGTCCTAGTCCACCCCCCTCTGCAGGGAAACAGAGCTGTTCTCAGGGGAAGAGAATTCCATCCCACGGATGAGTAGAAAGGAGTGTATGTGTGCTGGGTGTGCCTGCACTGCTCAGTGGTGTGTCACTGCAAAACTGCTCAACCCTGCACTGCTAAACTTAATGGTGAGCCACCTTCCTTCCAGGTGCCAGATGCTTAGGACAGGTAACAGGTCTGTGTTTCTTTCTTCCAAGAGGCAGCAAATTATAGCTCTGGGAAAGACATATGATATATCTGTACTAGTAAATTAAATAAACCCAGGGCTTCTCTCAGGCATTGAAACCCGCTAGCATTGAGCCACTCATGCCCATACTGGCTGTGCTAATTCCTGCACCATGCCTGGAGCCGTGCGCTGCTGCACAGGACAAAACTGTGCAAGGGACAAGGGACACTTCTATTTGACAGAGTAGGCAACATACCCAGGGCCTGGCAATATTCAATTTACTAGTATAGAGGAGCCTAGATCCTAGATTACACCAGACACATCGTTATCTTACAGGAGTCTCATATGTACTACTGTGTCCTGCCATTCCCAAAGCACCTCTGGCTGCTGCCCCAGCTACTGACCCTTGAGCAAAGCAGGGAGTGTGTTAAGGAAACTTTCCAGTCTGACCATCCAGGTGTCACTCTAGTAGTCACATTCTCATTACCAGTGAGATGAGGTTTCCTTACTAGCTCGGCCCCCAGTCTCCCATACCCGTCTTAGATGTCTGGATCCTTAAAATAATTTAATCATGGTGCAACAATAAAATAACAACTCAAGCTGGGTGCCTCAAGGAGAGACCCTGAAAAAAAGAAACCCTGGGCTTTTATACCTTTATAAATCTAAGCATGTAAAAGTCTGGAGTCATCAGCTCCTGCTACGTGTCTGACTGTCTGGTCACCTGGGCCACAGGTCCCTGTGTCCTTTGTTATGCAAAGGGTAGGTGCCAGGTCACAGCCTCTTGCCTTTGGGTCCTGCCACCCAGAGATCAATCTGCAGATCCATTGCAGCTGCACACTGAGCTACCAGCACCAAATGTATTCCTCAACAAGTGGAAACGTCTTGACACAATCCAAGGGGATTCATCAGTGTCTCTTCACACAAATCTCGCTTGTCTCATGAGCTCTGAAAGAAGAGATTGCTAAGCTCTGCAGGGTGAGTGACTCTGGTTGTTCCTGTCAACAAAAAGAAAGGAGAATTTCAGGTTTCTGTCAGAAGTGGTTGGGATTGACAGCTGCCTGCTGCCGCACAATGGGGGAAGCATCCTTAGCACTGTAAGCAGGATGTTTAGTACCAGGGGTTCACAGAAACTATCAGAAAGGGCTGTGATAAGTGGATCTGATATATTTTACAACCCTTGAGGGCCTTTTCCTAATTTGCCATGTGATTTATCAACCTGTTATTGTCCTCTAGTGCTTTCCACATATTGATGGCACTGACCTTGAAAAGCCCATGGCCTAATATGTTGAACGATATTATTGTGTGTGGAAAGACAACAGAATTCTAGGTCAGAGACTGGAGGAGGACGTGTGACTGTGGAGACTGAAGAAGCTGGAGACTATTTACAAGCGTCAGTTTGTGCAGGCCACATTCTTAGAAGGATTCATGAAGCAATATCCACACCCTGGTGCTGTTGTCACTGCAAGCCAAGAGAAGCAATTGACTTGCCTTCTCTTCTGAGCCATGCACAGCCAAGCTGCTGATGAATCCTACAGTGCAATGCAAGCTCCATCTGGTTAAGTCACACTAGGGTCTTGCAAAACATGGTGCTATTGTCCCTGTTTTACAGAGAGGGAAATGGGAAGGATGCTTAATAAAGTCATGTAAGATTGTAGAGCATACCAATGGCAGAAGGAAACACATCAATCCCTCAAGCCACCGCTTGTGCCATTTCAGGGGGAGTTCTCCAAACTGGGAGATTTGAGAGAGGCTCCCACTGTACTGGAGGCATTGTCCTGGGATCATGTCCCACCTTATGGAGTCACCGCTTGGTTTCTTATAACTAATGCAATAAACACTGACCTAAGAGATCACTTCCCCTCCTGCTCACTGCCAATGCAACTGAGAATATTTCTTTATAAAGGAGAATATGACTTGAAAGTGTTTCATGTGCCAGTTGGGCTGCAGCTGCGGGGTGAAATGCAAACAAGGGTCAGGTCAGCAGGCAGTTCTCCATGCGCTTCCAACAGGACATCCAGTCCACACATCCTTCAAATTAAGGCTAAATATAGACTGGGTTCATCAAATCCAGAAGCTGCCAGTTAGAGAGGAATACGCCCTGGACTCCTGCAACTAGAAAAATCCCCTTCAGATCTGAGGAGCCTATAGCTGGTTTATGTTGCCTAAGCATGGGGGATGTTGAAGCTGAGATGCCTAACAGGTCAGGAATTAGAATAAGACTCAGCTCTGGTATTTGTTCTAAACAAAATGCAAAGTAAACCCCGTCCCAGTTTCAGACAAGTTCTGTTCCACCACAGCTGCACAGATCTACTTTTGCCTTAGAGAGGCTCCCCGACTGCATTTCTGATCTGTTTTCAACCACAGAAAAAGAGACAGGGAAGATCTGTTTTTCTAGTTCATTAGTTGAAGGTTTGCTGAAAAAACAAACACTAATGAGAGTCAAGGGGTGGCAAATGAGTTTAATGTGGAAACTGACCTGGGAACCAGCCTTGAAGAGGAAGGTGAATTCTCCTTTGCAGAAAACAGAGCAGGAGCTCCAGCAGCTTGGGGTTGCAGCCCAGCAGAATGACCAAGGAGAAGGGGATGAATAAACTTCCCCGTGTGGTGAGGTCAGTGACTGGCCCATTTGGGAGAGCAGGTGACATAAACCAGGTTGGAACAGTCATTGGTGTCCTCTTAGCAAGAGACACCCGAGAGACAGCAGTTTGTTTCTGCTTGGGAAGCAGATAGGATGCTATAATAGCTGAGGGGCTTGTTGGGTGTGTGGGGAAATGTCTAGTCCCAGAGCTGGGGTTAGCATTGGGTATGTGGCTGTCAGCACACACTGCAGGAAAAGCCAGGGCCCTGCCATAGGTGCTGGTGCGACTGGAGAAGGCCTCTGTGATCTAAGTACAGCCTTTGCCCCCAGTCTGCGGCTCTTGTGGGGGGCACCTTAGATGTCACCCATACCAAGGCAGCAGCTTGGGGTGGGGCAGGGCCTGCCATGGATTTAAGGACACTCAGGGTGACAAGCCTAACCAGCCGCAGGGCACCGTGCCTAGGCTAACGCTCCTCTATCTACTCACCGGGTTGTTGTCCTGGGCTCCTGCAGGCACGGGAGAGGAACCTCCTGTGCTTCTCCCAGGAGGGTTATCGTGTTTCCAGTGGCTAGCACATCGCAGGGGCCGGGTGGGCCGGACTGCGGCGGCAGCCCGAGGGTGGCGGGGTGGCCGCTAGGTGGGTACCGAGGGCCGGGCCGGCGGCGTCGGGGGGCGGTGGGCTCGGCCCCCGCCCCGCTGCCCCCGCACACGGCTCAGGTGCTTGGCGGCTCTCGCAGTTGTGCCGGGCCGCAGCCCGCCCGAGCCCCGGCGGGTGGGCCCCGGTGTTTCCCACCAGGTGTCCCGGTACTGAGGAAGAAGCGGACTGAGCACGGCGGAGCGGTGCCATCAGCCTTTATTTCCTCAGGAAACGGCTGGGATCTGTGAGCAGCCAGCAGGCAAAACCTGCTTCAGATTTAAACCTTGCCCTAGGAAGCGGAGCCTGGGATTCCCTGGCACCTCCGTAGGGAGCTGGGAAGTCATACAGGCAGCCGGTGGATGGTGGAGCCTGGCGGAGAGGCCGCTCGCCAGGGCTCCGTGCGGGAGTGGCGGTGTGAGGCCTGCTGGCCCGGGCCAGGCTCCGCTCTGCATCCCCTGTGCTCTCTGCGCTGCCGTGAGCTGCAGCCCTCGGTGTCTGCAGGAGGATGAAAACACCCGAGCAGACTGGGTTTGCCTGGAAGTCCCCAGCAGCTGGAGTGGAAACAGCCCTATTTGTTCCCTCCTGAACTCTACGGGCACTTCTGATTGACTTTTGGGGAGCAGAGTACGAATCCCTCACAAAATTAAAATGGGGGGGATTTAATCAGAAACCAGTGTAGTTTGGCCTTTCTTGCAAAACCACTGAAATGCTTGCCTGCCAAAGACATCAAAGCTGGTAAGTCAGGAAGGTTTCAGTTTGGCAAAGGCGACTTTGCTGAAGCCACGTCCAGCCTGATACTTCAGATTTGCTCTGTAGACAACGCATGTGTCCCATACAGCATCCAGATGTACACAGTTTGTGGGATTGGTTTAAGGCAAGTGAACCAGAACCCAGGCAGAACCCCCAAATGTACCTTTCCACAGGATTTAGAGCCAGCACATGGTCCCTGAGCTTCCTTTACATAGTGACTAACTAATCCCATCTCTGTAAGGAGGCCACAAGCTTCTAGAAATCAATCTGAAGTAGCAATTCCCGAAGAGAAGGGTCTATTTTTACAGTGGTGATGTGGAGATGGTGATCCTGCTTTTTCTGGCAACACTGGAGAAATTCCTCTCACCGGCATTGTCCACCTGCGTGCGACAATAATAGCTGATGACTCAGGGTGACGGGCTTTGTGACACTTCCATCTCTCTCACAGTTGAGTCACTGGCTGGGATGAGATGGGCCCAGCTGGGAAAGCAGTGTGCAGGATGTGTCTTGAGTATGCAGCCAAAGCAGGCAGGTCCTTTTCATAAGCCTGCCTGCCAGACCATAGGTAAATAAGGATGGCTAATGCAGGCCAGACTAAGAGCATGGCCTCAGAAGGGCTGTGTTTCCTCCTTTGGTCCTTTATACCCCTGGCTGCAGGGAAGCGCAGCAGCATCTTCTGGCTCCTTGGGGAGAAGGAGGGCCAGGGAGTGTCAGCCAAGGAATGAAGCACAGCTGTGAGGCACCATGTCTCCCTGTCCTCCATTTTTCAGGAGAAGTCCTAGAGTAAATTTTTATTCGTTCACTTCTTTCACACTCTTCCCTGTTTCAGGCATTATTTTGGAGCAGCATTGTGGTATATACATGACCTAAGGGCATTTCTTTATCATAATGCATTTGCAGTTCTTTTATGTTTTTTTTTAACTTCAAAATTTTGGTATTTCTAATGTGTTATGAGGACATTTTCTGCCGTTCTCTTATGCCTTTTCTCTTTGCTCTTATATAGTGTAACTTCACTCTAACCTTGCCTTTTCATCTAGAAATTATACAGTGGAAAAATGCACTACATCATAATGTTATGCAAGTAACAATTAATTCAAACATTTCTTCCATGAAGGAAAACAGAAATTCTTCTAAGCATGTAGAAACTGAAGCCTCACGTCTGCTTTTACTTATTCTGACATCAGTCAGAAATGACACCAACAAGTTTCATCTAGGTGGAGTTAGCAGTGGAGAACAAGTCCTGGATTTTCGCATGTGTAAATGTGCACTTTTCAAAGTATTGATCCTTCAGAATATGTCCTCAGATAACCCTTGCTCTAGAATAGCACTCACAAAGTCAGCAGTGGGAACAATGAAGAGCTGGGAGAAGGATGAAGCTGTGGGATGAACCCCCAAGGTACTATAAGCCCATGGCAAGACGAGTATCTAGGAGTGGTTGCACACTGGAGCAACCCCAGTAGTACCACCATGTGATGCAGACCTGCTGGCAACAGTGGTGGGCTGGCTTAGCCAGTGGTGGCAGGTGAGCTGGAGCAGTGTAGAGCTCAGCATGAGCTAAGCTCCCGTAGGCTTTTTCAGCTTTTGAGCCAGCTTTTTTAACCCATGCCAAACTTCACGTTTTTGCAGCTTGCTTGCTTGGGATACCACACTCCTACAACTAATTGAAGTGGAGCTGTTGCTCTCACAAATGCAGCCTTGTTGCAGCCATACCAACACGCAGCCTCGTGCAAGCCAAAGCACCCCCAGCCCATTGTAAATTATACTGACACGAGCCCTGGGAAGGGTTTCATTTAGGTAAAGCTTCTCTGACTTATCTCAGTTCTTACACTGAGGAATTTAGGGTTCAAATTTTGGAACTGCTGTCTTGCTCATTCAGCCTCTTGGAAAAGGCATCAGTCATTAAGGCCAGAAACAGGAAGAGATGGGACAGCTGAGCTGAGGGCACTATGAGCTGGGCCAACATGGAGCCACCTCTGCCTTGCTTTACAGAGAGTAAAAACCATCTCAATTTTTTAGATACAGGAAATGATGCGGAACCTCTAAAGGTTATTTTTCTGCCATTTTTTTTGGTCCTTTTTAATATGATTATTCTTTTAAACAACTGGTTTCCATTCTGGTTTAATTTGCATTTTAGATTGCATTTTGGGATTGATTCTTTATTTTATTTGGATCTGACACAAATGTCTGGTTCCAAGTGCCTCTAAAGGTTAACAACATGAGGCAGCTCTCATTTTATCTGAATGGATTGGGCTGAACTGAAATGTAAACTTTGGACAGACCAGTTTTCTTCCCAGATGTTTCTGTTCGTGGTTTCTCAGATTGTCCCACTTCCCAAAAGTAACTGGGGGATGGTCTCAGTGTGGTAATATGGCCAGGAATTTTGATGTAATCCCTTACACATGAAAAAGGCAGATGATGCCCTTCCAGCGTTTTTTATCACTCAAAACACAATCTCTGTGCAGTATCTGTCCTAATTGCTCATAACTAGCATAGCGCAAGCAAGGATGAACTCTGTTTATAGGATCAACGTGTTTATATTTGTTTTCGTGGCTGTGGCAGGAGAGGCTGGCTGCCTGCGCTATAACATTTCCTGTCTCCACACTGCCACATAACTGCCTTTATTTCTCAGGGCAATCCAAGAAAAAAAAGGCCCTTTTTCTGTTTCTCACAGAATTTTCCTTGAAATAAAAAGGGGCATATATTGGGTTGTCCTCCTGGCAAGGTTGTGCTTCAGCAATGTGGGACCCCAAGTAACAGTTTAAGGTAAGCTTTAAAATGTCATTTCTAAAGCAAATTTCTTGTCTCTTTCCCAATGCCCTGGCCCCAGCTGTGGACAGTCTTGCAGATGCTTGTGCCCAGGGCCAGCTCAGCCCTTCATGCTCTTTCCAGGAGCAACTTATAGCCCAGGTCTCTGCAAGTGGAGAGGGACTCACCAGCTGCCCCACAATTATGAACAGAAGAGAAGATGGATTTGGGGACAGAAGTTACCCTGGGCATTTTTAACAACCAATGAGTAAATTTGGTGGCTTTCCTTTGCCAAGTTGCAGTTTGGCAGGTCTTGAGGAAGGACTGAGCAGGAATGCAAGCAGGATCAGAAAGGTTCAGGTGTTGCGAGCAGGACAAAGGTGACAAATCCAAAGCAAAGGTCGAGACATGAGTACATCTTTGAAACTCCAGCATAACATCAGCTGATTTCATGATGATGAGCACAAAGGTCACCAGAAAATGTTTGTGCCACCTTTTAGAGGATGACACAACTCCTGCCCTTTCCCACTGGCAGCCATACCTGAGGATAAAATACACTGGTGACATGCAGGCAGCAGGGGTACAATCTACACTGGCTGAACCTCCATACAGGAAACAAGTGTTTTTCCTTCAAATGCTTAGGCCATTTTTTCCTTCCTTTTTTACATGAATGGTGTTAAAGTGCAGTTGTCCTCTGCAAAGTGGTTTTGCATAAATAGGGCTTGTCCAATCTGATTCTTGTTTGCATTCAGAATAATTTTTGATGACTCAGTAGCCAAAACGTAGTGAAACCACTTTTTTACTTCTTTGGTCTTTACACAAATAACCAAGAGAAGCTTGGGCTCTCTTTTTTTTTCCCTTGGACATTGTCAACAGACTCGGGCATAACATGAACTTTGGACAGATGGCATCTAACATGAGAACTGGGCAGTCTGTGCCTCCCTCAAGCCAACTTACTCAGTTTCTTTAGGTGTGGTAGCAAGTTGGACTTTGTCTGGCTCCCGGCTCTGCTGCCAAGCCCAGTGAACGTTGTAATGCTGCTTGGCAAACTGAGGGAGAGCACCCTTCAAATTGTCAGCTATGCAGACTGGGGAGCCAATTATTCAAAACTTGGGAGTGAGGAGAGAAGATGAAAGAGGATACTGCTGGCCCCAAGCCATAACACAGGTGCCAAATTTAGCAGCATGGTTGCCTACGCTTTTTCCTGGGCTCAGCAGAGGTGCGTGTATATACAACATGGGACCCAGGGGTGCTCCCCATGCAGACGGGCATGTTTGTGTTTGTCACCTCCGTGTCAGGATGAGCCGGAGGCATGCTCACTCCCCTCCCCCTCTGCTTGTATCCTGTTTTCCCTGTGAAGGAAATCTGGGCAAGCGGGGGCGGAAGAGCAGTGGGGGGTCCTGGAAGCCGTGGCGGGGCTCGGTCAGTGAAGGCAGGGTATACTGCTGCACACCTGCCCCATAAGGCAGGTGCAACCCAGGGGGCTGGCTGCTGCCCATGCCCCTGCCACCTCAGACCAGGAGCCCCCAGCCAGGGAACACCCACCCTTAGACACCATCCTCCCCAGGGAAGCAGTGTCCAAGGGAGCGTGAGGACACCAATGAGGACTGTGGAAAGTGACACAGGCAGGAGAAGACCAAAGGGCAGGCACTGCTCCAGCCAGGTGAAGTTTCCTCGACCCAGTACCTTGCCTTCCAACCAGCTAATCTCTTCCTAACACTGTGTGACCATAAAGTGATAAATGCTGGTGCAGTGAGGTCAACAGCTCGTGTATGGAAACAAGAATTTGCAGAAATTAACGTGGTTGTGATGAGGGAAAAGATAATGGATTAATCATCTATGTGCTACTCAGACATGGGATTGAGGTAGCAGAACATGCTGGTTAGGTGGTGACAGCAAACATTGACTTCCAGCATGGAATAGTGCAAGGAGAACCTATCCAAGAGGGAAAGGAAAGCAGTACAGGTGAACCTGTGAGAAGCTGTTTCAGACACCATGCTACACAAGCATCAAAGGACTTGGAAAGAAGCAAAGCAGAAGTCTTTAAAGAGGGAAAGGGAGATGATGAAACCACAGGGGAAGGGTGAGATGGTGGCTGGGGCCTTTCATAAACTGATTATTGAAGAAGTCTGTCTGATGATCCCTGATGTCTTATAGGATCTCAGGCTACTGTTGGGAGTCCTGGTAGATGGAATAGATGTGGTCCTTTCACCATTAAGCTCTTAATGTGTGTGAGAGGAGAGGCCACCTGAGGGGAGAGTGGATCAATACATCCAACTTGATGAATATCTCAACCAGGTCCTTTCAGAAGTTACAGGAAAACCCATAGTGAGTTATATTAATAGAAACATCCAGCTCACCACCTCTTGAGATTTGATTTTATTTTTAATTTATCAGTTTATGTACACAGCTCATATCCTCAGCTGCTGTGAACGTGTGAGCCATGAGCCACAACCAAATCACAAGAGGCGGATACACTGTGTATATTAGCAAAATAAGTTCATGGTAGTGAGACACGGGTTCCGGAAATGGTCACAGATAGATTTAGCTGTGCGCCAAAAAGATAAAGCCCTTCATTTCAAAAGGAGGGGATCTTGATCACAGATTGGGGTCGCTTGGCAATGTGTTTGATTTCCAGAGGTGGTACAACCACTACATTAATTTATTTAGTATTTCAGCCTGATGGAATATTCATAATAGCTGCATCCCCCCACCCCCAGCGGCTCTGCCTGTGTCCACATGGAAGCAGGTCCGGGATGCTGTATGCAGATGAGTGTTTGCAGGAAGAGGGCTCTTCCACACAGGAAGGATATTTTTATAAACGGGAAGTGTATTCTCCTACTAGATTTACTTCAGTGTCCAGTCCTGATTTAGGTGGAACTGTCTCATCAAGGAGAAGAAAACAAGAAGTTCACTCACAGGATGGCAGAACAAGTTAGCACATGATAGAAAAACACACATCAGCCTGTTTCTGTTCACAGTACTGATTTCAGACAGATAGTTATTCTACCAAGTTTAGTGAATTGACTTGAGCTACATTTGGTAATAAAAAATCAGAAGGATGCCACAGTTTTTAAAAGAAATGGCAATAATAGTAGTGACAGCATAATACTCATTGACTTCCATGACACCCCTGGTGAGTGGTGCTGTGTATCTGCATGAATTTGCAGGATTGAGGCCAAAAGAGGTAACAACCAATGCATGAGTGTGTTCATCCCTGGCCATGATGTTTTTCTCTTCTGTTCTGTCATCCCCTCAAAAACTTCTGCCTTACTCAGCTGATAGATAAGTTAACCTGATTTTTTTACTTTTATTTTTGAAAGTACACTCTTTAGATGCACAGTGCAATGGAAGTAAGTACATAAGAAATAGTTCAACCTCTGATTCAGTTGTGCATTGCATCAGCTGGTTGTATAGGAATGGCTCTGTAACAGCACACACTGGCAGCAGCAGCCACAGCTGCAGGCTGTGCCTGTGCATGCACTCTCCTCTGTTAATCTCGGGGTGAGCAATCCCACAGCATCCCTTACTGCTGATTTAGCAGCCCTTGCTCCTGTGCAAAGCATCAGTCCTTGTGATGACCCTGCTGTGCTCCACATATGCATAGCATAGCCCAGCCAGCCTGAGACCCAGTAAGACCCTTCCATGACATGGTTACAGCATTAGTGGATAAGGGAAGAGCAACTGATGATGGCATCTATCTGAACTTGTGCAAAGCATTTGACACTGTCCTGCACAACATTCTTGTCTCTAAACTGGAGAAACATATATTTGACAGATGGAGCTCTCAGTGCATAAGAATTGCCTGGATGGTCACACTCAAAGGCTTGCGGTCAATAGTTCAGTGACCAAGTGGAAAGCAATGACAAGCGGTGTTCCTCAGGGGCTGGTACTGGGATTGATGCTGTTCAACATCTTTGTCAGCAACACGGACAGTGGGACTGAACACACTCTCAGCAGGTTTGCTGATGACACCAAGCTGTGTTGTTGTGCTATACACCCTGGAGGGAAGGGATGCCATCCAGAGGGATGGCAGGCTTGAGAGGTGGGCCTGTGTGAACCTCATGAAGTTCAACAAGGTCAAGTGCAAGATTCTGCACATGGATTGAGGCAACCACAAGCACAAATACAGGATGGGCAGAGAATGGATTGAGAGCAGCCCTAGGAGAAGCACTTGGGTGTGTTGGTTGACGAGAAACTCAACATGACCCAGCAATGTGCGCTTGCAGCCCAGAAAGCCGACCGTGTCCTGGGCTGTATCAAAAGAAGAGTGGCCAGGAGGTCGAGGAAGGTAAGACCTTACCTGGAGTACTGCATCTGGCTCTGGGGCCCCCAACATAGGAAGGATGTGGACCTGTTGGAGTGAGTTCAGACGAGGGCGACGAAGATGATCAGAGGGCTGGAGCACTTCTCCTGGGTAGACAGACTGAGAGAGTTTTTCACCCTGGAGAAGAGAAAGCTTTAGGGAGACCTTATAGCACCTTCCAATACCTAAAGGGGGCCAACAAGAAAGCTGGAGAGGGACTTTTTACAAGGCAGGTATTGATAGGACAAGGGGTAATGGCTTTAAAATGAAAGAAGGTAGACTTAGATTAGATATAAGGAAGAAATTTTTCACTATGAGAGTGGTGATACACTGAAACAAGTTGCCCAGAGAAGTTGTGGGTGCCCCATCCCTGGAAGTGTTCAAGGCCAGGCTGGATGGGGCTTTGACCAACCTTGTCTTTTGGAAGGTGTCTCTGTGCATGGCAGGGCGGTTGGATGTAGGTGATCTCTAAGGTCATTTACAACCCAAACCATTCCATGATTCTATGAGCAGGACCAAGGGACCAACACAGGGAGGAGTTAAAATGTGTGGTAGGAAATGTGGAGAGCTTAAATTATGAGGACAATATATGGAAAGATGGTGCAGGAATGGAGAAGGTAGGGATGCTCCTTTGGAGAACTGGAGATGAGTGCAGGGAGGGTTAGAGAGGACCAGGGGGTCAGGCCATCCATGAGAGCATAGGAGAGGAGAGGAGAGAAGCATGCAAGATGTACAGGGAAATACAACTGCTGTTCTCCTGGGCTTTTATTACTGTTTTCAAGCTTTGATATGCATGAGAAGGGAGGAGAGTGGCAATCACACCCTCCTCAGCATGTCTGTAGCCTGGCAGACAACAGGGGCTGATGCAGATGCCACCCAGGTAGGGACATTATCTGTCATCACTCCTGACCTTGGTGATACCGCATGCGAGTTGAGGAACTTGAGTTGAAACATGGCTGTGTATTGCAAATAAGCCTTGCAAGGGGTCCTGCAGCAATTCTGAGATGTGCCTGCCTACATCTACCCTCCCACTGCACAGGGCAGATTTAAAAGTGTGAAGTATCAATCCCAGGGACAATTTGTTAAGGTGAAAAACTCAGGAGAAGACACTGCAGATTTAAATAGGTATCTGCTGGGCATGGATGAGTCTCAGGATGTGTCCATCCAGCTGGTACTGCTTTAAACTAGCTTTCCTGGGTGCTGCCAGCAGTGAGGCAGGAACTCAACCCAAATATCTCTTACTACAGAGGAAGCTCAGTCTGGACCTTGATTTGAAATCACTCAAGACTTTTTCTGTAAACTAGACCAAATCAGATGAGCAAATCTAAATCAAATCATCATCTTCCCTTTGGCTTCAAAGATGACCGGGGTAAACTGGGGTTATACTTTGTCGCTCCATCCCCATCTTCCGACCTAACAAATCTGATCTATATAATAACGTAGGAATGTGCAGGAATGTAACACAATATTTGTTGGCACATGTGTCTCTACACGTACACAGGAATCATACATGCATGGCTTTAGTGCCTGGCAATGTCAGAAGTACACTGTCAATATTTTTTCTAAATAGAAATCCCTCGTTGGAATTTAAATAGAAATGACCTGGTTGGTCATTTTGCTGCTGGGACGTGTCATTCCAGTGAAATGGCAAGGGAAATCCAGGTGTCACTGGAATGCGAAACAGCTCTAACCCATGCCATAATGGTGGTATCTTCGTTGAACCACTTCTCAGAGCTGCTGGGGCCCTCTTCCTTGCTCACTCTGCCCAGCTATCTCCAGCCCTACGAGAGGAACATGTGGTCTCTGGGCCATGAACCTTGCCAAAGATGTCTAGGCTGCTCTTTCAAAGCAGTTGGAAGTTTCAGCCTGCTTTGTCAGGCTATTTTCTTTTTATCTGTTTATGTTTAGACCAGTTTATGACTAAATGACTTTGGTGGGAAGAACTACGCCTTTCTTACATAGTTCTCCTGATTTCTCAGAATTTGAAGCCATTCTCCAGAGACCTAATGGCATTAGAAAGCAAAGCATATCTTCTACATTCAGATCAAAACAGCAAATTATTTTCTTCAGCTCAGGTCTCCTGATTAAATCCTGTCTAGTTTGTCAGTGCACTTCCAAGACATATGCTAGAGAAAATTCGCTGTATGTTTGGGCCATATCTTCTTCAGGCATCTCAAAATCAGCAAAGTCCATGGGCCTGTGCTGGATTATACTTGTCAGAAATGGAGGGACATCTGTCTGCTTCTGTCAGCAGAGCTGCAGAGAAGTCCGAGACCTTGGGATTTGTGGATTTTGAAAAGCATCAAAATACTCTAAAAATGAAAGCAGAAAGATTACTCACTGAGATTTTTGTCACATATCCCCACCAAAGATTAAAAAAAGGAACATAAATTAATTCTGGGATAAATTCTACCATTATCAGTACCTGTGCAGTCCAATGGCTTTCTGCTGAAGTGGACTGTGGAACAGAGGGTGATCTGTGGTATAGCAGAGTGCAGCCAGAGTTGTTCTGATTTTATACTGATGTGACAGAGCTGAAAGTGGATCTTCAGGACTCCAGGTATTGTTCAAGTAATGCACAGAATGCCTGAAGGAGCTCTTTGGAGGAACAGTCAACCCAAGGTGGATTTAGGGAGGAGCACGTAAGTGTGGGGCTCTTACTGCCTGCATCTGATTCCAGAGTTTTTGATTTAGCAAGTATGTGCTACACACATGACATGCTGAACAGGACAGTTCTTAAATACAGCAATGGTGTCCTGCTTATGCCAAACAACAAATCTAAGGGCCTGACATCAAAGACAGATGGTACCACCAAGCACTCTAACACCCAGGAGGGGAGCAGTGTTAAGAAATTAAAGGAGCAGCTGAGAACACTGTTTGTCAAGGGTGCTCAGCCACAGAGCTCTTCCTTCCTCAGCATGCAATGTGCCATCTCAGAATTCAAGGTGCTGAGCAGCCAGGCTGACAGCCAGAGGCCCAAAAGCTTGGGAAACAACAGCCTGATGCCACAATCTGCCCAAACCAAGCTGGTCTTTCCCCAAACTAGATCTCACAGAAAACACAAACCTGCTCCCTGCAGCACCTGGACTTTCCCCACTTCACCTCTATGTCATTACAACATTCAGTGGCTCCCAGTCCCACACCTGGGGCAGAAACCAGTCATAACAGCCACATCTCTCTCCTCTTTCACTTTCCTATTGCTAGCCATGCCCAATCCTTCCCTCACCATACCAGAGTCAATCTGCATGGAGCTTGATATCCTGGTATCACACAAGTGGACTTGGTAAGAGATAACTGAAAGTGCATATGCCAGGATATGCCTCAGGTACCAGCTGTTTCAATAAAGAGACAGATTAGGTTTAAAGGTACTATGCCCTCTGCTTGTATGCAGCATGCATAATGCATAGCCCAGACTGTGTCAGCCATTACCGGGAGGTGATACAGGGCATTTGTAGCTCTGCTTCTGCTCTGAAATGCTCTTCTAGAGGAGTGTTTTCCATGTCCAAGGCTTTTATCTCTGCCATCCTCAAAATATAGCGGACTGTGGGTCTAGACACTGAAATCTTATCTGTAAAAGTTTGTGGTTACTGATAATTCAACCTCCTCTTCTTTAGCTGGCATTTGTCATTAAATAAACAGTGTGCTTCCTCTTTCTCTCAATTAAATTGTGCAAATCAAGAATAATTCCGGCTCAGTGTCAGCTTAAAACAGAAACCAAAGGCCAGGAGTAATTTTTATTTGTAAGGAGAAGTTCATGGAGGAGCAAGGTGCCAGATCAGCAGCCCAGGAGACTGCAGGGTTTACTAAAAAATGGCCTAATTCCCAGCAAAGTCCCTGTGCCTTGTGTTTCCTATTGAATGGCCCTGTGCCTCCTGAAGGCTCCCTGCCAATAGGAAATGCTAATCTCCTGCACATAGGTAGGATTTCAGGCACAAGTGGTGCTGCAAAGCTTTCCAGAACAGGAGCACAGGGAGCCTAGCCCATGGCTTTGACTGGGGGAGAGGTCGGTCCACCCAAGCCCACCGGGTATCTGTGCTCTCCACCACCACGGCCATGGCCACCCCTCTGGCAGAAACCGGACCAAAGTCACCGAGTCCCTTCTACAGCTCTCCCCAAAAAGGGAAACAAAAAGAGAAAATAACAACAACAAAGGATGTAGCTGATTCTCTGCACTTATTATTAGCGGAGGAAGGGCTGGGATTAATCACCCCCACAGAAGCAGCTGTAAAGGATGGAAGTAGTTGATCAAAGTGGACTTTGTTATCCCTGATGTATCATTCTGCTGAGCAATGAGAACTAGTGTGAGGCACTAGACCTTCAAAAAGACTTTAATGACTCCAAGGCTCAAACCAAGGACGCTGCTGGAACTAATCGAGAAGGAAATCCAGGGCAAGGTGGAAATGGTGGAAATGAGTGCTTTGGTCTGAGAAATTTTTCCACATCTTTCATTTCCTAATTCCATACATTTGAGGTAATAAAATTTGTAGTGGCGGAAAAAAAAAAAGTGAGACAATGGGGAATGTTCCTCTGTGGAACAGGGCTACGTGTGGCTTGGCTACACCTGTTCGCTGCACTGTTGCATGAGGGGAACAGAGGGCACAAGGATCTATGCCATTTAGCACTCCCAAGGTATGACAGAACTGTGGTCCCTCTGTCTCGTCCCATCCTATAATAAGCCTTCCTACTGCTGGACAGTCACTGAGCACCTCTGAGATCTGGGCAGGCTCCCTTTCCTCCTCACTGGAAAAACAGATGTGCAACAATCACTTTCTGCATCCTTGGTCCCTCTTTTAGCTGTGGGGACAACAAACCACCCTGTACTGCTGCTGGAAACTGTAGTAGAAAACCATGAGTGAGTATGGAGAACCTCTGCATTCCCTATGGGAATGAGTTTTGGGGAGCCTGCTTTTTCCACACTGAAATGGCACTGACTTGGTGAAGCTCTGCCAAACATAAGCATACTATAAAGGGGAAGCTTTGTTCCTGACACATCCACCATGCCCCTTCTTTCTTCCTTCCTTTCTTCCTTCCTTGTTTCTGTTCATAAAGCAAATGGGTCCAAAACACCATTTCCTACTGAGTAGTGCTATCTTGTCTGAGACAATCAAGGACATGTTGCCCAGAAGTAGCTGCTAACAAAGGCCATGAGTGCATTTGTATCCATAGACTCTATCAGAGCTCTTCTTAGCACCCTCACTGGGTAAATGACTCAGTATTTTCCATAAGCCCTATGCTTCAACCCTACTCAGGAATACTGTGGTCCATCTGCCTTCAAATGGCACATGATTTTCCTGAGTGAGGAAAGAGTAAAAAGTGTGTCAGACTCTCAGTAAGCAGAACAGTGGGTGTTAGTGGGTCCTGAATCAGAAATCTGGTGGGGTGTGTCATTCTGGCAAAGACCATAGCATGAGAGGCAGGCACCTCTCCGTCCAGAAGTTCTGGGTGATAAAACTGGGAATGCTAGGTAGCACTGGAGCGGTTAGGGTAGTGCCCTTCTTGAGCAGTAGTAGGGTTTGGAAACATCAGAGCTGATGCTGAGCTGTTAACTTTCCACCGACTTGGTCTTGCAGCAGAAAGCTCAGATCTTCCAAGGTATGGTATAGATACTTAGCAGCAGCCAATACGATGGATGAAAGCAGGGGGTCTAAGGGTGCAGTAGACTTCAGTCCACTTTCAAGTCTACTGCTCTGCTCATTGTGTGGACTTAGTTGCAGCCCTCTTCTGCTCGGCTGAGTGGAGGGCAGCAGTACCTTCCCTTGCCTGATCCATTGCCTTTCCTTGCTGCTGTTACCAGAAACATCAGAGAGACAGCATCAGGGAATATCTCCTCCGTTATTTTCTCCCTCTGTTTCTGGCAAAGACCTATGGCTCTGTTTCTTGTCACTTTTGGCAGGAAGAATCCAGTGTGCATTTTGTGTTTAAAAGTCAAAACTGAAAGCATATCCCTCCCTTCTCCTTTCCCAAATCCCACAGCTGTCGAGTCAGCTATTTTACTTTCTCAGCTTAAACATGCAGCAGCATATTCTGGTGAGGGGCAAAACAAACAAGCCTCTGGAGGGGACAGACAGGATGAGTAATGGAGAACCAGGGCCACATGCCTCAAGAGGGAATCTGACACCCCACGTGCTGGCCAGGGAACTTGCATCTTGACTGTCACAGCATGCTCAATGCTGTGTGGACTTGGGGACTCAGTGGACTTGTCTAAGTCGTATTGTACTGGGTCTGTTACAAGCGTGGCAGGAGCTGCTTGGTAGAAGAGGAGTATGTGCATTTTTGGTGGAGAAGAAGTACTGCAGGGAAATACTCTGCTGTACTTGATGCAAATGGTACCCCATGAACTGCCTCCTCTGAAGTAGTTGTGCTTGCTTTTGGCTTTCATGAAGGAATGGGGCCTTGTCCTGCTTATGACCCAGAGTCCTCCGGTAGCAGCCGTGCACTGTGACTCAATCAGTGTGTGCACAGCCCTGCTTCCTCCCTCCCAGCCTGCTGTTGCACTCCTCTACAATGGGCAAGGTGGACTGGCCTGAGCACAGCTGTCTGTGTCCCTGGGGATGTGACATTAGCTGAGGTAGGGAACTGTTATGGCTGCATCCCCTTCCTTCTGATGTGGAGATATTTTTCAGGGGAGCACCTGTTGGGTGTTGTAAGAGCATCAGGACATGCTGAGCTTCTCCTCTGCTCCTCTGTTCTGCAAAGGGCTGAGGAAGGCAGGTGTCCCCAGCAACAGTGAGCAAAGAAATCTGGTGTCTCGTGCTGCCCTCCTGCTTCCAGGGACTCCAGGGATGGGTCGGAAGAAGCAGAGCCCCATAGCCTCAGCAAGCACATCTGAGTGGGCAGAGTGTGGCATGCTGAGAGGCAATTGCCTTTGTTATTTCAACACAAATGAATTCAGAAAATTCAGTTTCTGGTGATGTCCTAACTCTGCCCCCAGAGTCACCAGCGCTCTAGTTCTGCCAAAACAAACACAGAAACCTGGCCAAAGAAAAAAAAAGCAAAGCCCTCCCCAGCAGCAACCACAGGTACACCAGCACCATCCTCCTTCAGACCATGGTATCCAGATATCTGCTCTATTTGGATATGCAACTTGGTTAAACAGTTCCACTGCAGAGTCACCAGCATCACACAGGCAACACCACAGTCCCAGTTTTGCCCTCCACAGACAGCCCATCAGAGATGGGTAAAAGTGAAGGCAATGAAGCACAGGCATTCAGCAAGACTACCCTTGGCTCCCAAACAAACATCTGGACATTTAAAATATTTGTCCTGGTTGGAAGCTGCATAAAGGAAGGCAGAAGCATCTCTTTCTCTCAGAGCTGGGGGGCTAAGGGCCATCCTGAGGGCGGCAGCTTTCATACATGCCTAAGGATGCTCTGTCTGGCATCCATTCACCTGGACTCCTATGTATTTGGAAGATGTGTAGAGCTGATAGGGCTGATTTCTTCCCAAAATGACTCTTAGGAGCAGTGGAGCTGCATGAAAAAAGAAAAAGATATTAGTATTTTGAAAACATCTTCCTGTGAGGTCTTCTTATTTTCTCTTTTTTCTTTTTGTTTTTACATTCACGGTGGTGAGGGCACAGCATGAACCACATCAAAAAGCCAGCAAATCCTAGACAGAAGCTGATGAAAAGGGGGAGTATGGGCAGTGAAGTGGATTTTATAGAGTGGGAGAGAAAAGCAAATATGGCCAAGAAAATTAATGCTGGTGATAAATTAAGGCAAGATCAGATGGATCAGCTTAGCTGTGTGTCCTAGACTGAGAGTAAAGGGAAATATTCATTTGGGGTGAAAGTCCCTCAGTACAAAGGGGACTGCAGCCCCTTCCCATCCCTAATAAGTGCATACTCACAAGCTACAATCTAAAATCGTAGCTGTTTCACAGTCTGCTGGCTGCCCCCCCAGCAGGCAGCCTCCCTAGTACAAAGAAACTTTTCCCAAGGGAGTTCATGGTCTCACAGAACAGTGCAAACACCAAGGACTGAGAAAGAAAATTTTGCTAGTTTCAGCTGGCCTGGTGAAACCTCCCTGCTGCTGCTTGGGAAGTCACAGTGCGCGCAGCGCAGCGAGCAGGTCTTGCAACAGTCTGCAACAGAAGCACTACGAGTCTAGGTGTCTGTGCTCTGCTGCCCTTTCTCAAGAGGCAGAGTGAGGCGTGGTTGTGTGCATGATCGTGAAGAAGAAAACGGGGCTACAGCCTGCAGGAGCTGGTGTTTCTGTCTCTCCCCAGAGAGGGATGCTCAGGGTTTGGGGCTCAGAGGGATCACAGCTTCTTTGAGTGCAGCTGCAGATCAAGCCAGCAGGGCTTGGTTTTGCAGCTTCCTTTCACACTTAAGGCCTATTCTGAATTACCGGGAGAGAAGCAAGAGGGCTGGACATGGTTCCTTGGTGCCAGCAGTCATACGAACACCTGGAGTGAGCTGTGGCACTGCACATTCTCTCCTCTGGGCTGGCAGAAGGCACATGCCTCCACCAAGGCCACAAACACAGCCCACCTCTTCCCAACTTGACCTTCACTCTCGCCTGCCCTGAGCAACCCTGTGGGCTTGCTGCTGTAGTGACCCTGCAGCCTTTCCAGCCATACTTAGCAAGGTTAATAGTCATCTCCCACAGTGTAGTTGCTGAGTGACTCCCACAACATGCCATATGATAAAAGCCTATGTCAGGGCAGCTCTGACCCTGCCATCGGCCACCCAGAGCTCAGCTGGCAGAGAAAGACCAAGCCTCCATGACTGTGCTAGTGACAGACCCTGAGCTTCCAGTGCTGGGGGCTGAAGTGCTGCAGCACTGTATGGGCACCTCCAAGACCTGCAAGACTGTGTCTGTGCTATTCCTTGAAAAGTCTCTTCTTTGCCCAAAGAGAATGAAACCAGTCCTGCACCCACCTAAGTACTGCCTCATCAGAGCAAAGGGGACTTTGGCTACTCATCCTCAATGTGAGGATCCCCCAGCCTAGGGAACAAGGCCACACAGCACCCCTAGCCATAAGGCTGCTGATGAAGGAGGAATCCCAGAGCTGCTTGGGCACAACACACCGGATTCAGAGTAACACCGCTCGGCTGACTGCTCACCTGGCTGCTCATCCAGGAGGCAAAGAGGGAGCCTGCTGTGGTATATCTAAGACAGGATCCTACTGGAGAGAGAGAGAGGAAGAGGGTCAGCTGCTGGGTTGTATTACAGCATTGCACACTGGTTTACTCCCTTATCCCTTGCTCTGCAGCACACTCCCAGCACAAAGGACTTGACACCAGGTGATTATCTGAAACTGGAGACACACAATGTTGGTGCATCTCTGGTTACAGATATTGTACCCAAGCCTTTGCTTTTACTGATCATGAGCAGGTTGCCTTGTGGTTTGTTTTTTTTTGTTTGCTTACATAATTAATACAGTGAAATGAAAATACCATCCACATAACTATGAGGATGTCTTATGACCAAACATAGCTACTATTTTATTTTAAGGTGACAGTTACATGAGGTAGTCTTCACTTTTAATTATTCATGTATTGAACACGGCGTAGTTGCACACATCTGCTTAAGGCTTCTCCGATTATTGGCTATTGTCTGTTTCTGGACCTGAGGCTTCCCCCAAGGTTGGAGTAGAAATATTCACCAGCTGCCTGAACTACACAGATGCTGCACATCTGTTTGACAGTGTTTACTATTTGCAGAATTCTTTTAAATAAATATGCTTTAAATCTGAACGTTTGTCATCCTAGTCAAGATGGCTTCCCTGAGCTCTGCTTGTAGGACAGGAGGAAAAGGGAAGAAGCAAAAAAGAAGCAAGGAGAAGCAAAGCAAGCAGGCAAGAAAGGAAGAAAGATGGAAATGGGGAGCCAAACTGAGCTGCACACTATCACACGGTTTATTAATATTTGATCAGCATAATGAATATTCATCCTCATTATTATCTTATGGTTCCTCTTTGCATAGTATGTTAAGCATGAAAAGTTTCTTCTGTGGGCTTTTTCATTGCAAATTTTGCCCCTGGAGAGATTATTTCTCCTTATCAGAAGAGTCTAAGACTAAGGATTAATTTAAAAAAAAAAAAAAAGGAAAATATGTTGCAAGACTGTTCCTTGTGTGTCTCATAAAAGCCAAAGCCAAACAACGTCTATCATACATCTATGACTTACAAGGCTCTGTTGACCAGGGTACAGTTTTAAAGTTTGTATGTGCTCTGAGTTGGTTCTTATCTTTACATAGCAGAAGTGCTACATTTCCATGTGCCAATATCTAACCCACCGGTTAAATTTATTTTGAAGATTATTTAAGAGGTGGATGTCAAACTGAAATGGCACCATCTTGGAGTCTGGCCAACTTCTGTGGCTGAAATGCAGATCAGCAGGAGCGCCCGTGCCCCTCTCAGCCTCACAATTTGCCCTTGGGGCAGAGATGGAAAGAGATGCGGGGAATTGCTCCTGAAAGCTCCTGGCTCCTGGAATGGTGGCAGGATGCCATGTAGCACCTCAGCGCGGCCAGGTGGGCTCTCCCCTGGTGCTGCCTGGGGGAGGCCCCCAGCATGGCTGCCCTGCTGCTGGGACCAGCCATTGCTCAGTAAGTTATCCAGAGTGAGGAAGGGATGGAGCAGGAGAGGAAGAGCAACCACAAGCATTGATTTATTTTTTTAAAGCGCTGGCACTCTGACTTGAGGTGGCCATGGCCCAACATGGCAACCCTTGGTCTGAGGAAAGCTGTGCCACACTCCCAATGCCCACAGTGGGGCCGGCGGCTGCCCACCATTCCCAACTGCTACACAGGGGTCTTCATCCTCTGGTTTGTTCATAGAGGAGAGGAACCTGCATTGTGTGATGGTGGCCAAGCATGTGGGCAGCTTTAGTTTGGGATTGAGAGCAGTGCATCCCATGCCTCTCATCCCTGCTGCCCCAGGTGGGGGAAGCGGGGGCCGGAGCTGTACACTGGGAAGGTCTCTGGGCATTTTTCTCTTCAGATCAATGGGCACTTTTTTTCCTGGAGTGAAAAAAAAAAAAAATAGAGAAGCAGCTCACCAGTGGCAGCTGGAGGGGGCCATAAGGGCCTGCTGCCAAGGCAAACAAGGAAGCCACCTGATGTGACTGGGGTCAGATAAGAGAGCCGTCACTTGAGGAGCAGGTGCTTCCTGTGCTGCGCACCCAGCCCAACCCGCTGCCCACTGCCTGCTGCAGGCAGGCACCCGTGTTTGCTGGGCTCCATCCTGTGTCACCCCCTGGGATCTCACAGGGATGGGATGGCCACATGACACCAACATCAGTAGTCATGGGGAGCTAGTGAAGAAGTGTGGGTGCGGCAGGGAGCAGTGGGGATAGCTGGCTGAGAATGCTGGTCCTCCTGCCCTCACCCAGGGGTGGGGAGCATGAGAAGTGTTGCTGGAGGCATCCCAGAGAAGGAAACTGAGGGTCTGAAGGACATCTGGGGTGTTTCTGCACCCTAAACATGAAGTGAGATGGTGAGCCTGGGGTGGGAGAGCCTGGGGATAATTTTTGTGCTTGCAGGGTCCAGATAAAACCAGCCAAGGGTTTCAGAAGCTAGTTTTCCTCTTCTTTATGCAGCTGAAGGAAGTCTGGACCCCATTGCAAGGGAGGACCTTGCCTGGAGGTGCCTTAGAGAGACCCAGGTGCATAAGGGGACACCTAGGTCACTCAGAGCCAGCCCCTACCAGCCTGGGACAGCCCATCTCACCCTCTACCCAAAGGCAAGGCAAAGGTCTGGCTGCCAGGGGCCCTACAGCCAGCAGGAGGATCTGCAGCAGGGTTAGGTGGTGCTCTGTTTTCTGACAGTAGCCTCCTCTGTATGCAGCAATATAGATCATATTCATAAGGAAGGATGAGGTCAGCACTTCTTTTGGAGTCCATATGTCAGCTGTACTTCAGCAATTGTGCTCTTTGTTTACTGCTGTCACTCTTTTTTCTCTCCTGGTAAAGCTACATTTACTGGAGATCACAGATCCCCCATCCCTTTAAAAACATACTGTTTCCAGACCTGTATGAAGATGAAAGGAGGGATAAATAGGAAACCCAGAATGCATTTTTCCCTTCCCTGTGCACAGACAAGATGGGAACATAAGCATTCAGGCAAGAAGCTAAGACCAAGTCTGGTTTGAAGGTTGTACAGCTATATTGTCACCCCATGCTATAGTCTGCAGTATGTCACACAAGGCAGCGACAGACCAGGGGCTGCATTCCCCAGCAGCCATGTCCTCAGTCTCCCCTCTAGGAAATCCACAGCGGATAGGAAATGTATGGACAGAGAGGAATATACTTGGGAGCATATGCAGTGCAGCTCCCCCACAATGTAGGTATGTGATGTTATCCTCCAAGATATGGAAGAGAAGCAGGCCACAAAGAACAGCAGGTGGCAGCTATTAATGAGTTTTCTTAACTGGGCATAAACTGACTGAACTGACTGATGACAGCCTTTTGTTTAACAAGTTAGCATTTTACCATGCCACTTTCTAGTAGTAAGAGAAGGTTCGTAGTCTCCTAGAAATGGGCAGAAGGGCCCTCAGGAGGTAAATCTGGTCCTACCCATGACTAAAGGTGGGCTCCCAACTGCTGAGGTTATGCTTGAAATAGTGAGAATGCATTTTCATGAAGAATGCTTACCAGTAGCTACAGGAGAACTCAAGGTTTGAACACCATGTCTATTCCTCATCTCTGTCACTGCTTTGCCTTGTGAATTTGGATAAATCAGCTTTGCAAAAGTATGGTGATAAAATAATTGCCTACCACAATGTGATCGTTTCAGACCACTGATTACTTAGTCCCTAGCAGATAAATATGCAACTCATTGTGAGTGGGAGAGGGAAGTTTTTCAGAGGTGAATGAGTTAATGCCATAAAGCTCTCTGAGAGCCCTGGGTGATTAATTAGAGCTAAGACGAGATTTGTACCTGAGGGCTCTCTACTGGCTGATGAGCAAGCAGATCAGAAAGGCCAGATGTAACCATTACAAATACGATTGTGCTTAGAATGTCAGAAATTTCCAAAACAGGCAGAAAGGCCATTGTATTCCACATAGTGCTCAAATGCCATGTCACTTGGGAAGCGCTGCATGTATTCCTCTGATCTTGCAGGCACATCAATGGCATCTCTGCTGGATCGTGTTTCCTAAGGGGTCTACTTCAGCTCTAGAGCATGCCATTTGCCTTGGAGAGCCTTGAGGGGCTAGCAGCTTGCTCTACCAACCCATCAGCTGTAACTGCTGCGTGCATCACTTCCTTGGGCTGGGATAGCTAGTGCTGTGGCTGAATGTACTTTTGGGTATCAAGTTCTGGTTGATAGACCTCCCCTCTGAAGGCAGCAAGTTCAGGGTCCTGTCTGCAACCAGTTTTAGGAGCATAAAAGCACACTCTGCACAGAAGAAAACTTCCAGAGGGCACATTGTATAACACAGCACAGACCAGAGGCATCTAAGCAAGCTCCAAATGTATAAAGCTTGGTCTAAATGCAGTCTAAGGGAAAGAGCTTGGGGTTGAGTCTAGGCAAAGAGCTTGAGGTTGACTCTGGGCAAATGGACTGACCTGAGATGGAAGCCCCAGCTTTTTCACCCTAGGTCTGAGGAGAGTCTTTGCCTCAGCCTTCTCCAGTCTAGCTTTCCGTGCCTGTGCCTTGCTCTAAACCTCTGATATTTAGGTACCTGATACCCCTGGCTGTGCTATCTTCCCCTCACAGTCTCTTCTTTAAAGCGTTGCTCCTTGTATTATCTGTGGTTGCTTCCTTTTTACTCCGTTCCCAAACACCAGGTCTATTCTTGGAACGTCCGGCTAGAGTGCTTGTATTGACGTCAAAATTACTCAACAGTTATTGTCAGGAAGGACTTGATTTGCATTTGAATAGAGTGGCTTTTTAATGTCTCAGAAATAAGATGCTGTTGGGGACAATGTTTGGAAAGATTCCCCAAGGTAAATGTAAGGAGGCAAATTGCTTGTGCATCTCTTCTTCTAAGGACTTCTCCAGTGGGGGAAAAAACAACCTGTGTGGAGTGGAAGAATATGGCTGCTTTCTCCTGAAACCCCCTTCCTGTACTCTGTCCTCAAGACCTGTCAGAGAGGCCACAGTGCTGCTCTGGCTTCCTGCCAGGGAGGAACTACAGAGCTCACAGGCCCCTCTTGGAAATACTGAGGCAAATGTGAAACAGTCACTCATGGATGCTCCTGAGGAGGAGAGGTAACAGAGGTTTAATGGGGATTTTCGTGTAAAATAAGTGACCAACATCGTTCTCTCTTTTGGCACCAAAAACCCAGGTTTGGATGCACCTTGGTCGGTTTGTCTCCCAGAATGATCCCCCAGGTAAAAGACAGGATGGGGATCTGGATCTGGAGCGTTCAGCAACAGGATCACTATTTCAGGACTCAAATCTGGGACTGTGAAGTCTCCTCAGCCTTTCACATGCCTGAGGACATGGTGTTATGTCCCCTGCTGTTTGCTGTGTGGCTAATGCCTCAGATGAAATCTTAACGCCATGGTCTTGTCTACGCATGAGTGTTAAGACAGCCAATTGTCAACATTTGGTGAATCTAATGAATGCAAGTCATAACTTAAAGCTTGCTAGCTAAAAGAAATTGCTGCAGGGAAAACACTAATTCAACCCATGGGACAAGACTGCAAGCTTTATCAAATCAGGCATTTTTTTATTATTCTTATGCCTAGGCTTTATGTATTCATATAGCTGGATATCCAGTGCTTTTGTCTGTGTCTGTGAAAGTTTCTCATCAGCTAGAAACTGAAATGCCCCTTTTTCCATCGGCAGTAGAGAACTTGGTGCTGTTCTGCTAATGGCAGTTCCCCGTGAAGCAGGCTGTTCATTAATTACAGAATATTCTAAGTTGGAAGGGACCCAGAAGGATCATCCAGTCCAAGTGAATGGCCCATACAGGGATCAAACCCACAACTTTGGCACTATTAGCACCATGCTCCAACCAACTGAGCTAATCTCAGGGTCTGCAGATATGCTCTCATCTGGTGAAAGGGAGCACGGGGACACACAGGGTTGCAGGAACTAATATCACCTAACTAATAGCCTGGGCTTTAGTCTCACTAGTATTAGAAGTTTCTGACATGTGGAACTCGAATGGATGCTGCTTTTCTGCAGGGGTGGATATATTCTGGGACTCACCCAGACAGCTCTGGTACATGGTGCGCTCATTTTTAAGCAGCTGTGCCAGTAGTAGAGGTTGAGCCTTTGGCTCTTGCATGATCACTTGATTCTGCTGTGCCTCATTTCCCCACCTGTGAGATGGGGATGACAGTTCTGCCTGACTTCTTTAGAAGGACCTGTGAGGATTCTTGGCTGCAAGTGTAATAGGTGCCTTGTAAGTACCTATGGCCAACAGAAAGCACCTTCAGGTAGTACCTCTGTGCAGCCTGAGATGTTACAGGCAGCTTTTTCCAGAAATCAAGCAGGGTGCTGAGAAGATCTTCAGAGCTATCCTAGGGCTCTGCATTCTCCCCAGACATACAGCTCCAAGGGTGTCCCTTGCTGGGTCTGCCTAGATCACATTGTTGAGGTAACCAGACTCAGCTTTTCTATTCCAGCTCTTCCTTGCTCCTCACCCAGCCCACTTCAGCAATGTACTCAGGGCAATGAGCCAAGGTCTTATTTTCTATCATGCTGTTACCAAGAAGGATGTGAAGCTTCCCAAGCTCAGGCTGATTGCATGTTTGTTCTGAACAGTGCCCTTGTTTACAGATAAACAGACCATGGTCCCATCCATGTGCTGCGCACAGAGCAGTGTGGGCTGGGCTGACCTTCTACTGCGCCTCCCAGGTCTTCCGCTCACCCGCCTTTCCAACGGTGGAGGTATTGCCATGTCTGTTTTCCTTTCTGAGAGTCTCTGGGGAGGTGAACTTTAAATCCTGCCTAAATTGTGCAGAATTTGTTGGCAGAGACACCGCCTTGGCCTGTTGTCCAGCCAGACCCTCCAGGCAGCATCCCCAGTCAGCACTGCCCATGAGAGTGGTGTGAGGGTGCCCCTGGCAGAGCGAGGGCCAGTGCCCTCACAGGATCACAGGACTTCGAACTGCAGATGCCAGTGCAGACCTATGAGGGACACCAAAATCAATGCCACCATTCAATTAGCAGGCTCACAGCAGTTGCTCCTTTGGAATTCCCTCTGGCCTGGACAGCAGGGACACATGCCAGTGGGACACGTGATAGGCAGCTTCTGTGCTCAAAGAAAGGGCCCTTCCTGTAGTGCCAGGAAGCTGCTAATAACTTGTATGTGACTGAGGACACTGCTCTGCGATTCGGGTATCTCTGGCATACCATGTCACCCAAGTGTCTTTGCTAGCCTTCTCTGCCCAGGGGAAACTACTTCCCTGCCCCAGGTTAACTACTACTTGACTTGATGCCTTCAAGGCAGCTTGGTGAGGAAAATCCCTGTGGCAGGGGAAGAAGAGCATGTTCCCAGCTAAAACCTCCATGCTCAACCTAGGTTGCAGGGAATGGATCCCAGAACGCTCATGGAGAACACATCTGACTGGCTAGACTCAGCTCCCACTTGCAGTATCTCTATGATCCTGTGCAAAATGTCCCTGACCCATCCCATTCCTCATGCCTGTTTTATTAATCCATACTGTGTCAGCAGCTGCAGATGCTGGCTGATGAGACATCACACAGCCCGGTATATGCTGTGTAGCTTGGAAACATTTACTGCTTGCTAAACCAGAGTCTCTTGTGTTATTACAGGCCAGAGAGATTCTCATCCCTAACCTCTTTCTCTGCTTTTCCTTGGTAGCTGTGTGTCATGTACAGTGCAGTGCAGTGCTATCAAGCTGACCACACACAATGTCAGGAGGAGGGTTTTTTTCTATTTACCCCCTTTAATGGCAAGATACAACTCCAGCTCAGTTTTAGCTGTAAGAAGCAGACACACATCCCAAAAGCAGAACAAGGCATGCTTCACCCCTCCACTGTGCTGGAGTAGGCGGATGGCGTTAGCACTCTGACTCACGGTTTGGAGATGGGGATAAGAACTGAGCTTAAACCCGGTTTAGCTCACCCAGCTGGACCTTGTCAGGGCTGATGTGACACTGCTGTAAGGAAGCTGACACTCCTGGGGCCTGCACCCGGGACACAGAAGGCTTGAGGGGAAGGTCACATTTCTGGGCCCCCAGAAAGGTCCAAAAGGGCATCACTGGGGGAAGTCTTACTGCAGTCTGCACTGTCACTGGTGCTGGTGGCAGGGAAGTCCAGGCAGCCAGTTTCTTCTGGTATGGGTAGTGCTTTGCATGCTGGGAGAGCTGAGAAGCCTGACTGGGTGAAAACCATCAGGATGGCACTGGAACAAGGGAAGGCAACAGAAGCAAGCATCCAAGGAGGACCATAAGTGTGTGAGTGATGTTCACTGACATTTCCCATGCCCAGGGAGAAACTAAGAGATGCCCCAATTCTGCTGCAGCTGGCAATCCCCTGTGCATTTCCCAAACCTTCCCAACTGGTATTGCAAATGTGAGTTTGGGAATTGAGGGGTTTAATGTAGTGTGCCAAAACAAGCAAACTCAGCAAATCCCAGAAAAATAAGTTGCATCGTTTTGCTTAGGAACACAAAACTAACACCAAAGGGAGACTTCAAAACACTGCAAGATTTTGCAAATTTCTGATGAAAACTAGTTAAAAAACCTACATCTGTTTTACCTCACTGGGAGGTGCTTTTGAAGTTCCTGAGTCCATGCAGGTCAGGTGCTCTGGATTGTTCTGACCTGCTCCCCTCTACCATATGATCTGCTTTCGTCAGGACAGACAATCTAGGCTGTGTCCAGCTCTGCTCCTAGTTGCTCTGTGAAGCTGAGATGAGGAGTCCAGAGCAGGCTTTGACCCACTCAAACCCTTCGGTCTCTCCAGTTGCATCTAGACATTTTTCAGATTAGTAAATGGGGTAGTGCTTGGGAGGTCAGTTCATTCATCTCATGCAAGGACCTGAACCCAAATCTCAGTCCCACATGCATACCTGTTCTCATTTTTGTGTTGAGGCAAGAGGCCTCACCAGGGGCCTCAGTGTCCAGGAGGCAACACCATCAGAAGTTATGTGAGAGCACACTGGGCCCAAAAATACAGGTGGGAAAAGAAAGCCCACTCCTGTTGCTGCAAATGCAATGCTTTGGAGAATTCAGCACCTCGACAGTTAACACTGCATGTACAGTTCACAACCTCCTGGTACCTTCCAAGTGTGGCTAATCACTCACAGCCCTCCCCAGACCTCCTGCCATTGACATGGACTTTCTCTTTATAGCTCTGCTAGAGCGTGTTCAAGTTTCTGTCAGAACCAGAAACATGCCACACGCTGCTCTAATCCCTTTAGCAGTGCACAGGCACAAGCAGCTCTCCAATAAAAGGGTGAGTGCCACCCCTGAACTTCGCTAATTCGTCACGGTCAACAGGATTTTTTCCCTCTCTTTCACAGCACAGCAGTAACTTAACAAGCCTTTGATGTGCAGGCTGGTCCCTGTCGAATCTACAGGCTGATGAAAGTGCTGAGGGCAGCAACAGACTGGGGATGCTCAGCTGGGGATGCTCAGCTACAGAGTGAAAACAAGCTTCCCTCTTAGCTATCCCGGTCACCCCACAGCAGAGAAAGGAAAGGAAGAAAGAATAAAGAAAAGGAAGGGTGAGGAGGAGGTCTTTCCCAAACCACCTCATATCATCCCTCCAGGCTCTCCCTAAATGCAGTTTAGGTACTTCTGTATCCTACAAGGCAAGAGACCACCCACTTCCCTCCATCTCCATCCTCTGGCAGCATGGCAAGGAGTAAAACATCCTCAGTCTGGTTCTGTCCTCCTGGCAAAGCAGCAGGGCTTGGGACTCCCCAGGTCATCCCTGTTAGATTTACAATTTGTAAACGCTTAGACAGATGGGCCTGGCTAGTTCCACAGAAATGCTGTACAGGATACCGCAGGGGCCCTGCTGAGCAACATATTTTTTCCTCTGCGCCTTGCAAATTGCAGCCAGCAGTGAGTACGAGCAGGTTTTTTTAACTCCTGTGTTTAGGAAATCTCTCTGCCATGGCTGGTGAAGAAAGAAGAGCTGCATGTGCTTTGGGTGTCAGCGTGAAGGTACATGCTGAGCTTGCAGCCACTTCTCAGGCACATGAAATAATGTGCCTCACAGATTGAGACATTGAGTCCCCAGTGATCCTGAAAAGTTTTCTGAAAGTAGAAGGGGACTGTGGGCTCACTCTACCTGAAGTCCTACGATAGGTCCCACGATTCATATGTGTGTTTGTGGAACACATATTTATCAGTTCTGAGTAATGGATGGGATATCTGGGAGGCCAAGACTAGCTTTTATGAGGCCATGCATGAAGCCCCATCTGTGCTACTCACATTAGCTGCCAGTCTTTGCCATCTCCTTTCTGCTTGGAAAACCCTTCAGGCTTATATAACTCGTCTCAGTGCCTGTGGGCCTCAGTGGCTTTAGGAAGAAGGCAGAAGGTGAAATTCAAGAACAAATTTCCCTGTGGATTATGGGGAGAGAGCACAAAAAGTGAGAACAAAAACCTCCTTGGATGAAATTGCTACTCCCACAGTAGGTCTCAGCTTACCAGGGTGTCCCTCTTGGAGTATTTGGTATTTGTCCTCACAAATGACAGTGATGGTGGGTGCTGGTACTTGCTCAGTAAATGCCATGGCCCTGCTGTACATGTGCATAGGTGTGCCACGAGAGTGGCTGTGAGCCTGTTGAGGTGTGCACTGAGAGTGTGTAGCACACAGGAACCAGTGGCAAGGGTTGCTTAGATGACACATGCTGGTTTCTCAGAAACAGCAATGCAAGTTCCACTTTTAAGCACTGTCAAGTCCATTTTAAGGGCCTAGAAAGGATTGTGTACACACGCTATGTTTATTAAATACACATACAGTTAAACACAAGTCAGGATGGCTCTTTTCCTTTCAGGATGGTGACCCTGGTCTAGGGAAACTGATGAAACCCTACAGGAGGGAGATCTGAGTCATGAGAGTTTCTCATGGAAACTTACTTCCTGGCCTCCTTTTTGCTGTGGACTGAGAATAGGAGATGAACTAAGGCATGGTGGAGGGAAGCTGCAATAGCATGAGCTCTCTGAAGCACGATAAGCAATTTTCATTCCTATTACACATGTAGTCTTCCAGTATCTACAGTGTTTCCTGCTTCTTCTTTATCCCCTTTGTCCTCCTCACTCCCAGCCCTGCTCAGGGAGCTGCCTGTGGTCTTTGGTCACACATCCATTCAGTAACTTGCAAAGTCCCATCATTTATAATTCTTAGACACACAAGCTGCCACTTTCACATACGGAAATTCCCAAAGGTCAGAGAAGGGAAATGGTTAATTCCTTTTATTCAATGCCTAACCTCCCCCCTCGTCCCCCACTTCCCACCCCCGCCCTGTGTGAACAGGAAGCTTGAAAAGGAAAAGCATTCTGAATCCAGCAGCTGGGAACGGAGGAATCCTGGAACTTTATGCTGCAGAAGCTCAGAGACAACAATAAAGGTTTCCCCACTGTCCAAAGAGCAAGTACATATATACCTATATATATATAAATATATTTTTATATATATAAAGAGTTATCTCTTCAAACAAACACATGGGGGATGGGAGGCAGGCAAGTACTGAATTGGCTAAAGCTCTAGCAAGCACTGGGAGACCTGACTGCATCAGAAGGCCAGTAAGTTGGAGAAGCTGGGGAGAAACCTAGCCAGGTGATGCTCATACAGGTGTGATTTATATTTTGCATGTGTCTTGTTTGCACTGCTGAAAGACGTGATTCCAAAAAAGCCCCATTTCAAATGTTAAGCGACATGGGAAATGGTCCTGAAGGTAGTGGGCAGGGATGTTTCTCTCTTTGTAAGACCAGCCCGAGACATCAACATCTTACATCCCCTTCAGATGGGGAATTTGGGGTGGCTGAAATCTGAGCTACCTTTGGACTTTTGCCAACCTGAGTAGGAAGATGGGAATGAGGATGATTTGGTTAGAAAGTACCAGAGTGCCTGCCAGGACTGATGGGAAGCCAGACTCGTGCCCCAAGGAGTTTACTTGCTAATTGAAAGCAGAAGCCTGTTAAAACAACTTTCCAAGAGTCTGGCACTCCAGAGCACATGCCTATGCTTTTGACGCTGTGGTAGAGATTCTTAGAGATCCTTATGGAGGGTGTTAAGATACCACAAAGTTTCAATGAGTAATGTGAACAAATAATCATCTGAGAGGCAAAGATAACAAGCTCAGTCACGTATGCAGCACTGAGGGTGAAAGAAGAATGAATTTGGCATGAATAACTTGGAATATATCCTCCCACTTTCAGAGGCTGTAGCCCCAGATGAAGGGTCTTTGAGCCTGATGGTCAAAAGGAGCTACTAAAGTTACTTCTGTGCCCTCTCTGTGCATGTCCACATGCAATTGCCCATATGCAAGCAGCAGCAATCTCCAAGAGAGGTCTGAGACCAACCTACAGCTTTACGGGAATGCAGATGCTTTAGGTGGAGTTTAACTCTGCAAAGATGGAGTCTGCTGCTGTGACTCAGACCTGCTGCAGCATGCTGCAAACCTCAGCACCACAACCCTTAAACTAACTCAAACATGATCAGTTGAATGTTTTATTTGAGTCTAGATTAAGGTGCTCGCAGATTCTGTAGACTGCCACCAGAGTGATGCAAACAGAGGCAACATAGCCAAGAAGCTTTACCAAAATTGATTACTGCTTAAAAAGCCTTCTCTAGGCCAGCTAGGGTGAGCACTGGCAGTTACATGGCAACAGGAGAGGCAGGGACCCTGCATTTTATTTCCCTGCTGATCCCTTGAACAATCTGTGTCACTGCTCCATGGCATTGTGAAGAGCTTAGGGCTCCTTGGAGGAAGGAGGTACCTGGAGAGGTGCTATTCCACAAACTAGAGGGCACAGCCCATCCGAGGGTTGCCCTGTCGTCCACAGCACTTTGCTCTTTTACCTTTCAAGATCTCAGAAAAAGGAGGGGTATGAAAACTACCTTTATTCAGCCTTCATGAAGTGTACAGTAACAAGCAGATGCATGCAACCATAGCCATCAGCAGTACTTACGTGTAATGACCACCTTGTCCTGTGAAACACAGGGTCCTGCTGCTCCCATGTTTATGAAGGGCTTCCACAACTGGAGGAGGCAATGGTAAATAAAAGAATGATCCGATGGCCCCAGTTATACCATTCCTCTGCATTTGTTACCCTAAATCTGCTCAACTATGCAAAGTCATGTTTGTACTTGGCTCACAGTGAAATTCATCACAGTCATCAGATATTTCCCCTTCGGAAACTTTGGATATTCTCTTCTGTTTACAAATCTGCATTACTTGAATGCTGCCACTGCTAGGATGTGATATAATGATCAGACTCTCAGGCCTACTGTGTCTCAGGGGACCCCACCCTGGACTCCCTTATGGGCTGTGCCAGACAGCCCTGATGCCATCTCTCCCACCACTGACAGAGTGGAAAGGGGCATTGGCAGCGCCTGCTGCCCTCCAGCATGCCCTGGTTGGGGTGGCCCCAGGGACTATGGGCAGATGGCATAGCTTAAAGCAATCTCACCCCAGCCCCAAGGCACTGCTGGCACTGCACCAGCCTGGATCAGATCACAGTGAGTCCCCTGCTCTGAAAGAGCTGTCAGGCTGGGAACCAGGAGCACATTTTACCTCGCTGCAGACCCCCTCAGTGCAGAAATGTCTCAAGGTTTTCTCCCCACCAGAGCTGTTACACCATTTACTTGTTTCCCTCGCACTAAGCGCTAACTGACATGAACCTGTGGTTACTGGTCTGCATGCTGTCCCATCCCCTTGCTCAGTGCATTGTTTTGCCATCCATTCACCAGCCCTGGGTCCACCATCCATCTGCAGGGTTAGGATGCACAATCTCTGAGGAGAGGCAGTGTCCTGCTGTGTTTAAAGGGGAAATAGTAAATGCTGCTTGAGTCACTGTTGATGCAAATACCACATCATATTTTACAATTGCTCTAAGGCAAGGCTTCGTTAGTAGTATTTTGCGATCTGACTTTAGGGACTGCTTTCTGAAGTTTTCCTCTTTTCCCTTTTCTTTCCCCCCCCCACTGTCTTGTTTGTAACATCCCTTTTGAACTTGTGACAATAAAATTTCCTTCCCCACTGATTTAGTCCTTTTCCACTTGGCACACATGGACATTTTCCCTACTGTTTCTATGGAACCAAAGTCCCCATGAGTCCCTTTTGTTTACTTCCTTGCAAGTAGCCGAGCATCATCAGTGAGGTCAGAGGGAAGGTGCATGGCTCTGGGAATAACAAGAGCGATGCTGCCAACACCAATAGGCTGTTAAATTAACCTGCCTTGACATCTCTCCCATTTCAGACTCTCTCTTTAAAGATAACAGGGTTTGTATATTTCTATCCACCAACATACTTCCCAATTTCCGCTGGCACCCAAAATGAAAGTACCAAAATACTATAAGAAAGTCGTAATATTCGTGCAGTATCTAAGCCAGTGAAGATAGGGATGAAAAAATGCCTGACTTCAGGAACAGGTCTGATTAGCTTTGGGATACAAGACTCCTGTCGTGCCCTCTCTGGCACAGCATTGTGGCACTAGTTGGGTCAGCTTGTTCCACCAACACCACCAATCTGCAGAGGCTCACCAAGCCTAGGGACCAGTAGAACAGCTCATACCATGTTCAGATACAGACAGTTATTTTGTTTGTGAGAAGGGGGAAGATTAAACAGAAATGTTTTCCTGAAGCATCACTGGCCATTGCTGGAAAGGGGATATGAAATTTTTGGGGCAAGTGGTTTGATCCTGTGTTGCAGATATTTTGCTTCAAAACGATCTTCGCTCGGCAGACAGAGAGTGCTGCACAGCTGGGTGGCACCTTGGGCAGGAGCTCCCGGACTCAGCACAGAACAACGCTGCTGGCTGAGCCACACCAGCCACTACACTCCTGGGTCAAGCTTGATCAATTTTGTCCTCAGACTCATCCAGGAGAGATTCCTGACTAAAAATAGTCCAAACAGGATGAATGTGAGAAAATACATAATTTCAAAAAACTTCTGCCATCTGAAAAGATCTGTAATGCTGTCTCAGACTGGACACTGAGAAAGTGTTACATAGTCAAGTGAGTTGCAGTAAAACAGGTGAAGTGAAATTGGCTGGTAGCAGCCTGCAGGGACGATGGTTTCTCCACTGCTGAACCAGGTGGCTGCATAATACCCCGCGATTAGCACCCACCGACCCTCCCCAGGCCTGCTGGCTGCGGGGACAGGTGACTGGCTAGCAGGGGACTCCTCACATCAGCTTGGCTCCTCTTACACAGCAAGGTCTTTATTAAGCTTTCAGGGGGGTTGTGTGTGGTGTTTTATTGTCTCCCTGTTTGCAATGCCGAGCAACAGGGTGGTGCCTGGTTTGCAAATCTTCAAGCAGAGGCAGCTGTTGTACCTGGCTAGTTTTAATCACTGCTATAATTTTGATGATGTTCTTTTACCTTTTAGCCCAATCGCCCTCATTCTTCTCTTCACACATACCTCAGACCTTGCCTTGAATGCAACTAAGATGAGCCCATGCCCATGGGAGTCTGGTCCCCTATATTTGGGACATCCTTCCTCTCTCTGATCATCATAAATGAGAAGCAGCTTGGTTGAAATTAATGACCTAGATATGGAGATGCTTTAAGGAAGACAGTGACCATTGTAAAGGTCCCTGTGCTACCTTTCCTCCGCAGACCAAACCAGGCTGAGATGTGCTGTCTCCCAGGAGGGACATGGGTGTGGGAGCAGATGTGCTACCACTGCCAGGCTGGGTCCCCATCTGTGGAGGTAGTCTCCACTGAGGACATTACCTGGTCTTTTCAGTTCATGTTTCCATATGAAATATGCAAATGCTTTGCAAAATACAGTGAAGAAAGCTAAATAGAAAATTTCCCTTTGAAAACATTTTTGTTCATGTTCTTCCTTACCTCCAGCTCCAGCTCTCCTGTCCTTCCCTTCATGCTCATTTTTTAAAGTGAAGGGAAAGAGAAATAACTTGAGAGAAAGCAGAACATCCTCCACCCTTCAGATTGTGTTGTTGATAAACACTTTTCACTAAAAATTGCTTTAGAAATAGACAGTTGTTTAGACAATAAAGAAAACCCTTATTGTCATGTGTTGTACTATTGCAGCTGAATCCCTGCTCACCGGGGAAGAAATAAGCACATATGGAAATGCTGGTGATTGCTCTTGAGCAAAAGTCCCCGCTCCAGGGACTTTTTGGCTGCAGCCACCCATCCCAGGCAAACTTGGCTTCCCACCACCCATGGAAATCTCCTGAAGGTGGGCAGGGGATGGAGCTCCATACAGGACTTACCAAGCACAGCCATACCAGTGTCATTTTGTTTACAGCAGCTTGTAGTGAAATGTTCAGCCTATGTCTACAGCGAAGTAGAAGCAGAGACATGTATGTAAGCTAGTAGGGCAGGAAGCTCAAGGTAACTTTGGTCCTTCTGAACCCAGATGTATAGAGGAGGAAGCCCCACCCCACCATGCACAGCAGCTGAAGGTTTCCCTTCTCCTCGATGAAGACCTGACTGAACCACTGTCTCCAGCCTGCCAAGAGCAAGGTGTGGTGGCAGGGCACTGCCACACACTGGCCTCTTCTACCCAGCAGGGTTCAGTGTCACGGAGAGGGATCCCAAGCCTACCAAAGTGTTTCTCTGGGTTGGCATGTGCAGCTGGGGCCATGAGGCTTCTTAGCTTTCAGGGACCGGCACACCTGCCAGGGTTGCAAAATTGAATTTCTTCATGCAGGGAAGGTGTGGGTGGGGAAGAAGCCTCCGAAATCTAATCTCCACCACATCTTCCATGCTACACCTGTGCACAGAGACTCAGTTGGACACAAACTGTGAGGCATCAAGTTCATCCAGATCAACTTCAGAAAAACACAGTGTTCAGTACCTTGAAAATTAAAGTGGTCTGGTGATGGAAATAGGAAGCTGCTGAAAAACAGACTAATCATGTTGCTTTGTATTGGCTCTTGCAATACAAAAAATATAGCAATGAAAAACTTTTCACTTCCCAAGTTCCTCAATATACTTCCTTTTACCTAATTTCTCTGTTATGCAAATACAATTTCTGTTCCCATGAACAAAGAGGATGCTTTGTTTTGGTTTCCAAACATTATTGGGAAGGTGACTTTCCAGTTTAATCAGTAATTACATTCAGGTCTGGCTGCTGTGAGATGGAAATTATTTCTATTTTTCTCCTCGTAGTCTCAAAATTTCTACCTTCTGGGTAGAGTGGGACAAGAGGGACGATGTTGGCATTCTCTAGGTGCCTTTGGAGTATAAGGCTAATTTTAAGAAATGACATCAATATTAACAGACCTAAATCCAAGTGACTTTCTCAAATGACTAAGACCAGGTTCTTAAAGACAGTCAGATGTTTCATTTTGGGTGAAATCAAGGAGATTACGTATTTGCATGTCCTTTCATACAGTTGGACATAAGTCCCTTTTGAGAACAGAGCACGAACTCTAAATCACATAGGCACTTTTGCAAGCAGAAGTTGAGAAGCCTGATGCCGATCTCTGTTATATCGGCATGAAGCCAGAGTAAGTGCAGCAAGGAGTTGGACCAGAGCTAAAGTTGAAGGGAGGAAGTTCAAAAGCTTGTTTGTGTTCTCCGGAAGGCAAGCATAACTCACTAAACAAATGTCAGGAGGGGTCACATCCCGCTCTCCTAGAAGCCAGACAGGAATTAACCTGAGAAGAAACCCATGTCAGAGGTGAAACACAGGAGGCTGAATTTTAAGAATATAAGTGGATGATTGAGTGCATAAAAACAACAGAGGAAAACAAACAGGAGCTGTTGCATTGGGGTTTGCCCCTCTTTACAGAACATGCATACATCTCAAAGGGTTGCAGTTGCCAGCCTGTCATTGCAAATGAGCTTCCTTCACAGGGCTCCTCACAAAATACACTGTCTAAATCCCTACAGCAACCAGGCCACTGGAACTACAGCATTTGTGTCTGAACCACTCTGTCTTCTACTCAGAACCCCTTCCAATGCTTTGGCTCTCCTGCATGTGTGCACCTGCCTGGCCATTACCCTTTCACAAACCTGCTGAACCTTCAGTGTCTTTCTTGCAGCTATCAGCCCTTTGCACTGCCTCAAGGAGAGCAGGGTAGCAGTCAGTCACGAGGATGGCTGATGTTGTAGGGCTGCTGTGCAAGTGCAATGCTCAGAAGGAGAGCAGGGCTGAGGGAGAAATCCACTTCCATACCACATCACAAGCAGGAGTTTTCCAGCCCGGGGAATAAGGAGGCCACTGTCATCCCCACAGCCATCCCCACTGCCAGGGACCTGCAGAAGACAGGATCAAAACTATTGCACTTATTTGGTTTCTCCATTTTTTTTCCATTGAAGGAGAAATAGCTAGTGAAGTGTCCCAGGTTCCCTTAAGAGCATTGTCTGGTTGGTGCTGTATGCTGGGTAGAACTGTAGCTGGAGATAGAGCATGGGAAATGTAGACAAGGTGACTGCTGTGGGCAGCACAGGTGAGGACTGAGACCCAGGACTGATTTTGAACCCCTGCTCTTGTGCTGACTACTCTGCAGGACTCATTTTGTGCTGTTACATTGATGGTTTCGCACAAACGCATGTGTTGGAGTGATGCTGTAGTGTAAAGGGTATGTATCTAAGACAAATGATCTATTTTCTTAGTATCTTTAATCCAGTCTAACTCTAAGTTGCCAGCTGACCTGATGATCTCCTGCACTGTACATAGGAATATCACTGTTGCAGAGTGATTCAGATTGGCTTGTTGATCCAGCAGAAAACTAATTTATGGGGGAAAAAAAGAAAAAGAGTTCTGTTGGTTCTTTCTGTAGCCTCTAGGATTGCAAGGGAGTGAGAATTCAGTGCAAGGGAGGTACCAGGAATTCATGGCTAGGAGCAGGCAGGAAGAGCAGGACCACCCTTTCACCAGCAACCCACGGTCAGATCTGATTAAGCCTAAATGGGAAACTGCACCCTGAGGGTCAGCAGATATTATTCCTGGTCATTGCATAGCCTTGTTGTCCTCATCGTTAATGTCTATTTTGCCTGGGTGTAACCCTCCTGGTACAAACACAGTTACTACTGCAACATCTCTACAGGTCTTGGAGAGAGGCTGAGGTTCACTAATTTAAGAGCACATCATCCTCCCAAGGTCTGAGCTTTAGCTCTGAATTGCACAGAGGATCGGCCATGAACAGGGTCAACATGATCTAGATGAATTAAGCCATCCAGAAGAAGAAAGCATTCTAAAAATCACATCCAAATAAATAAAAGGATAAGTTTGAAAGAAGGAAAGCTTGTGAACATTGATAAGGAAATGAGCTCCAGGGGTAAAATAATCAGGAACATCCTTCAGCAAATTGCAGCACCTGAACTTTGTCTACAAATGGTGTTATTCAGGTCATGATGGACTGTCAATCCTGTATGTAAGGGCAAAAAAGTGAACCACCAGGATGAACTGAGAAACTACCCTCTCTGTCCTCAGTTCTGGCTGACAGCATGGGTAATGGTTTATTTTCATTTCTGTATATTTCTTGTCTACCTGGTCAATATTCCTGACAATAAAAGCCTAAGGAGGAATTTCAGTAATAAATTCAGTCAGTCAGACAATAGAGTAGGGGTTTTAGGGTCCCCCTTACTGACCATTCCCAGGGTGTTTGCTGGTGGAAGGGAGGTGCCGATAACCTGGGCAGATATTCAGGCTTCCGTTTGTTTTGCTGTCCCACTTAATCCTCACAGGGCTGAAGCCAGCAATGCTTAAGTTAGATTAATGAGCTGAACTAACGCAAACCTGCAAGCTTCAACTACATACTCTCCTGTTTAATACTGTGAGGTCCACTACCAAGAACAGAAAGTTCAGATACAGGTCACCATCAGGAAACCCCTTTATTCCGCTTTTGGTTTTTCTGCAGCAACGAAGGAAAGATTGTGTCCTGAAGCCCTGGTTATAGGAGGCTATGTCTCTCCTTGGGTTGGGCATGGAAGGGGCTGAACTTATTCAGGTTTTTACCTGCTGCTTCCACCACAGTCTCTGTTCCCAGCCAGGGAAATGAGCAGCAACTCAGCTGGCTTCAGGGAGAAACCACTGAAGGAACCCAGGACAGAAAAGCATCATCTTGGCCTTAAAGGTCTACCATTAAGTAAAAACATTTATTTAGTGTTTTCATTTTGAAGTAGCTGTTGCTGTTCATTCATGGTAATAGAATATTTTCTCTGAATTTTGTTTATTGTATATTATGTATTATATTGTATATTGAGAGGGGTAAATCTCCCCCTTCCTGGGTAACTCAAGAGATTCTGATCAGATATTTTAGGAAATCGCAGTATTGAAAACTCATAAAGAAGAAAGCTGAGTTGCAACTGAAAGAAGAAGGGATGTGAGGAAAGGTTGTGAGTAAATAAAAGGCCATTTTTAAGAGAGACAAAAAAAATTCATCTCAAGGGAGAAAGGGGGAAAGGAGAGGAAGGAAAGGAACTTCCCTCCTGCCAAGTGCATATGTTAACCCCTCCACTCTCTGGAAAGCATCATTTCTCAACAAAGCAAAATGAAAGGCTGGTGGCTGAGCTAAAATGAAGACACCCACTTCTGAGATAGACTTCTGAAAAGTGCCAGTAGAATCAACTGCTCTTCATGCCAACGGGGGTGAAGAGAGACTGACTGCAGTTCAGGAGTCAGATAAACATGTGGAGAGCACAGAAAAGGCAACTCAAATAGTTGGAGAACCAATATCAGCTAATTTTGACTATAAAAAGGATTATCCCAGCTTGGTAAGATTGCTATGATGCTGCAGGAAGTATTTCTCCTGTTTGAAAGTGCATGAGAAGGGAGCATAATTCCTTTCTTCTGTAAATGGGTCATTATCTGTGGCAAAGCACTGCCAGGTGCTCTGTTATTGAAATCTCCTTGCCTACAGTGAGGGACCCAAATCCAAGAGAATAGACATTGGCTTCTGTCACACCAAGTGTTTCACCTACACTCAGAGTGGGAATTTCCAATCATCCTGCATATGATTTCCATGTGTGTGCTGTGAGTGTGCTCCATCTTCCAGATCCACATTTAAGAGGACACTAACTTGTGACCATGTCACCTTTGTATGGTGCCCACAGGATGTGTGTCTCATAAAGAAATACATGGGGCCAAAATTCTGGCTCCTCTACTACCTTTCAGCTACCTGATGAGGCTGCCAAGGGGGCTGGAGAGGCAGCTGGAGGAAAGGGAAGCAGCCCAGATTCCTCCAGCCCAGACTCCTCTTAACTCAGGAATAGGAAGATATCAGTAGCAGGAGCTTAACCAGAGCTACTGTGGAGCCCAGTCAGGCCATGATGGCAGGTAGGACTGTGGCAGCTGCATCTAGATGTGGGAAGTGTCATGTTGCCGACACAGCTTGTTAGGAGAAGCCTGTGAGCCACTGTGCTGGGACGTTTCCGCCTGCTTCCCATACAGGCTGGTGCACACTCACCCACAGCTCATCCCTCCTGGATCCACAGGGTCTGCATTACCTGCAGCTTGCAGATTTGACATGCCCAGCCCAAGAGAGTCACAGAAATAAGCTGGGAAAGCATCACAGCCTGACCTCTCACCAGCAGGGAAATCCCGGAGTTTTGAAAAGAGCAAGAAGAAATCCTCTGCCATCTCGTGAGTTTTCTCCTCCCTCTTAAATTCTTTGCTTGTAGACTTCTCCAAATCTGTGCAAATCTGTGAGACTGCCCTCTGATAGAGCAGTAATGGAAACTTGGGGGAATTTCCCCTGGTATGCTGAAACTCATGGACCATTTAGCATGTTATGATTTGGCAAATGTGACCGTAAGAAAAAAGTTCCTTCTCTTTGCAGATGAGTGTCAAGTCACTGCAATGTCACCACAGCCAGGAGTCTCTGAAAGAAATTGAAATGTGAGGCAGGCCAAAATTTTCCTGGAGCTCCGAGACCATTGGACAGTATCTCTTATTTGGACTGATATAAATCAAGATATATATTTATTGCAGATAGCATGAGGAGCAGACATGAAGAAAGATCAAAGCCTGGATATAACTAACAACAGAAGCTGCATTTATGTCAGCCAGAAAAGGGTGTCTTTGCCCGGATAATGTGTTCAGGGTTTTCTGTATCTCTGAGATTTTATTTTCCTAATCATAAAAATTATAGAATGAGATTGACATAAAGATAAGAGGCAAGTAAAGTAGTACTCTGACTGAGCTGAGAGGGTTGGCACTGACTACCTGCCAGTTCTGACTACCTTCCTCCTCCACAACACAGGATCTTTAGTGCAGCAATGGAAGACGGTGCTGTAAGTGTTATCCCAGGCCCTGTACTTCACCTACCCCTGAGACACTGCAAAAAAAAGACTTTCCTTTGAGACCCAGCTGCTTTATGAGCCTTGTTTTGCTCTTGAATGCCGCTGTGGATACTTGAAGCAGCCCAGTTGAAGACAGCTGAGCTAAACTTGCACCGGATCCCTGACAGCAAGGATTGCAGCCCACCCTTTGCCATTGTGGGGGAGGCAGCATTTCGGCACTGCTGCAACAGCACTGCTGCTCTGCACAACCAGGGTGTGGGGCAGCTTTTGCTGACTGAAGCAAGAAGAGGATTCCGAGGCGCAGCAACCCTGCTTGGAACTGGCAGAAGGCTGGGCACAGGACACAGTGTATGTGGCTGCATCCAGCTCAGGACTAGTCAGAGCACAGGTAAAAAGTGAGTCCAAGAGAGTCCACTACATCTGATAGCATAGGACCATATGGTGTACTCATGGCTCGGAAGGCAGTGCTACCCCTGGGTACAGCATGGGGCAGCAGCCAACAATGTCCAGGGAAACCACTACAGAGCAGCACATCATAACCCCCAAAAAGAAGTAGTAATGACCGCATTGATCCTCCATAATAAAAAAACTGCCTTCAGGAAAACAGAAGGCCAGAGAAGCAGCCATTTGAAATAGCAAATCACAGAATGTTCTGAGTTGGAAGGCACCCACAGGGATCATCAAGTCCAGCTCTTAAGTGAACAGCACATGCAGGGATTGAACCCACAACCTTGGCCTTCTTAGCACCATGTTCTAACCTACTGAGCTAACACTAAATCTGCTCATGAGAGTCTCACTCTTAGTTGTATAGAAGCACAGCTATGTTATTTTACTACCATAGCTAGAAGATTATTTATATGTGCACAGTACAATTTTTAACTCACGTTTCAGGCATCTGTGTTTGCTGGAAGCGGGTCAAGCTAGAAAGTGTTCTAGTTCATGCTGACACATACAGAAGGCTGTTCTCTGCTTCTGCTGAGAGCCTCTGAAAAGAAAATGCAACAGCTTGGAAATAACTATTGAAGTGACAACTCCATCTTGTTTCTTCATATTGGAGAAAGAGGGATGAGCACAGGCAAAGGTAAGTCATGTTGGCACATAGAATTTGGGCTGTCTGGAAATAAGTGGGGATGAATGGAGGTACCACATAAAGGAACTGCAATGTGTCCTTCACAGAAATATTTCAGCCTTTGCATGTTCAAACAACTTTCTTTCTTTTTTGCCTTCATTCTTGTGGCCAAAAGCAGTGTAAAGGAAACAGTTCCTTTCAGTGGAACTTGGTGTATGCATTTCCATATCCATTCCAGGACAGAAACACCTTGAGTTTAAAAATCACCTCCTGTTTGAGAGGCAGTTCCCTCCACCTTCATTACAAGTGAGGAAAAAAGAGATGGTGTCATGACATCATACTTCACAGCCCCAGGATGGAGGCAATGTGAATGCAAACCCAGAGCAGACCAGAATGGGAAACGAGCAGAGTGAGTTCAGGACTTCATGGGATTCTGGTACTAACATCCGCAATAAAACATATCTTTCTGTGTCTACATCACCCTGAACTCCAAGGTACCAAAGACAGCCATTGCTGCGTGGTCATCACTGTATTTCTATCAGCCACTACAAGCCCTGTAGATATAAGGCAAGGATACCTCTGGCACTCCATAATGTGGTTCTCAAGCGTACTTGAAAAACAAGGTGCATTTCTGGGGAATTTCCCACTGAGCAGCCTGCAGATAAGCATTCCCCAGAGGGGTCTGGACCCCTCTGCTAGGATCCTCTGGGCAATGCTGGCACTCAGCAAATGACTGGCATGGTCTTCCCAATGGGCTCGGCATGGTGCTTGCAGAGCCAGAGGTGGTGGGGACATGAAGCTGCTGAAGTCTTCCTATGAAAACTTGTTTCTAGGCTACATCTCCCTGAACTCCTTCCACTGAACTAATTAAATGCTGATTTACAGGAATGGTATTTGTTTTCACATTGTTATTGTTGTTAGCAATTGGACAGGATGACAAAAGGTCTCTGCAGGAGCTCAGTCACACAAATGATTTAAGGACCCAAAGATAATGGCACCACAAAAAATCGTTCCCGTGTCTGGGGTGCTGGTATCAGCCAACGAGAAATGACAGCAATATATCCACCTCAGCAGAAATGCTATGTACTGTTCTGGAGATAAGCATTCTTGCCAGCCTTTTACACATTCACATGTATTACACTTTGCTGTAGTTTTCACTGTGGAAAATAGCCATAAGGATTACTGCTCTTCATCCCAGGTAAACTGCCTTGTTCCAGAGATTTCTGAAGTCCATAACAGAGACTAGGACTGGGGTTGTCCCCAGATGTTAATGATTCAGACACCTCTGTGTGCATCTATCTGTGCTGAGGATAGTCACAAACTCCCAGGTAGTTAGATTAGAACTGAAGTAACCAGGTGTGATGGTTTCAGTCTAGGCCTTCCTGGAGACCAGCTTGTAACCAGGAAGGAACTAGGAAAGTGACCAATGTCTTCCTAATGGCACTCTTGTAAAATATTCCCTAAGGGCTAACCATGGGAAGCCAGTGCACCATAGGTATTATATACACTCACATAACAGAATCACAGAATCATTTAGGTTGGATAAAACCTCTGAGATCATCGAGTCCAGCCTTCGACTGATCACCACCTTGTCAACTAGACCATGGCACTAAGTGCCGTGTCCAGTCATTTCTTTAACACAAATATACCACTTCTTTCCTGGATCCTGATCTGTGGTCATGAATGTGGGTACACAAGTTGTTGCAATTGTGATACTCATTATACTGAAACTGCAAGAGGTGTTCCACCCCGCCTTCCAGATTTAAACTTTGTAGTTTGCAGGCTCCGCGTGGCTTGCAACAGTACTAAGCAAAGAAAATCTGGTTCAGACACTGATTTGATCAGAGCACCCAAGGAGAGAAAAGGGATCCTTTTTGACAGCCAGAAGCAAACATGGATGAGGCTATTGCACAGTAGCACTCTTATCTACAGCCAAAGTGATCCCTTCACACACAATGAGAGAAGACACATAATAGAACAATAGGTAATATTACCTTTACGTTATAACAGTATTTCTGAGTGATGCACGTGAGTTTAGTACTGATCTATTTTACCTGGAACTAAACAATACTAAATGATTTTACTGAGCTTCTTGAAAGTATGTAAACCAAATGTAAAGTAGATGTGTACTGCCTGCTGCAGATACCCCTCAGCTTTAAGGTTTAGTGCTAAGGAGTCTGAAAATGCTGCTGTGGAGCAGCTTTCCTGGTACAGACAGTTATGTGAGGAAGCTGCTGTGAGGGACACCAGCCATTCCCCATCCTAACTCAACACTGCCTGTCCCATTTCCACATTAGAGCCCATCTCCTGCTCCATTGCGACCGTTAGCTTGTCCGCTTGATTGGCGGGGGAAAACGTTTGTCAGGCCAGCTGAAAATTTCACTCCACCCTCTGAAATAGCAGCTCTGCTGCTCATAACATCAAACAACTGCATTAAAACCCATGAGGCTCTCAAGGAAAATATGAAGGGTAGATGGATCATCTACACATCATCTACCCTGATGTCCAATAAAGTTTGAAAGTCTACAGTCTATGGAGTGTGGCCATGCTTCACTGGATCCTGGATCCTGAGGCTGCCAGGCTCCACATTAAAGGAACAGTAGGGAAAAGCAATTCATAGATTTCTCTGATATACACCAGCCTTCCCAGGGACAGCCTTTATGTACTGTGTGATTTCCTCATGGTTTGCCTCTAAAAGATGATTTACTCTGCCAGGCGCCTGCTGCCTGCCCTCGGCCTGCAGTGCAGTGCTGCCATTTGAAAGCACAGTACCCCACTGAGACCCTTCTCTTGTGGGCACAGAGCTGGCAGCACTCTGCTCAGAAGGCTCCCTCCTGGGGCTTTTCGGAGAGTACTTTCCCAGGCTGTGAACCAGTGCACTCAGCAGCAGTCATTTGTATCTGGTATTCTTTAAATGTCTCAAAACCAGCAAATTATATGCAGAAAACAACCTGGGGAACTGCTGGAGGGGGGAGGGGCATCACTTTTGGGTTTGAACTGTCATTTTCTCAGCAGGTGCCTAGTTTCTTTCCTTATAATCTTCACCAATACTTCTAGGAAAAGAAAAAAGCCAGTTCTCTATCCTCTGCTTGGAGAACTCTGAACACATGAAGAGAGAGCAGTACCAGGGAAGCTTTGGGGCATGTCTTCTCCAAACTCCTTTCTATATGGAACTCTATTCTTTCTTAATAAATTGCATGTGCTTCCTCTCAGAGAAGGTAAAACCATTAAAAAACACAGTCCTAACAATGTACCTAATAATGACCGAGTTTGTAACATGATGAAGGTGATGGAGCTGTTTTAATTGAATGTGTCTAATCTGGCAAAGTCAGGATGAATGCAACTCCAGGTAAGGCTGGAAAACAGGTACAGCAGCTGTTTGGACACTTCTAGTCTTGTAGACACTTCTAGTGGACAGGAACCACTATTAGCATGCAGGGACAATACTGGTAGTTATTTGCACAATAGTAGTTGTGCTAATAGTAAATTACAGCACAATTTCCTTAGCTCTCTTGTAGTCACATGACTCCATCTATTCAGCTCCATGATTTCATCCTCACATGGGAAAACCTTGCTTTCCCAGCTCAGTGTCTAAATCACATATTTAATCCCAAAAGGTGTCAGCCCTACATATAAAATTCTTTGTAGAGTGAAGAAGGACACCAGAAAGTCTATCATTGTTTTGAAATGCTTATGGCTCAGACTGCAAATAGATATCTTCCATATCCTCTTTTTTGGATTTGGCTAGCCCATTAGCTTTGTAACATTCTCCATGCATGCAAGCATTTTCACTGCCCAAGTAAAGTTTCTCTATCTCTTGGTCTGCCCATTTAAGTCCATCAATCGCCTCTGTAATGTAATGCCGAGGATACAGGATAAAAAGAATTTTTTCCCTAAGCCAGCACAACAACTGACTCCAGCAGATAACCTTGCTTTACTTCTGAATGTCCTGACTTTGCCTGTCCACCCCATTCATGTATTGCAAAAATCACGAACAAGAATATGCAGGATGAGGAGGCAATTAACTGCAGGGGAATACAATATTGAAATGAACAACAAACACTGGATTCTAGGTCAGATAAAAATCTCTCCTTTGCCTCATCACCTAATTGAAAATACTTCCCACAAACAGTATGGAGTGTTGTCTGCTGTGTGGAAGTCAACTGTACTGAAGGGACTCAGTGATTTCTCAGTGACTTTCTCCAGCCCCTTGGCCAAAGCCAGAAAGCTAAAATGTTGTAAGCTAAGTTCAAAAGGGTAATGGAGCATTCTCCGAATCCCTCCTTATTTCCCCCCCCCCAAACCCCAACAGTTTTGTATAAGGAGGATCCTGAAGAGCATCAATGAAAGCACCACACAGAAGGGATCAATGACTTTCCAATAAGATGCTGCAAACCCCAGGGAAGTTCCCTTCTTTATTAACACAGCAGTTGCACCAGCTTCCTACCTACCATAAGCAGCTCTGGAGAGCAGTGTCAGAGCCAGGAGCCACGGTATGTGCAGGATAACTATAGCTGAGGAGGAGGTTGGCACTCACCTAAAACCTAGAGAAGGAAAGTATCGAGAGGAACCTGCTTTGGATGTAGAAGGTTCCCTGGCAATGGGCTGTGGGGATCTTTCAGCTGAGATCCTATAACTCTGCAATCACCATTCATTGCATCTCAGATACATGCTGGAAGAGGTTATCCTTCCTGTTGCCATAGAGGCCTTCCAAAATTAGTTGATTCCAGCTTTTTATTTCCACACTCCAGCTCTGACATACATGTAATCTCCAGCCAGCAGTCAGTAATGAGGATTTCTGAAGTGCCTCTACAATGAGTTGGTCTACAGACATATAAAATGCTGGTATCACATAACACATCTACCAAACTATAAACGAATGTCCAGAGAAGGGAACCAGAAAGACTGCTGTGTTCTGATTACATTTCCTTGGCTGCTCCTGGGTTACTCAAAATGTTCCAACTCTTCTTCCAAGCTTAATTTAGCAGCACAATATCAGGTAAAGAGCTAACTAGTGACTGTTCACAAGCCTCCACAACGTTACTCTCCTGGATTTGCAAACTTCGTCAGGGATCAAGCCATAGAAAACTTTTCCAACAATCTATTCTACCTGGCAACTGACCTTTGCCATAGCTTTTCTGTGTGGCACACTGACCTAACTACCAGCTCCCCTTAAAAACACCCTACCTCTTCTTCAGTGAGGACAGCAGAAGACACCACTTAGCCCTTGTCACTGCATGTGACATGCTTGCAAATATCTTGCAGCAGCTCCTAACCTTTGGAGTTATTTATTTTTTTAGCAGTTACTGAAGAAAACAATTGCAATCTCCTGCAGAAAGTAGTTGGCAAGATGTCAGCTAGAAATAACTTTTATAGGAAGTTCTTTATTTTACTTTTGATACTGTGGACCCTAGATGGTGGGACAAGAGTAACTCACATCCAGCTAAAAGAAATCAAGTGATAACTCCCTTCCCAGCTGCAGCACAGAAGAACAGCCCCTATGCTCTGCTGGCACTGCCAGGACCAGTGGTCCGAAACCATGGACCTCCAGAGCACACCCAGACATTATGTCTAAAATACAGTCTTCATCATTGCACCCTTCTCAGGTCTGAATCCAGTTCTCTGTAAACTGTTCCTACCTGGATCCTGTTTTGATGCCCTGGCAAATCTGCATTGTATACGTAGTTATCTGGCTTGTCCATATGAGGCACCCAAATTTCTCCCATCGTCCTTTGAGTGGGGCACCTATCCAAGTGATCTGCTTCCATCTCCTTGTTTCCCCTGAAAACATGTCTAGTCTGGATGAATTACTTGCCACTGTCTTTCCCATGTGTCTGTTTGAGACATGCCCAATTTTTCCTCTCACTCGAGGCAGTGCCTCCTTTAGGAAGCATCGTGTCTTGGAAATGTATTGTTGCTCAGGCAGCTTAAAGGCAGGTTCTTGGTCATAGTGACCCTGGCAGCTCACTCAGCTACTCTCCTTTTTCCAGTTTGAGGAGTGTCTCTGTTCTCTACTTTGCATCCCTCCCAACCACATCATATGTATAACCTCCTTTCCAGCCACACAGCTGAGATTCCTGCGCAATGATGACTGTCTGTAGATGTTCCTCCTCATTTCTCTTTGCCCTGTCTTATTTGTTCTCAATCCAACAGTCTCACCACATTATCCTGTGGTCTATTGCATCCCAAATTTCATTGCTTATCATTCCCTGACATTCCCATTCCCATTCCTGGATAAGGGAGGAATGAGACTTGCCCTTACACTGAAGGGGGGAAAGCTGATCTCACTCAAAACTGAGCCCTCTTCAACCCTTCAGGCTGCTTGAAACCCTCTGCCTTTTTGATTCAGTGAGGGAGAAAATCCCACCGAAAGGCAAGAGATGAAACCTTTCTGCACTGGCAGAGCATTATCTAGGGATGTTACCACTACTCATTAAGTATTTAATTTTATCAAAAAGAAGTATTTTTCATCCTCAGGAGCTTTAGATTCTTTACTGGGCTCAGAACTGAGATTGCGACTATTTATGATACCTGAGGTAATCTTTAGCACCTAGACAAAATATATATTTTCCATAGAAGTCACACATCTTCAATAAAATGTGAAAACTAGCAAAGAACTTATGGTTCACTTTGGAAAAGCAAATAAATTACTAACTTAACTGAGGTCTAAATTTAAAGATTTCTAATGCTGTCATCCCAATGCTGGGCTTTCTCCTGATGACAGAGCAGTCAGAGAGAAATTCTATCTCAAAAACTGCCAATTAATTATTTCCCATCTAAAAATTGAATCTTTGTGTTCAGTTGTAGAGGAAAAATTCCTAAAAAATTTGGTAGTAGGGCACTAGGTGCAAAATCTTGAGAAACACATCTGTGCACATTTGCCTTTTCCAGACCCCAGTTGGTTTACACAGGGAGTGATTTCTCTCAAAGGATTCCTTCTCCATCTCAGTCAACCAGAACAAATGGGAGTGGAACTGCCTGTCCAGGCAGCCAGCTGGAAGCTTAGCTCAGATTTTGATGTAGTTCTTTCAACAAACATTTTGCACCTGGAAAAAGCACATGAAAACTTGAGGACTGTGGCTTAAAAATTAAAAGATAGATTTAGGAAAAAGACTCAGAAGAACATGCTGGAATTTTGATGTAGGACAAATCTGGATGGTTCTGTGCACCTTCACATTAGCCCAGGTGCAATGCTTCACTTCTATATTTACCTATTTATAAATATGTATGGTTTATCTTTTACTTTCAATACACTGGATTCCATTTCATCATGAACCTGTGATGTTTGGCATGCATATCACTGGAAACCTAGCAGATTGAAATGATCATCTCTCAGCCTCAAAAGTTGACAACTGGTTTCTGAAAGTGAAACTGGCACAGAGGTAAAATGTCAGCAGTTTTAGGCACAGTTCAAGTGACTGTTCATCCTTTCCACACAAAGTCCAGTTAATTTTCACAAAAAGAGACGTGCTTAACAGCTACTTCTTTCCTGGAGTAAAGACATATGGTCAATAGAACAACTACATTATCAAATGCAAACAAATTCAGCTCTTGGTCTCCATCTAATCATTAATACAGTGTTTATCCATCCCATGTTGCAAGAGCGTAATATGTTCCAAATGGGAATTCTTGAGAAAAAAAGGCCTTCATTGCCAACCGTTTCCCCTCTTCATGGTGAATATTTTTGTTAAGAGCTTCAGGAACTGGAATTTCTCTAAGCAATATCCTATCAACACAATCTAACTTCCCCCCCACCATCACCCCCTGCCCCACACACACATTTCGATTAAAGTTACAGAAATCATGTGTTGCACAATTCAAAGACACTTGACTTCTCTCCTTTATAGTATGTGCGCAGGAAAACCCCTCTCTTGCTTCCTCTCATTCCGGTTTGAGCCTTAGACATTCCAGTAAATAAATCCAGCATTCACATTGGAAAGGAACATAAAACATGTTCAAATCATACACACTCTTTTCTTAATTATTTTGTACCAAAAAGGTCAATGAACGTGCTTTTTCTTCTATGGCTGGAGGGAGTGTTTGTTACTTAATATGTATTGAGTAATACCACATTTGCTATTCCTGGAATCTTCCCATTCTTGCAATGCTTTTCTTACTGTGAGGGTATGTGCCATGTTTCCTTACATATCTATCAGGCAGCGTAAAAACAGTGGGTGATAGTGAAAAATGAAGCTTCAAGATTGTAGCACCTGAGTGAGACAGAAATAGGACATAAGACCACAGTTCTCCCCCTCCTAGTGGAAGATCTCATGTGGTTAGAAAAAATTTACTTTTTGCTATTCTTTTTCGTTGCCTCATTACATGGTGTCACATATATGCTCCAAGCACTGTTCAACCTACAAACTTCTGAAAAGTTCAACCCAATACTTTGGTTCAAGAGGGAATGAAACAAAATGTAGAGAAACACAAGAGAGTCGCACAGTCTCATCCTCTGTAGTAGGAACACCAAGCACAGAATGATTTTCAAAACATACATAAATCTGCTTTTCCTTGGAAGGGAGATCGGAATTACTACAATGTTGGTCTTAAAAAAAAAAAGATTAATGATCCTTTTTCTGTTGCAGAGAGGAATGTAATCTATGAAAAACACTGCAGTTCCTCAGATTGCTCGAATGAAGTGGATTGTTATGCTTATTCTTTAAAATGTAACCTTTATTCCAGATTTAGATTCCTAAACCTCCAGTCAGCAGAGTGTATTAGTCTTGCTGACTAAATGAAAAAAAAATCAATTATATCTGGATCTTCCTTTTGATCTAGATTTTTATAGGCAAAGACAAAATCACTTTTTAACATTCTTCAAGGAGTATAATATTTATTAAACTGAAAAGTGGGGTTTTCATATTTTTTATTCTTCTAGATCTTATCCAACACATCTATAATTTTTCAACCTCCTTCAGCCTCTCCAAGTATGGCTATCAGAAACAGATCCAATAACCCATTGTGGTTTCCACCACTGAAGTGCGTCCTCTCTGTGATCTCCTGATGCATCCTGATTTCCCTTTTTGCACACCACAAGGCCTGTACAGGCCTTTTTTTTTTGTGCCAAATTATCACATTTGGTCATCATACCCAAAAGTTAATTTATAATTCTTCCCATTTCTTTCCCAGATTACCATGTTTCAAGGTGTCATTCACACGAAAGCGATGAATTCCATAGGTGGTGAGGTGGCAGAAATGAAGACCATAAAAATAAGTTTCATCTCAGTCACTGACTGAGCAATCCACTGACTAAAGCAAAGAGTTACAGAGTGAACAAAGGAAATAGCCTACTTCCTAATCCCTACTTCCACCAATCTTGTCCAACAGCAGCAATCAAGAATATGCCTGGAGTCCCATCTTAACCTCAGATTTGTCGTGCTATTGTAGGATTTAAAATTACTGTGATCTATTAGATCACCTTAAAACTCATGCACTTCACCTATCATTTGGAAAAACAACCTGGTTGAACCCAAAGGGTTCACCAGCCAAGCAAACAGAAAAATCCAAGCCATCCTCTTAATAAGCTTAGAGGAATAGGGGCAATTGGGCCAGGCATGGCTTGCCAAAAGGTGAACCATGAGTGCCAGTAGTGGAAAAGGAAAGACTGTCATCTCTGGATAGAACAAAGCACCTCTTTTCCCCCAGGGAATGGTGCAGTTCTGTACAGTGGTGGTATATGTTGTGCGTGCTGTAAAAAGGACCAGGACATTGCTCAACCTGTGCAGACCTAAAGAGACTCACACTAAAGCACAATCTCTATCTTGCAGATGATGCAGACTTAGGTTCACTGCACTCATCTCTCTGTCCTCAATAGTTAGTCCAGGGGAAGGATGAACTTGCTAGTGCTGGCATTGATGTCTGACATCAACAGATGTGATGCTGATGGCCACAGAATCATGATTTCAAGATGCATTAAAACATTTCCAGTTTAAAGCAGGTCCGTGTAAAGACCTGACTCACTCTGCATCCACACTGTAAATTCACTGTCCTGGGAGAAGAGGACTCTGGACCCCAGGCCACCAGGAGATGCCTCAGGTCATTCCTCACTCAGAGAGGAAATCATGGACACCACAGAGCCAACACACCCTGCTCCTACACCTCTCCACCTCCTGCTGCAGCCACATTCCCATTGGCGCTCTGCCTACAGATTTTCAGCCACCCTGACATCCTCCAGTGCAACCCACCTGGGGCTTAGAAGAAGTCAAGGGTGATCCTGCCAGGGGCCCGGGGAAATGTGGCCTGGCCCCGCGTCCCTAAGCTGATGGATGCCGTGGTAGTCTTTTCACTAGATGGAGCTAGCGGATGGGTGCTAGCAAGTCTGCCTTCCCTCCTGGAGGTGCCCCACGGCCAGCACCACTTGGAGAGCAGATGTTATCCCATGCAGACCCCTGGCTCCTCAGGGCCCATACATGGCAAGGAGAGGAGGTTTCGATGACTAACTTTTTGGCTGATGCAAATTCAGAAGAATATGTGAATGAAGTGTTCACAGAAGTACTAGAGGCAATGGATTCAAATGAAATTGGGAAAAAAATGACATTGCTGCAAAGCCAGCTGCCTCTGGTACAGGAGGAGCCAGACAGAGAAAGAACCAAAATAGTGCTGGAAACGGTGCTGCCCACAAATGTCCCAGCAGTGATGAGGTAAAGCTCTGGAGTAAATTTCCATTGTCCTCCAAAAGCAAAGTAAACAGCTGGGGGATTGCTCAACACGAGCTCTGTATGGACAGGGAAAGTGCAGAGGTGAAGTACAGGCCTAAAATAATGCATCTGGCATGTCCAGAGATTGCACCCAAGTTCAGCCACATTTAAACCTGTTGCACTAGAAGGTGGAGAGGTGATGGACTGATAGGCATTCTCCATCCCTGGTTCACAACATCATCTTGTGAGGCAGCCTAGTTAAAAATCCCAGTGCCACCCAGAGTACACATCCTACACCTTCTCCCCTTAGTACTTCATGTCCCAACCATCCCTGCTCAACACCCAACAGCCAAACTCAACACCCCACAGTCCCTCCCTAGATGCCTGTTCCCTCCACCCCAGCTTCCTGATCCCACCACTGACCTCTTCTCCATTCTGGTGCTGAAGCTGCTGCTCCAAATCCCTCACCAGCTGGGACACTTCCGTATTGCCATGCCCAATACTGATGTAGATCCAAACCTCTGGGCCATGCTGAGGTTTCAGCTGTTCTGCTTTTGTAGTACTTTGATGGATGCCCGACTTTGCACACATTTTCACATCTTCTGTTCATTATCTCATAACTTCACTAATGCAGCTATGGTCTGCTTTGAAAACTGATACCTGATCTTTGTTACGGTCTGTTTGCAAAGGTAAAAATGGGAGCCAATAGATTACGACTTCGCAAAAAAACAGGTGAAAATCTACAATATGAATCGGCAAGGTGAAACCAGTAATCAGCTTGAATAAATCCCACTCCCTATCCAGGAAATCTGTTCTGAACACTTTCTGACTCATTTGTTTCTGTGACCTCTGTATATACTTTTTCATGATTTATGAGGAAATGTTAAAATTGGTCAGGGAGCATAAATCGGTGACTAGTAATAAATGTAATCACCAATCCATTGCTCAGCATGAAAGACTGGTGAGTACTCCTGGGACTGTTCTTTCTCAGACATTCAAACACTATTGTGGAGTTTCTGAAACAAGTCAGCATTTTATCAAGGACATGTGATATGTTGTGTGTTAGCCAGACTTCAGTGAAATGCACATTCAGCTTCAATCCTTTTTTAATAGATTTTTTTTATTTTGTTTTCAAGTATATGCCTCAGAAAGGCAAAGTGGGTGGGTGGGTGGCTGTGGGCAGAAGGGTGCTGTCCCTACTCAACACTGCAGTAGCAGCTTCATTCTCAAGTTTGGCTTCCCTCCCTGCAGGGATATTCAAGTATTTTCTGCCTTACAGGTCCACAGAGGAAAACCAGGTCACCCTTTGAGAGGTCATCTTGGAAGCAGTGGAGTTTGGCTGTAGAAGCCAGTGGCTTTTACCCAGGTACATCCTGCAAATACCTACCTTGATCATCACTACTTGTAGGTCTGTGCCTTATTTGCAAAGCAAACTCAGGTCTGGCAGCATCTAAGTGAGGTGAAGGTATCTACCTTCACCAAGGGGTCTAAATACAAACTGCTGTGGTTGATAAGCTCAGCTTGCTAAGCCTGCACAGCCCTGCTGGCCTTACCATCCCTGGTATCCATCACAGAGTCATTCCCACATTCCCACACCATTAAGCATTATGCAGTGCTGATGTGTTCCTAGAAAGCATTTCCTCAAGGTTTGAGTCCAGAGTATTACATCCCCAGCCTGCCTGATGCTTCTATGCATCCCTCTCATCCCTTACAGAGAGGAGACAATTGTACAGTGACAGAGGATCAGGGAGCATGGGGTGATGATGCTTCTACATGCCTCTTATACTTCCCTAACCCCCCCCAAAGCCGTAACATGAGAGCCAATACTTTTCGAAGTGGTCATCAGCACCTGCTGACAGCCACAGCCCTGAAGAGTGGGTGCAGTCTAGCAGCCAGAAGCACCTGTGGCAGTGCTGGGTGTCCACCACCCACTCTAGCACTGCATCCCCAGCATCCTGCTGGGATACAACAATAGTCAAGCCCCTGGTGCCTGCTGAGGGAAGGCAGGGGCTGAAGCAGGTGACATGCTTCACGCTCCAGTGCCAGATGCTGGCAGACCCACTTCAGGCTGTCCCTTTCCACGTGTCCCCTCTCCCTTTCTTGCCTGTGGGACAGCGTGATGGCATTGTCCCCTGAGCCCAGGCCTGTCGCTGTTAGTCCTCTGGCATATGGAAGCTGCAATGTCCCAGGGCGCCACTGCCTGCATGAGGGGCTTCCCTTCTGACACTCCTGCATTCAGCCTGGCCCACGCCAATGTCGCAGGGGGATTTTTACAAAGGGGAGAATGCTTCCTTTCAGCGGTCTGGGGTCAGAGCGGGGCTGCTTCACTCACAGAGGTCAATCATTAGGATGCTCAGAGATGGCTGGGATGCTTGGGAAGGGCAAGGTACTCTCCACCCCTCTGCTTCTCCCAGCACTGTGCATTGTCATGATGATAAATGAGAGAGTGAGGTGGGGAAGCTCTTGACTGCGCGTGGCCTGAACCCCTGGGGGTTCACAAACTACTGCAAAGCGGCAGCTGATAAAATGGTAACTAATTCAATTAGTGAAATTTAATTTAGGTGGGGAGCGGATGGTGGCTTTGCCAAGACCATATGGGAAACCAGTGGTGTTTCCATATAGAAGAACTTAATTTAAACAATGAACTCATGGGTCTTCATAACCCAGTGGCCGAAGAGCCCCCAGGAAGCCCTGGAAGGAGTTGTACTGATTAACCAGACAAAAGACTGGCGGGTCCAGGCCAGAAGGGAGGAGGCGAGTGGGAGCAAGTAGCAAAAATTATCCAGGTTCAGGTCATGAACGTGGCTGAGTTGAAATAAAACCCTTTCAGCATCAGAAAATAGTGTTTATCTCCTCACATATCCCCTGCCTGCTTCCTCCAAGCAACGTGATCCACGACTAAACCCCTGTAGCCCAGCGGGAGACAGCGGGAGGCTCAGACGTGCGAGGTGAGAAGGAAGAGCTGGATACGTGCTCCTCATCAGTGGGGAAACAGTTACAAGGAGAAATGCCAAACTTCTGCAAAGACTAATTAGAGTAAAAGGCTTCCTGTCTGTCAAGGCCCTGCGCTGCTGCGCTCCCTCCAAACACCTGCCTTCAGAGTGCCTGACCTTTCAGAGTGGGAGGGCTGCCCAGTGTAGTGAGAGGAAAAGGGGGAGACAGGCATTTTTGAGGGGAGAAGGGAATGCCAGAGCCAGGGTTGAAGAACTGGCAATCAGGAAAGCTGGGGTGGGGAGACGCTCCCTGCCTGCTCTAGGGGAATCACACTGCAAAACCCATAGGTCATAGCAAACCTCACCTTTTCTAACTGGAATAGGATGCAAAAAAAAAAAGGGATTTTTGGTTTGATTTGGTATTGAGCCCCTGCAGAGTTTGGAAAGAGTACTGTGATAGAGTCCTGCTAGTGAGCGCCTTCCCGGCACTGAAACTGTGGATGTAAAACTTCATGGAAACCAATTTCTAGGTCTGAAAACCTGAGAAGTCCTGCTTGAAAGGCTGGCTTGTTTCTCTGGTTAGGGAACAGAAACAACACCACGTGATGACAGCAGCCAAGCACCACAAAGAGACAACTTAAGTAGCAAATATCAGACATTTTGGGAGAAAATACTTATAAAGAAAGGCACAAGTAATTGCTCATGACTGTATCTCCAAAGTATCAGTGTCTGCTGGGAGCAATTAGGGCTGAGCAGCAGGCTGAGAAAACTCTGGGAGAAATTCCAGCTCCTACCCTACCACAGCTTAGGTCCACATGGAGAAAGCCCATCCTGCTGCAATAGCCATGCACAAAACAGGCCTGCTTCAGCATGTGGCTGACAGCCGGTGAGACATGTCCAAAGCAAGGCAGGAGGATCTACATGCCTCCCAGACAGCAACGAGATGGTGCTCTGCTGCTCCCTCGGACAGGAAGGGATCTGAGTACTCGGCCTGGATGTAATGTGAGCCCAAGAAGGAAGCTTTCCACAGTGAAAAAGAAGGATATGGAATTTTAAATCTTTTTTGTTCCGTTTTTTCTGTGAAAAGTTAAGAAGAAAAGACATCTGTGTCAGCCTGGTAAGCTGTGAGACAATGTAAGTATACTTGGGTATTAACCACAAATCATGCATTCAGAAGTAATCCTGACCTTCTGCACTCACTCGCTAACACTGAACTGTTCTCTTTGTGGGTTGCTGTTTTGGAGACTAGTCAAAGGCAATTTTAAAAAAGACATAGACACTGAGAAGGTTTTCACAGGTTTCGACTTTTTTTTCTGAAGAGGAGAGCTAGGAAACATAGTAACTTCTGCAAACTTTAAATACTTTGCTATTTACTCCCAAAAAATCCAAAGTGAAAAGTTCTTCAGCTCTGCCTTGTCCCACAGGGAGCTTGGCAGACAGGAAAGGACAAGACATCCTTGGTGTTCACAGTTCACTTGTCCTCCAGAGGCTCCACCATGTGCAAGCAACATCTGCCTTTTTTACTATTTGAGCACTTCCCTCTGTCACACCATGTGGCTTCCCAGGGATGTTTTCTTCCACCTAGCACTGAGCTGCAATGAGCCAGTGCCCAGAGGAAGCCAGCTGCACATGTCACACACCATTGCAGCCCAAGTGGGGCAGAGTGTCACTGCCCATGCTGAGCTATTCCTGCAGAAGAAGGTGAGGCTCAGCAGAAAGGTGAGGAAAGATCAAAGAGAGGTGTAAAGGGTGAAGAAAGGACTTGTTTTGTTCCCCACTCCCCATCTCCTCATTTGCAGAGAAGTCAAGTCATTAAACACGAGTGATATTGAAGTCTGACCTTGTAAGGAGGATGAGGTGGCAGCAAAGGTGTACCGACCTCCACCCCAGCATGGGCTCTTGAATCTCTGTTATGGCTCTCCCTGCCACTGTATTCCTTTGCCAGCCACACACCGGTGAATAAACCCTCCCTGGGCTTCAGGCTGGGCTGTTCCAGCTTCCTCACCCCCCTGTTTGGTCTCAGGAGTCATTAGTGCCAACCAGGTAGGGACATAGTGAGCAAGGTCCTCATTCATCGCACCTCACTTCACATATGCCATGGAGGACCTTCTTTGAACCCCTTCTGCTAGAGGCCCCACAGAAGAAAATGCACCACAAGAGAGCTGAGAATTGAAGTTGTGGAGAAGAATGTGAAGATGCAAAGGAAGAAGGAAATAAGGCTAAAGATGTGACACTAATGCTTAAAAGACATTAGTGGCTGAATTATATTATATGAACCCACATATGAGTGGGCACAAAGCAGAACTTCAGGATGTATGCTCTTCACACTTTGGGCTTTTAGGTAACTGACTGATCACTGTTTGAGCTGGCTACTCATGCTTACAAGGGCTAATCTGGGTACTCAGAGCCATCAGGACACAAAGATGTAGCTATCAGCTACATGCTGGCGAATGAGTGGAAGCTTACATAGAGATTACATCCCCGAAGGATCCCTTGTAAAGAAGTCTTCGAGTGAGCTCATTGGAAACAGGGATGGATGTTTTGTGCAGGCAGACATATGCCTGCAAAGACACAGAATGGGGAGAAGGATCAGAGCTGTCCTTCTTCAATGTAAAACTGATGAAGAAGCACCACAGGTGCTGTCTCAGCTGAACTGGGACAAATTGTAATGTGATCAACTCCTGCCATGTACAGACAATGAGAAAAAAAAAAAAGAAATATGTCACTGTAATGGAATCCATGAAAAGGAAATATACTGAAGTTTGCCTTCAGCTGCTCCCTCCTGGGCTTTGAGTACATCAGCAGCTCTTCCGGGACATCCAACAGAACCTGTGTGATAGCTTGGGCACTACTAACAAATAACATGATGGATTTAAGATTCACAAGAGAGGAAGGGAAAATCCAGAGCGGGGCTTTCTGGAGTTTGTTTCTTTTATGCACCACTGGAACCAGGAAATATATCAATATGGAAGTTTAGAAATGGGCTGCGGCTTCGCGGAACTTGCAACAGAGTGGCCCAGTGTCTTACTACCGTAACCCGCAAAGGTCACACACTGAAGTGCTGGTTTCAGACAGTGCCTCTGGGAATTTTAGAGAGCTGTTTAAAGGAACATTGCAGGGGTTGGCCATGGTACTGATCAGGCTGAGCGGGAATCTCACTTCACCCCACAGATGGATAAAAACCAGTTTTGTTATTTGTGAACTGTCTCCAACAAATGCAGAATTTTTGTCTGTGCTCATGAACACTTTTTTCAGAGCAAGCTATAAACTTCCTTGGCCTGTGTGAAGAAGCATGAACTTTTTGAGATAGCTGTTGATGGAAACATTTTAAGTTTTAACTGGATTCACTAAGTGAGATATGGGAAAAGTGAACTGGTCCTTTTCTAGTGTGCAATATAGACCAGTCACCCACATCCACACCAAGAGGTTCTCAACAGTGATGCACCAAGACAGTGTATGTTCTCGGCTTTTCTGGAACACTGTGCACCACTGCATGAAAAGCTGCAGTCAGGAGACCCCAAGCTCCCTGCTGCATTTTTATTGCATCATCACATTAAGCCCGGCTCTTAAGAAAGGAGATGTCAGGGTGCAAAACTGCTGGTGGGCAGCCTACAGCACCGCTTGTGGTTTGGTATTGGAGTGAACTTGTGCTGTGGAAGTGCAGAGAAGGCCAGTGCATTCACAGAGAAAAGAATAAATTAAGCTACAACAGGATTTGGCAACAAATGCAAAGCATTGTTTGCTTTGCTGTTGCTGGAAGTGCAGAGGAAGGCACAGTTTCTCATAAAGAGGCGACACTTAGCTCATTTCTCTGATCCAAATTAAAAACCCAGAGGAAAACAAGGCTGTATCTTTGTCACTAGGTTTCTCCAAATTGGGTTGACTTGTTTTGGTTTTAGCTGCATTAGAAACCAGTTTTTTATTGTTTAACTTCATCATAATATATTTTATCTACACTTGAAGGTGATGGGTTCTGCTGGTCAAATTTAGACCAGCATTAGACATCACTGGCAGCTTTGTCTTACCCTACATGGCCACAGCCCTTGAGGTGGCTCATGGGATGCATTTCCTTGGGTGAGAATCCAGATTCTGCCTATTTGAACTGCAAATTCAGGTAGATGGGCTCAGATAAAGAGTATGGGCCAAATTTTGAAAAGTATGCACAACTGCAGATGTAATGTTTTAGGCTGCTAAAACAAGGAAGAAAAGATTCTGCAGGCCTCAGTTAATAGTGTGTTACTCTCTAGAAAGTCTCATTAAATGCACCATTCAATCTAGTCAAGGCTTAATATATGTGTTCACATATCTCCAGTTTGATCCATCCATATGTCTATCTTGTTCATGGTTGGGAAAACCTTATTTTTAATCTGGATCTCCACTCAGTCTGAAAGGATGATCACTCTTGCATGGTGCTTTGCAGGACAAGCACCAGTTTGATAAAACCATAACTTTCCTTTCATGGAAACTGTGGGTTGGATAAGAGTCACCACCACAGCAAATTTTCCATTTGAATGGCCTGTGTAATTTGATGGCTTGTCTGAACAGCTCTGAAAGCCTGCCTGCTCCTGACAGAGCTAGAGCTGAGCAGCAGCGTGGGCCGTGACAATGCACAGAGGAAAACAGAGATAAAAGTCAGGTGTGGCTTTCCCACAAATGCCCCATGGAGGACAGGAACCTTTCACGATGGGCCACATGTACTCGACATCCACGTTATATTTTCATTCATCCATATTTTCTCTTTTAGTTTTGCCTTAAGATAACCTTTCTGAATGCAGAAGACAAGATCCTTGGCAATCATATTCATGGACTCAATGCACACACCCTTGCCTTCACTGGTTTTAAAGAACAAGGATATTGCCAAGTCATTTTGTTGTTTAAATGGCCACTGATGACAGAAGGCAGGAATCAAACTCAGATGTATCTTAAGAAAACTTACCTCGATCCTTGTATTTTACTGAGACAATCGTTTCCTAGTGGACATGACCATGATGACCACAAGCTGCACATGCTCTGTGCTGTGTGCTTTCCAGGTAATCTGTTTTTTTCCTTACCACATGCTCCTGGGAAATGCATGGACTCCATCTCCTTCTTGAAGGACTCTGCTCACTTTTCTTACTGAGGAGACTTCAGTAATGCACAGGTTTCATCAACATTTCCCTGTGTGCCCTGTCCGGCTGGAGTTCCCAGACCTGGTCGTCTGTCTCCGGGCAAAACAAATTGTGCACATGTTGCAAAACCTTTCTCTTGAAATGACCTCACCACTGAACAGCAACTGCTCTAGTGGGATGTTCAGAGCACTTCCTGAAACAAAAGAACATTGTCATAGCCGGGGACTTGTACAATGCACTCCACAAAAGGAGGGAAAAAAAGTAAATATAGAAAATTGAGGGGATATTCAGAGTTTTAAGAGACATAACAAAAGGAAAACTTCCAGGAAATGACTCTACAATGGGGCCAAATCCAGACTCCTTGGTCCAGAACAGTTATTCAGGCAACCCTCCCCTACTAGAGACTGAGTGTGAGAGTACAGCACCCCTGGAAATGGGGGCAACCCCAACCAGAAATCAGTGAGAACCTTTCTACCGAGTTCAAAAGCCAGGCTCTTACTTTAGTATCTAAATAAAGCCTTTAGGTTGCTAGCTATAGGCCTTCAGTCTTGATAATCTGAGCCTGGTTGGGTGCATTTAAAGCATCCTTCTCTGCAGATATTAACAGTCATATTTTGTATTCATATATTCATATTTACTGCATGCATAAACAGTGGAGATGTCGAGGCAGCCCAAGACCATTTCCCACTTTGTCATCTGGTCTAGGCCAGTCATCTTTGCACTGTCTAAAATCAATTGAGGGAGAAAGAGAGGTATTTCTAAAGGATAATTCATTGCATCCCAAGACAAATGGTGTTAGCAAGGAGAAGGTAGGTCAAAATGCTGTTTGAAGATGCCTCCATGGTCTACCGGGAAACACAGACAACTGACTTAGACTAAACACTTATCTGCTAAATAAAAAAGGGGTGAATCCTACCATCGTGGTCTAAACCAATAACACAATCCAGATGCGTAGAGCGGTAAGTGACCAGATGGTGAATTTATCATACTACAGTGTAGTTTCTTGTAACATAAATGCAAGCTGATGAAATAGTTGATTTGCTCAACAGAATGCCTCAGCTTCATTACAAGAGCTAGTCTGGAGCCATTACAATTTGTCATAGGGCCCTGCATATATTATTAGAAAATATGATGGTCTGAAAATGAAAGATTATGTGCAAGCAATAATTTTTGAGTCAATAAATCTAAGGTTCTCTGTTCTGAAAAAGAATCCCAATTTTTTCCACACTACGTGCAGAGATTATATTTAATGCCAAACTATATTTAAATTAACAAAATCACTACAAGACTACAATACATTAAGACTACTAAAGATAGCCTCTCCCATCTATTTCCCTGTGCCTCAGTAGCAATGGTTTTATTTTGAACTAGCAAAGCAGATTTTGCTACAAGCCTCTTTGGGTCAGAGAGGTACCAAAATGCTTCAACAAACCTACTTCTGGTACTCTGGGGACTCTGAAAATAAAGAGGAGGATGAAAATGTAAACAAAAAAAAAGAAGGCTCTGTGTGAATCATTCTACCTGGTGGGATCAGTTCTTTACTGCTTAAGCATGGGCAGATCAAAGTCAACATGCCCCAAGAGGACACAGTTTAGATCCAGACTCATGACTCATTTAATCTCCCTTGTTACCCAAGGCAGAGGCATGGCAGATCCCATTGTCTCCCAGTCCTTCAGGTCGATCCTGCTTCTGGGAAAGACTCTGAAGATGTGCATGCTTACAGATGTCCACAGAGGATCTTTTTTGATATATGCTGTCTGCCCAGGGACTTTTTGACTCAAGGAATTTTTTCCAGCTGTGTGGAAACCAGTAAAAGTAGGCATTTATCCAACATTTTCAGAAGAAGTTGTCCTTGCGTTAGTAGCTGGCATTGCTTCATTAAAGAAACATTGTGTTGAAAATGATGTAAAAATTCTTTGGTCTATTAATCATTTAGTTTACATAACTTTGTAGCTTTTAATGGTTTTATGCAATGCCAGAGCTCAGAAAAGTGACTCTGCATGTGGAAATGCAAATTAGTAATTCAGGTAACTGATGACTGCATCTCCTGAGTCATGCCTTTCCACCAGCGGTGGATCCACCATCCCCAACAGTGGCCTACTGTTCTTGCTTTGTATCTGCTCGTGAAATAGTCTACCCATTCAAATGCAGCCATTCTTTCATCCCTTTCTGTCCCCCCTGTTGAGCTTTTCTTCCTAATAGCCCAAAGGGGAAGAGCTTAAAGGACTGTCACCGGGTAAGAATGAAGATGTGTTGGAGATTTCAAAGATAACATTTGAGAATCAGTGGACATCTGGGCTACGTAACATGACTGTCAAGAGTAATGCCCTCCAAAAGCCATTCTAGTCCTGAGGGCAGCTCCCACTGCTACTTCTGTTCACACCATCTCTCTGCTAGTGCTGGTGTGCCATCTCTAACAGACCTGGGACTCAGAGGAAAACTCCCTCAGGAAGTACTTCATGGACTTTGTTGCTGTGTGATGGCTAGTTTAGGGAAACAATATTCTTCTGTCCAGAGGATGCCATGAAGCGTGAGATCTCGTGATCCTCGAGCCATAGCATTACCAAAGCAATTAGAGGACCTAGTTTTAGTGGGTTTGTGTGTCTGTGTGTGTTTTATCTTGACCTGCAAGCTTCTGTGTGGCAGGAGGGCTGATGAGGGTTACTCTAAGGGGTGGAATTTGGATGGTGGGATGTGGAGAAATACAAAAAGAAGGAGAGTGAAAAGCCAGAATCTCCTCTTGAAAACACATACGAATGTCTGCTCTTCTAATTACTTCTGTTACGAAGAATTTGATAAATTTGAGACAGAAAATATCTTGAGATAAAGTGGCTTAGTCTCAACCAGTAATACTATTTTGGACACTTGTTTTTAACATTTCCAGCAGAGTAGTTTTAAATGACACCAACACCTTTTTCCTCCTGAAACTGTCCCATACGTTGCACGTCAGATGTCAGGAGGAACTGTTAACCTCCTTTACCCATCTCAACACATCCTCTTTGCAGTCTTGCAAACAGCCCAGTCTATACTTACACATCAGTTAGCCAAGCTAACTGCAAAGTATAAAAATTATAATTAATTGATGTAATTGTCTTTCTCATGGCTTCACTCTTCTTTGGTGGATGAGAGTCAGGCAGTGTATGTCCCTGCAGCTCCCTTATAATTTTTACTCCTATTTTTTTACTTCTTTTTCCTCCATATATTTTGCTTTTCTTTACACCTTTGTAAGCAGCAGCCAGTGTGCAGGGCCAGGCACAAGGCTGCAGATGTTTAGACATGCCACAGCAGAGCAATACTTCAGATGTGACTGTTTAACCTCACACAACCTGCTGACACCACACTGCTTCCTGCAGGGAATATGGGAAAGGGGAAATGACTCCTGCTCTGGTCAGCCAGTTTCACCAGCCAGCCAGCTGCTCCTTTGGCTCTCACATACCCATGTGACAAGAGTGTGCTCCCCTGCACCATGTGCCCAGGAGAAAAGCAAGCAAGGACTGATACCACAGAGGTGATTTCTCCACTAGCAATGTACCTGATGAGGACCAGGAGCCCTGGGACTCCCTTTTATGGAAAGCAATAATAATTGAAATGGTTAAAAAACATATCATGACAGGACATGCTTCTTCCCTCCACTTACAGAGGCAGAGCCCAATTACATCTTCAGGGTGTGAAGCAATGCCACCTTCCCTCAAGGCTGTCCTCCTGGGCTTGCTGTGTTGTTACTAAGAGACCCTAGAGCATGGCAGTGCTAGATGAGTCCAACTTAAGGCTGCAGAGGAAACCTTTCTCTCCAGCCTACTCCCCCTTCTGTCTTATTGACCCCTCCCAAACCCCAAAGTGTGGTCTGTGCATTTCCCTTTTGAGACAGATCACTTTTTTATTAATTTTACTGTAAATCACTTCCCCATTTCCTTTGTTTATGGTTAGGTGGATTCGGTGGTTTCCATCTCCATGTGACACAGCATTTGGCACAGGAGCACAGACCATACCATCATTTCGTCGTATTCTGCATTGTGGACTCTCCTGAAAAGAAGATAAAAGGGCTGGCTCTACACTGTCATTTCCCTTCATCCTCCTGCACCAGTTCAAATGGAAACTGCAGCCTTTCATCCTCAGTCCCTTCCTCCTTCAAGCAGGACAGTCGTAAATGCAGCAACGCTCAGGTGCACACCCTGCTTCTAATGGCGTGAATCTTGCATTCTGTTTTGGAGAGCACTGTGGCTTGCAAAGGATGAGTAGCTGGTTGTGTCCCCCAGTTTCCTCAGGAAGAGTGAGGGGAATATCTGAATTCAAGGATGAAGGGTGTACCTGCAACCTTCTGGCTGTGAGTAAGCTCGGGATCATGAATCTGGTCTTCTCACTATGCAGACACCCTCTGAGACCCCAAAGTGAGCAGCCTGAGTCTTATCCTTGAGCACTCAGCCTCAGACCCCTCTCTCTGTCACAGAGAACCATGACTATAGGGTGGTCAGGCAGGATAGTGACAGAGGATGTACCCAGACTGTGAACAGGCGAAATGCACACCAGGGCACACAACCTCACTTTCCCCAGGGCTGGAAAGGGAGAGAGGGAGGAATTTTGACTTCAGTGTAATAAAGTAAAGCAGTCAGAGCTCAGATGCAGGTATTAGTCCAGGTCTTCCCAAGGGGCTGGAACAGGCAGGGAGCAGGCAGTGAAATTGCCCATGTTCCCAAGCAGAGGAACAGGAGCTGTCCCCCCCTCTGGGTGAATCACAAACTTACCATCTAGTCCTTTATCCTCCAGTAAAGTCTCTCAATTCTCACGTCTCTCACACTCTTAAGTATTGCTCCAAAATAATAAGAGAATAATAACAAATGCAGAGGATAATAATTGCTCCAAACAAAGGATACTTGTTGTCACCCTCAGAGACAAGGCAAGTCACCACACTGTCAGCCCAGTAAAGGCAGCATCTTCTCCCTACCCTTCCTCTCCTCTGCCCATTCCCCCTGCTCCTAGGGCTTCATGCCCCTTGCTGAGAGCAAACAGCTGGCTGTCACTTTATGTATTTCTTGGCTTTCTATGGCTTGGGTCCCAGCCTTAATGTCATTTCAATGCAATTTTTCTTCTGTGCTAAATAGCAGGTCTGAAAATCTCCACCTTGCTGCAGATGGCACGTGTGGCAAGGATCCTGCCATGCCCATGCCAGGTGCTTTTCTTCCTAGGGACCTGGTCACTGCCAGTTCCCAAGGGCACACATTCAAGCAGGTTAGTGTTTCTATGGAGACCTCCAAGCTCCCTCTTAGAAGTCCCTCCCTTCTCTTACAGCTTTCTGTTTATTGTAAACAGCATCCCCATCTTGGCTGGAGATGGTAGCTCTCTGCTTTGCCCTGATCACCTGCCCACCCAAGTTGCTTTGCAGTCTGCTGTTGCCTGGGAAAACAGCAACACCATCCTTTGAAAATAACCTGCACATGGCAGAGGGCTCTTTTCATTACTGGATTGCTTTTTCTTTCCACACCCCTATTATGGGATTTGCCTGGATCTCTCATGGCAGCTGCAGCATTACACTGCCAACAAGGACTGTGTTTTTGTGTGTGAGGAGAGTGTTCAGGGAGCGCTTGTAGGAGGGAGGCTGAGGGCTGCAACCTCTAAACCCTGCTCCTTCCTCCAGCTGCATCATCCCATCACAGGAAAGGCAGTGGTGTGCCCAAGCCTGGACTACTGAGTAGCTCTACAGCCCTTCCCCTCACTCACATCCACAGCACGCCTTAATCCCACCTGAGCAATTGAGAAAGGGATCTGAAATTTTCCCAGGTCTTCAGGACTCACCTGCTTCTTCAAGCTCCATATAGTCCAAAGGTTCCATTTCCCATCCAGTATCTTCCATCCATCTTCCAATGCCCACCACAGATGAGGGAGCCCCATAGCTAACAACATTTTTGTCATGGTCCCCCAGTAGCACTACAACTCTACCTTGCCTTTAGTGTGGTCATGAAGACCACCCATGGCTGGGAAACACTACCCTCTCCTTCAGGATTTTTTAAAAGAAATTTGGGGAAAAATGTGGAGAACTAGATGCACCCATGTTTCTCCCTAATCTATCACCCTACTCTCCAATGCAGACAGCTGCCACATCCCCTTTGTGTCACTACAGTTCCTCTGCTTCTGACACTATTTTGAGGATGTATGTTCATACGAATTAACTATCCCAAAACAATTTCAGGTCAGCTCAGGTCCCTGTCCCCCTCTCCGAGCAAAGGAGGAGCACTGGGCTTTCCTACACCAGGCTACATGTAGCTTGTATGTGAGAAAATGCTGGGAAGAGTATGTGCATGTAATGTTCAAGTTGTACCTGGTCTTCAGAAGGCCTTGAAACCATCACTTCATCACTTGGTGCCTCAGTTTCCCTCACTGGAACATGAAAATGACACTTTTCTCCTTTCAGAAGTATTTTGATGCCTTTAGCAAAACACAAGCTGGAAAAGTCTCTGTGAATGGATGAAAAGTTGCATCTGTAGTTTCCTGCAACAGAAAAAGCACTACGTCTTTGGAGCTTGCCACTGCCATAGCAGAAAGCAAAAATCCTTCTAAAATTGTCCTGGGACAGAGTTTTGTCACCCAGCTTCTCTTAAAATAGCACACAAACCAGTAATGCCAGCATGACTTACCATGCTTCCAGCTCATCATGCTTTGCTTCATCCAGACAGCTCCCAGAGGTGCGTGTGCTGCTTCTGACCCATGGGCATGTGTACCTGACCTGCACACAGGCCACAGAAGTGCAGATTCACAAAACATAGCGGGAGGGAGATCTATGCAAAGTCCTGTCTGGCAGCTGGCTGGAAGGGGACCTGTCCCAGCGCCTGGCACACACCACGTGCCACCTAGACACTGAGCATCACAGATGTATAGGAAGCCCTGCATAAAACATGATTATGATAAAATAAAATCTGTGTGACAGGGATTAAGCTATTCTGGCTGTTTCTGAACTGGGGTTTGCAGAGAAACTGATGCTGAAAGACTCAAATTGAGATGAAGAATGGAAATCCTGGTGGCAAGCAAAGTTCTTCCTATGAAACAGTTTCAGAAGGACTGGAAGAGCCTCTCCCCCTTCAACAGCTGCCTCCAATTAAGTCAAACAGAAACACTCCTGCTTATTTTGTTTTTTTTGTGACCAAAATGTTCAGGGGTAAGTTTATGTGCTTCAAAGTTGCAGAGGACCAAGTGCTGCAGGTCCCGCCAAGGTGGTGGGTGCAGATCACAGTCCCTCACATCACTGTAACAGGCAGATGATCAGAGTTGTTCATACCACTGACAAACCTGGGGGTAGTTCTCCCATCCTGCAGTTTGATCAGTGTTTGGGTACATGCAAAGAGCTGAGGTGCTCACATAGTGACTCCACACCCTTTGCTCCATGAACACGTAACCCACTTCCCCCAGGATCATTGCTGCCTGTCAGCCCCTCTGTAACATCTGCCCCACAAGTGCTACAGATGCCCCCATTCAATGCAAAAAAGACCACTAAGAGGACACAACACCAGCAACAATTCACATGGAGATCTTTGGGAGAAACAACCACTGCTTTTGGAAGAGTGATGTTGGAAGGTCTCTCTTCCATTCTCACATTCTTGCTCCTAGGGCACTCTCACCATTAAGGTTAGGATGCATTTTCAGGGAGAAGAGAAAAAAAAATTATGAGATCTTTCAGTTCCTTTCACCTCCAAGTCAGAAATAAACTTCCCCAATTTTACTGTTCAAGACAGATTTTTCCTATGCTTTAACTAAGTCTTTTTGCCTGATCTGTACTCAGATCTATAGCACATGGTCAAACTGTTCAGTGAAAGCTACATTTTACTGATAACAAATAAAGGCTTTTAAAGGGGAGTGTTTGTAAGTCAGTAACAAAGAAAGTGAGACCCAGAGTTTCATAGTGTCAGAAACTGACTTTCTTTGAGATTAGCTGTCCAAACACTTTCGTTAGTCTGGAGAAGTCCTTTTTCTCCAGGAAAGTTCAAGTCCACAGTGATAGTGCTCCATCTACACTCCTAGGGCAGCTTATGCAGCGTAAGCTCCACTCAGAAGATGCTCACGTGGACCTCAGTGAGCCTGAATGATGCAGTCCTTCAAGTTCTGGGTGACAGTCAGGACAGTCAGAGATTTTTCTGCACTGGTGCACTGCAACTTTTCCCATAACCTCCCCTCAGGAGAGCAGCACTCTGTGGAGGCAGTGGGAAGCAGGAGAGTCAGTGCTGACAAGTACAAACGTTAATGGCTGGGCAAATCAGGTCCTTCGCTTACTTAAAGTAGGCCGGCCCATAGTTCAGTGCCTGACTGGATAAGTGTCTCTTCCAGCCAATATTAATGGAGGGCAAGTCATTCTGCCAAATCCACTGGCCTGATTGAGCCAAACTCCATGGTTTCATAAAGCAATCCTGTCACTGAATGTGGAAAATTATCACCCTCAGGCAGAGAAAAAGGTTATAAGAATGGACATACAAATGAAACATAGATACCAAAAATGGTGAAAATTTATGAGATCACCTTGTCCTTCCCCCACACTTAGTCAATACAGGATTGTTCCCTGCTGGACTCCAGAACAATGCCACTTAACCTAGATGCAATCATACTGCAGGAACTGCCAAACACAATGCAATGAAGACCAGAGAATGAGCTCATATGAGTAAATGCAATTCCCGCAATAAAAAAATTCAGGGCTTGTGTCTCCATCCTACAGTGTTCTCTTCTACAGCCTTCTACATATGTGCTAACAGTCAAACACAAGCTGGAGCCACCGGTGGGCTGCTAAAATAACCTCAAGCTGGGAAAATGCAGCACAACATTATCTACGAATGCTCTTGCTACTGAAACTGTTGCTTAGTTTAGGTGGAATCCATAAACCTTGTTATTCACAAACATTCAGAGAGCACAGCTTTATTTCCAAGAATGCTCACGGAAAGGAAATCCATTGTGTAGACCAAAGTGAATAGACCCTCAGTGGGCAGTTTGTATGGGAAGCATCCAGGTGGCCAGTAAGAAAATAGTTTCTTATCAAGTAAAGTAATGCATTGAAGCTACCAATGATTCCCAAGAAGTTAGAAGGCATCCCCATCTGTGAGGCATACGTCACCCCAAGAGGGATCTGAAACAATGCTTCACAGCACACACACAGCAGGAAAGCCAGCCACACTGTGGCCAGTCCCTCCACAAAATCCACTACCAACCAAAGCGTTCACACTCTCTATTTGCAAGTCATGTCCAGAGTTACAAAAACACACTTAGAGTGTAGAAAGGAGCATCCCAAATAATCTTTGGACTGCTATCTTACAGTGCCTTATATATAACAGACCTTAAAACGAAGGGTTAAAATGCACTGTAGAGTCCACTGAAACACTTTCCTGGAATTGGCCCGGGCAGCAAACACATCTCCTCCTCCTTCTTAAAATCACGTAGCTGATAGAAAGCAGAGTCTTTCATCACTATTTTGTATGCATAATTAGGTTTAATTTGCAGAGCAATGAGTCGTTAGTTTGGTAAGTAAGTGCGCACACACACACACACATAGATTATGTTCATTTTTGTGGCTGATACCCAGAAACACAATTCCTCAGCCAAAGTTCGGGCAGCAAATACAAAAATGCATTTTGATAATACTGCTCCTGGAATGCAAGAGCATGCACAAAAAAATATGCACTGAGTGCAACACATTGTAGACAGGAGAATAAGTAAAATAAACAAATACATGTAATTTCATCTGGGTCACAAGTTGACTCAATGTGACATTTCCTTTTGCAGTGAAGAACACTGGAGAAAAGAGAGCCTATTTATACATACTGGAATATATTTGGGTAAGTTTTTTCCTAACTCTCTTGGCTGTTTTTGCAGCTAGCCTGTCTAAGAGTTTAGAGGCTTTTCTCCATTTCAAGATCCAGATTTTCTTTCTACTTGAACTCACAGGATCATAACTCATAGTCCTTAAAAGATTACGTTGCTGTATGGCTGTGAGCAATAACCTCACCATGTGATCTTGCCCCAAAATCAAGAGAGAGGTTAGTCTGCAAACAGTAGCTCTAACTTCAATACTATCAGCTTTTTAAAACATATGAGACAACATTCATGTTTCCCATGTTTGCTTTCTTGTCCTGAGTGATGCTTTGCAGCTGTGTCTCTTCCAGCAGCAAGGCAGCCAGGGCTCCCTGGGGAGCCCATTTACCCTGTTGCTCTTGAATGGCTAAAGTGGGAACACGCGTCCTATGTCTCTGGACGCACAACGCTCACACACACAGCTCTGTGAAGTCCTGTGGGCGGTTTTCATGGAAGAGAAAATGTTAGCTAAACCTCCCCTTGCTCTGCCTGCCTCGTACAGAGCGAACATAGTCCTGGTCTCAGACATGTCCCTCACAGAATCATAGAATCAACTGGGTTGGAAAAGACCTCAGAGATCATCAAGTCCAACCCTTGATCCGCTACCGCCATGGTTACTAGACCATGGCACTAAGTGCCACATCCAGTCTCATCTTAAAAACTTCAAAGGACGGTGAATCCACCACCTCCCTGGACAGCCCATTCCAATGTCTGATTACTCTCTCTGTAAAAAATTTCTTCCTAATATTCAACCTAAACCTCCCCTGGCACAGTTTAAGATTGTGCCCCTGAACTGAGCTCCCTGAGCTGGGCATGGTGCTGTAGTCAGGACCAAATGTACGCATGGGGGTCACTGTGCTGGAGGTTACACCAGAGCAGAAGGGAAACAGTGAGAGATGCTAAACTCCTTGTGCAGGTTTCCATCCAGAGCTTTCAAAGCACCTTGCACAGCAAATAGGAATCACAGGGAATAAAAGAGGTTGACCTAGTCATCCAGCGAGACAGCCAGCTACAGAGGACATGTTTGGAGGGCCATGTCAGGCTAGAAACATCACAGGATCCTGCATGGAGTCAGTCATTTACCGTGCACAGCAGCAGAGTATGGCAAGAACAAATAATATGTGAAATCCTACAGAGAAAGCCAAGCCTTGCTCTGGGCTAGGCACCCCTCCGTGGCCCTTTGGGAAGGTGGAAATGCAAAACCGAGGCTCACTGTGAAATGTAATGTATGTCTGTGTTGAGGGAGTTGGAAGAATCCAGAAATAGGCTTTTCTTTTAATAAGGAGTTGAGGGAACACTGGCCAAAGCAAGCAAATGCCCAGAGCTCCCTGTCCACAGAGTGACGGCTGCAGAACTGAGCAAATGAGATTATAGTCATCAACAGCTCATCAGCCCTGTGACAAGGGTAAGAGTAATCACGTCTGCTTAACATAGGACCTGAGACAGGCCAAGTGCAACTACATCGGTGCTGGGAGCAGCACAGCAAGCCTCTGCCCCAGGTCTCCAGGGTTCACACTAAACAGGGCCAAGAGTGGGCAAGGCCATCCATCTGAGCCAGGCAGCAACAGTAGAGGAGACAGGAAGACGATCTGCACTTCAAGGCTGTTGGCTGTGCACTACCAACTCAGCAGCTGTCCACACAACTCCCTGCATCACCCTGGTGCTTCCCCTTGGGCCCCTGGTTCCTTGGGCTCACAACTCACTGTGGCTGCAAGGTTGGCAGGAAAGGCTGACCTAACCCTGCACCAAGCGGGCCCTCAGACCTATTGTCTTGAAATCAGGGTAATGATGGATGCCTAGGATGTTTCATCATTTCCCAGCACTGTTACAAGGCCCACATTTAAACCTCATCAGAAACTTTTTGGTTTCCTTTCTGATTTTTATGTGCCTGGAGTGCTGGCCATACCTCCCCCAACCTTTGTTCTCCTGTTATTAAAAAGTGGTCCATTTTTCAGAGAATGAGTAGTGCTGTAGAACGAAACTGTTAATGAACCTCTTGCATTAGCAGCAATACCCCAGAGAGGTGTTTGCCACTTGGGTTATGTCCTTCACATCCTCTCCATCCCTCTCCCCCAACCACCCAGGCTCCATCGCTCCCATCTCAGCTTTTTCCCACACTTGCCATGAGGTCAAACAAATGAAAGGCTCGATGAGTCAGCAGTAGAAAACAGGGAAACGAGCTTCCGAATGCTCTTTGATGAAGAGGTTAGCCTCTCCACCTCTTAACATTCTTGTCCTAAGAGGCTGAGGGCCCTAGACTGAGCTTAAATAGTGCACTGGGCCCATGGGTGTAGGGAAGCCTCAAGTGAGGCTTGTCAGGGCCATCATTGCTCTGTGGTGCTCTTGAGGCCTGGCACAGTCACTGGTTGCATCCACCTTCAGACAGAGGTGGTGTATCCTCCTTGTGCAAGGGCAGCATGTGTCTGCACACACTAGCACAACACGATTTTGACATTTAACCCTCCTGATTTTCCACAATTCCCTTATGTTAGTGTTTTTCCTCATATTTGTGCAGAAATTAATACCCTAGGGTTCCAGGCTCCAACTGGACTTTTCTTTTATTGTCATAATAAGAGCGTATAGAGATAGTGGTAGCTATACCACTGTCATTTGCAAAAGAGATTACATGCAACAACTTGCATGTTTCAGTGGCTAGCATAATAATGTGGCAATTGGGTCTGGTCCAGCTGTTTGTCCAAGAGGTCTCGACGTGCAGCTGTTCTCACCACGAGACCCAGATCCTTTCAGTTATTGTTGAAATGGTGCCATAAACCTGCTTATGGATTTTTTATGGTTTTTCTTCCTTGAAAGCACCTGCTCGAGATGCATGGCCAGTTTTGTTATTAGATAGTCAGGAAAGGCAAAAGTGGAATTCTGCTTTCAGGCATTTTGTGGAGCAAGGTGAGTTCTCATGTTGGAAGCACCTCTCTTATAAGCTCTGCTAATAAATTTGCCTATCTCTGCTCCCCAAACTTGCCCTCTACCTACAGGACATTTGAAATAGGCAGTATGAATTAACCTACCTCTTGCAAGTAGGCTGGCTTAGGAAAATGCAGGTCACTGCAGCAGTGAATACAATGCAAGTATCTATAGAACTTTTGCAAATAACTCAGATAAACCAGAGAGGGAGAGGATGTCCTCTCAGCAGCTGAAATTTTCTCATCTTCTCTGTGATTTTGATCCTTAGTATGAGTTCGAGCTGCTATTTGCACAGGAAGTTGAAAATGTGTGAAGCAGTTAGAAACCAATGACTCCTGCAGGGACAGGACCAGTGCAATTTAGGAAGAACAATGCTGTTATTGAGCTGAAAAAGACCTGCACGTATATGATCCCAATGCCATCATTGGCATACAGGTGCAGCAGGACCTCCCCTTTGGAGCAGGAGGAAACAATTTGCAGTCACTGGAGGAGGCAGCTTGCTGGGGTCAGGCAGCATGTGCAAGCCTGTAATGCTGGGGGTCCCTGTGCCAAGAAAAATAACATGGCCATACTTCCTCTGTGCTGTTGGTGGGCAGGACAGCCCCAGTGGTTTCCTCAGACCAGTGAGCAAGTGGACAAAAAGGGACGTGTGTTGTGCTTGGAGTCAGCTGCCTGCCCACCTACACCCATCTGTTGGTGCAGAGATCTGTCACCTTTTGCTGAGCAGTCGGCATTGCGCTTGCCACTGGTGCCTGGCCTACCTGGGGCTGGCAGACCCCCATGCAAGTCCAGGCTGCCCTCAGCCCTTGCAGCCGTCCTGGCCTGAGGCTGGGGGAGGTGTTGGGTTCATGGCTGAAAAGACATCCTTATGGGGCTCCTCGGGCACTCAGAACATCTAGGGGTTTTACTCACAATATATAATTAAGATTTTTTTCCCCCTTCTCCTATACCCTTCTTAGTTTTGGCCTTTCTCCTTTAAAGTCTTGCAGCATGATTTCCTCTTGCCTTGCTTACATCTGTGTCAATGCAAAATAGACCCCCAGCCTGAAGGTACTGAAATATTGCTGCTTTTGCAAAGCACGGAATTGCAACCTAAGATGCAAAGGAGAAGGGGACAGGGTACCAGGGGTCCTCATTACCAAAAACGAGCTTGGTTGACTGTACCTCATTTGCCCTTTCGCAGACGTGCATCTCATTCACAGAGCCCATTTCCTTCTTATTCTTTTTTTTAAAATAACTGAGATCACATCTAGCAATCCCCCTGATACCGGGGCTGGATGGACCTATCTTCTTTAAACTAATTAATTTAGAATAAACAGATGGCTTCAAAATCACCAAATAAAGTCATCCTTCTTGCAAATGTGGTTGTTGTTGTCGGCGGACATCGATGTGCTGTGAAGAAAATTCTGTCACGTGCCTTGACTTCAGAAAAGCATGAGAAAACGGTAGCAGTCTTCCCTTAGATAAGAAGCCACAAACAAATCAGAAACAAGAAGCTAAAACTCATTTCAAGGTTTATTCCAGGATGGACGTCTTGCTACGATAAATTAAGGTGTTTTTCATTATTAAAAATAAACAAAGCAATGAAAGTGAACCATGTCACCATTCATATGCTTAAAAAACATCTTTAATCTGCTTGGGAAAATCTTTTTTCCCCCTAACAGGAAAAAATATTAGTTGTCCAGATAACAAGCAAAACAAAATCAACCAAAGGGCATCAAGAGACTTCCTGAAATTGAAAAAACAATGTTTTGTGTAACAAGTTTAAAAAAAAAAACCAAACAAAAACAACCACACAGAGCAAGCAGAATGATTCCTCCAGCTTCTTCAGGTCGTCAGTGGTTTCAGGAACATGAGGAAGAGCTACACAAGCAGTTGAAAGTTTTATTTAACCTTGCAGCATTTTACAGCCGTCCTAAGCCTCTTCCCTTCTCCCTTCCCCCCTATGCTCCCTGCCCCCCCCCCCGGAAACCATTTGTCTTTCTAGTGCCTTATTTTTAACAGCTCAGCTCGGACCCAAAGGGACATGTGTAAAAACAAAGAAAGAACTTAATCCAGCAACTTTGGAGTTCCCAGGACTGAAATAGCAAGCCTGATGCAAATCAGGATTGAGGCTGCTTTGGAAGAGGGAGCAATATCTCCTCCTCTTGCAGGAGAGAGGGATGGAAGGAGGCAGAGCCACGCTGACAGGCAACCCAGATGCTCACCTACCCTGAGAGTGGGAGATACTGACAGAGTTGGGCTGGGCTAGTAGGGTGGCTCGGGGACCCCATTCATCCTGCAGTAAATCAGCCCCAGGAGATGCACAGGGAAGTTTGCACAATGTCTGCCCAAACTCTGCCTGGATCCTTGCCAGTGCTGGGAAACTTTCATTCTCATGAGTTCACAAATTTTACCTACAAGAGCCTGATTTAAACAATACGGGAGGTGGTGTGGCATTCCTTCCCACATCCCTCTCAGCCACTACGCTATGAAACCACAGGAAATCATTAGCTGTGCCTGCTAAGAACTTTTAGATTCCAACAAATTATTCACATTTGATGTATTCAGAGATTTTTTTGTTTGTTTAAAGATTTTTATGGGTTCATTTGTGATGCTGGTTTATGCAGTTTCTATTGTTTGGCTATGTAGTTTAAGCATAGCAATATGGGGTTCAAAGGCCTCTCGTGTGGCAGTTACACTGGTTTTAAGTAGCACTGTTGCTTACAATCAGGTAATTAAGCCATGAAATTATATCTGCTCCCTAATAAATACACACAGTGGCAGGTCCAATCCTCACACATTTATGAGCTAGTTTCAAATGTGGTCTCTGAGATGCTGAAAGACCCTTCCTGTGCATATTTACAGCAGAAGTCAGTCCATTGAATGTTTGCAAAGACTAATCTCTAGACAGGTGTAGTAGCAGTCAAAGCAAAGTGGTTTAGAAATGTCAACATATATTCATAGATTATTTGCCCAGCTTAAGTACTTACAGTAAAAGTCAATAGATCTAGGAATAAGGTTCAACTTGCCTGTAAGGAAACCCCCTAGCCTAGCAGCAAAGGCATGCATCACAACAGGAAAGCAACACGAACCTGCTGACTAAAGGAAACCCACTGAGGGGGGTGATGGGAGAGAAAAGCACAGTCAAATCTACATCCACATTTTCTGGGGCTATTCCACCACGGAAAGGTTGGCAATCTATAGTGCTTTCAGCATATCTGATCTTCCAAGCCAACACAAGGTCCCTTTCTTCAGCAGGGTGGTTTCCAGCTGCCCAGAGCAGTTCTCCAAGGCAGCCACCAGGCGTCAGGTGAAAGGGGCACATTTCCCATATGGGCGCACAGCACATAAGCATCTGAGTATGTCCGTAATGCTCACCTGCACCCTTTGGCAAGGTGACACTCGCACACCTTTTCTTCTCCACCAGACACAGGACTTGCCTGTGTTCCACCAACAGACCGATTCATCACACCACTCTCCTGGCTAGGAGCAAGAAACCTTTTAATTGATAAATCAAGTGATATATGGCATGTTTGTGCTGCATACAGTACACCGGGGCCTCCACTCACGCAAATGGGAGGCTTTGCCACCACCACTTTTTACAAGAAGACAGAGCTGTCTCCCAAGGCAGAGTATGGGCAGCAACATGCAGCCCAGGGCAGCTCTGGGCTGGCTGTGCACCACTCCACCCCTTGCTAACCTTACCCTCTCTAAGCAGCCTGTCCAGGGCAGAGAGCAGCCCAGAACAGAGAGCTTGTGCGTGGAAAAAGGTCCCCACGCTCACTGCTGACAGCAGAGCAGCAAGCTACAGGGAGCTTTCTTCATAACTGCAAAGGCTCAGCCATGTCCCCTCCTAGATGATGAAAGTTCTTTCCATGAAGGAATAAGTGCTTTAAGGAGTCATCTTTAATAACAATTAATAGAATTTCTTTTGATTTTTATTTGATGGTTTTTGTAGACCTGTGACACCTGTCCTGCCCATGGGCACCACTCCTGGAGCATAAAGCTGCCGTGCTCACACTGTCCCTGTGGGCAGTGGGCTGGCAGCTGCTCCCAGGTAAACCTGAACACCCAGCAGACACTTCCCTCTTTGTCCACTTGAGTTTTGTTACAGGATAAGAAATGTGCCAGAGACCACAAACCTCTGCAGCAACCACAGTCCTTCCTGCAGTACCACACTTGGCATAAATCAACCTAGTGCCAATTGCAGCTCTTCCCTGGCTCTGGCTTGGCTCAGACACAGGAAGGCTGACTCTTAATCTTACTGACACCCTGTTTACACCAGGGAATCTACTTTGATTGCAGCTGGCTGTCAGCTTCCCTTCACCAGAGTTGCCTTGCACCATGCCCAACCCTTGCAGACACTGTGGGAAGCACAGCCCTCTCCCCCAGCCACAGTCTTTGGCTGCCCAAAGGGACAAGTCACCACCAACCCATGAAGTACCCATCCAGCTGCATGTCCAACTGCACAGCTCTGCTGCCTCCAATCACTCAGCGTTCCCGATCAAGGGCTTCATCCTGCAAAGTCACCAGGCCCGTCTTGAGCCAAAGTGCACTCGCTCAGCCACACCATATCCTGACAGGATGTCAGCAGTAAACAGTAGGTAAATACCCATGCTTTATCATTGGTTAGTATTTGTTGTTTTTAGAGACCTGGACTAAAATTCCCACTGAAAAAAAATGTGTGCAACAAAAGTAGCTTCTATTTTCTGCCCACAAGAGAACCATGTGAAGAGAGCCATTTCCTTCATCATTATTCCCAAGACAAAAAAATTTGATGACTTTGGATCACTTTTTTAGATCTTTTGCATCTATCTACTTAGCTGTTGGGAAAAGACTTGATTTATTAACAAACATATTGTGGATCAATGAGGAGCTATCCCTGTTCCCCACAAGTGTTTGCTGTTTGCAATAAACACCTTCCCCAGGTCAGTAAAATGAGTCAGAAAGCCCTGCAACCACCCCTGAGGTGCAGAGCAGGCACTCCCAAAGGGTGACTATTTCTCACACCATTCAAATTCAGTTTGGGCAAATTATTTGGGGTGGTATCTGGAAGCGAGCTCTCTGCAAAAAGCACATTCCTTCAAAAATGAAGGAATAAGCGAGTGCAGCAAGCAAAGCCTTATTTTGGCATGACTAAAACATAAACAGATATTTGCTGGAAATCACTGACAGCATTTGCTTAGCAAAGGTTATTGTGAGAAGATATAATTGATATTAATGTCTAGGGTTATCTCATCTGATTGTATCAGCAAAATATGGGATCACTTGGTAATTACTTTTAACATGATTTTCGCAGGAGAACAGTCGATGCTGGAGAACAGAGTTGTCTTTTTAAACGCAGCAAAATACTGCCTAATTATGAATTAAACCCAATGCTGAGCCAAGTTAGCAGCCTCTGGACTGATTTTGAGCGAGCAGTGCTTTCCCATTAAACTTCAGATGATTCTCATAGTCATTTCTCCATGGAAGTAACACTTTTCTGAAAAAAATAACATTGTTAGCCCGCAGAACACTGAAAATTATACAATAGCTGCCTGCTTGGAGCTCACTCGCCACCTGCTTTTCCTTGTTTTGTTTTCTAGCCTTTAATTACTGAGCAGAGTCAATTCCTAATGAGGCAGTTTGATTTCCTGTTTTTCATACTTCTTGAGCTGCTTAAAGAGCCTGTCCAACATAAAAGGAACCCTTTTCTAAACAGATTTTAAATTCATTATAATAACCTTGGTGGTTGTTGTTATTGTTGCTCTCTGTGTGTGCATGTGTGTATGTGTGTGCACATCTGAGTTTTCCATGGCTGCATTTCTCATTTAACATTTCCACACGAAACAACCTTTTTTTTCCCCTCCTGTTTCCCCCCCAACAATGCAAACTGGAAACTCTTGTCCAGGAAATTGTAGCCACAGAAACACTGTGTCTGGGGCTGAGGAGGAAAAGGTGGTGATGTCATGAATAATTGGGCTGTGAGAAAAAATGTAGCATGAATAAGGAGGGAAATATTCTGACGTCTGTCTTTAAAGCTGGAAGATAAACACTTGCTGTGAATGGTAAACGCTGCCTTCCAAAAGGGCTGGTAGGAAGAAGAGTGGTACTAAATGACTGCTCAGAAATATATGAATGATGCTAATGAGGTCTCTCAGCCCTCTCCTAGTCCCACCAAACACATGTAACGCCTCTCAGTTTGTGTGTCAGTGCTTCCCCTGTGGATAACAATGGCACTGGAGAGCTGCTGCATTCCTGGGATTGATTTACAGAAGTCTTAGTCCTCCTGCTGCCTCTGCTCCCTGCTCACTCTGTCCCTGCCTGCTCCCTAGGACCCTGTGGCACAGTAAGAGGCTGCTGCAGGCTGGGGCTGCACAGGCTGCAGGTGTGGAGTGGCCACAAGCTCGGACCTTGCCAAGAGGTTCCATCAGATGCTGCTTCTCTCTGGCTGGCCACAGGAATATTGCAGATGAGTTGCCTTGGTGCTTGGATGGTACAAAACACTGCCAGTCAGAGCCTCCTGGCACAGCAACAGCCCCTGCCATCATACACCTGCATCCCCCCAGCACATCAACACCCCTTGCCCCAGTTCCAGGATGCCATTTGTTGAGGCCACTCACAGAAGCACCTAAGAACTTTGCTACAGTGTCAGTTCCCCCATCACCTTTCTCCTTCCATTCTCCAGCCAGAGCCTTCGCACAGGAATCTCCCATGGGATGCTTTATCTCGAGCAGAGCCCACTGTTAGGCATTGCAGCACTGAGAAGGTGGCTGAGGATTGCTGTGGGTTTGAACAACAGCAGCAACCAGTCCAGCCCAGGACTGTTGTGCTGGGCTGCTTGACAAGCACACAGAAGAAAAGCACTCCCTGTCCCAGAAGGTTTGGAGAAAAAAGCAAGAGGCTTGCACCAGTCAGCCCCTGGACCTGCTGCATCTATGAGTGAATGAAGTTTCTCTGTGAAAACTACATATGAAGCTCATTGAAAAAAACACAGTCTGCTGCTAGAAATTTAGGGAAAGGCAATCCATGCTATATCTCTAAAAAGTCGAGTGAGCTTCGGCTGGGGAGGGCTGCATTCCAACCCCACCCAAATCATAAAGCTGAGAAAACTTCAATGGGCCCTAGCTTCTGGATTATTATTATTATTATGACAGGGTTTTCCTCTCAGGATTCAGACTCTCTGTAAATGGTGGGAAAAAGGGTTTTATACAACCTCCAGTCTCCACATGACAAAGTGACTGCCTATTCCTACAGTCATCTGAACAGAATAGACGGAATAAGCTATTGTCTGTGCTCAGAAGTCAGCGACTGCACCAGCACTTGATTGGTCCAGGATGTAGAGGAACAAAAAGGTCATTGAATAAAAGAAGAACAATACTTCTCATGAAACAAATGAGCTTTGGCTAATTTATAACATGTTTGGATTGGGTATCATATACATCAAAATGATGTAATTAGTAAATGTCATTTTCTGGAGAGAGAGAGTTCAGTAAACCCTTAATGATGGGAATTTCCTGCCCTGGACTGGAGTCTCTGGACTACTAGGGCATCATAAAGATGCCGTATTTCACTAATAATTAGAATGGGCATGAAGTGGGACCTAGATGTGTGACAAGGGGAAAAAGGAAAAAGTTCACCTACTATGAAGGTTAGTGGCACTGAAGAATTAATGATAGAAATACAATGGGCTGAAGGGTGATTAAAAACTGTCTTTCACATTTCACACTCAGTGTTTGAAACCTGGAATCTGAATTGTTCCTTCCTCCAAATATCAACATCCCTCAAACCCATTGCCACTCAGGTGATGATCTTTCTGCAGTGGGCACAACCATGGGCTCAAGTCCCAAAGCACCTCAGTCAGAGGAACGTTCCATTCAGCAGGACAGAAGCTTTGCAGTTTGTACAGTGCTCTGCTGAGCACATTAAATTGCAAGGATGATTTTCAATGAGACCTCCATATGCTCAACACCAACTCCAACTTCAGAAGTTTTGAGTGTGTTGCTCCCCTGCATACTCACAGACACACACAGTCACATTCACAGTGCAAGGCAGGATCACACCAGGGGTTACACTTTCCAGGTCTAAGGGAAAAACTGCTCTCAAGATGCTCTTCACTCAGATGGGAGTCAGGAGTGCTGGTGGCTTCGTGTAGGAGACATTTCTCAAGTAGTGTCATTCCAGGTTGCGTTAGGCCGTGTCTCAAGACTCATGATACTAGCAAAGCCAGACCCCCTGCAAGACATGAGGAACCTAAGAACATACAGAACCTACTTGTTAAGGAAAACAATAAGTATTTTGCTCTTTCTTAGCAAGTTAGACTTGAAACTAAGCTGAGAGTAGACTTGCATGAGCCCACCAGAAAGAGCAGCTGGCTGCAGCAGTGAAAGCCAGAAGATCTAAATCCCCTCTTCAGATACGTGTCTACCATCTTCAGAAAAGCGTACCATCTACATTGGAATCTCCTTGCATCTCTTCCTTCAGGTCCCAAAGCCAGTTCTAAGCTGAATGTTGCTCTAATGACTGCAAAACATTGTTTCTGCTTGCAATATAAAATCATAGAATATCTTGAGTTCAAAGGGACCTTAAGGTCATGTAGTCCAGCCTCCCTGCAACAAGCAAGGACATCTTCAACCAGATCATGTTGCAAGGGATGAAGAGACAGCAAACAGCTAGGGGTCTATCAGACTTAAGGAGGCTATGCCCTCATCTAGTTGCTCAGACTTGGGAGGTCACAGAAATCCACCAATTTGTTTTCATTTCATAAGCTTCTGACCCTTTGCCTCCAGAAATGTTTGGTCCCAAAACTCCTGCTGTAGCGTGAAGATCCTCAGGATGCTTCAAGAGCAGTGCGGTGCACTCTGTTCCTCAGGGCTCACGAAGCTCAGTGACACTAACAGGGCAGGGTACTGAATTGAGTTGCCACCTAGAAAATTTTTTCCCTGTGGTGGAAAAATCCAATAGGCAGGTAGGTTTATGAACAGAATCTCCTCTGGCAATGGCCACAGCATTCTCTGAGCTATGCAATAAATACTCTATATTAGTTCATGTTTCCTTCTTTGCAGGAATTGCTCAGGCACAAATGAAACAATAACACAATTTGGAAAAACTTCATTAATCATTGGTATACTGCAACTTTATTCTTCATGGCAAATTAAACATATGTAGGAACTAAACCGAAAAGGGCCAGTAAACACTAATCACAGAACCTCTCCTGCCTGTAATGGGCATGTTTGAGCAGGAAATGTTTAACTGTTAAGGGATTTTCACCTCCCTATTAGCAAAGGAAGGACACCTTTAAATGTGACATTCTTGTGTCCAGGAAATACCCTTACATTCTCTGCTAGCTCAGAAAGGAAAACACTCCACTGCAAATAATTTACTTCACACCCGCTTTTTTCCTTAATTTTTATTTGTTTTTTCAAAAATTCCTTCTGCTGCCAATTTTTCTATCTTCTATGAAGATTAACCCAGCAACTCCTACATTTGCGAGCATCTCCAATGGAAATCTGCTAAATGAATAATCTTCAGTCAACAAACCCATATTCTGATGGGCCCTGGCTGAGCCAGCTGCATTTCTACGACTCTGAAAAAAAAAGAAAAGGATGAATTTTCTCCTTGGAGGGAGAGCTAAATGCAGAAAATGTTACCACGCTGTACACATTTACCACTTCTGTGCTCCCAGCAAAGCAAACATCAGCACGACCCTCTATGTATAGCTGATATGCAATAGCTCATAACCCTCAAAAGCTCCACCATGGGTCTGGGCTGAGGATACATCAGGCAGCAGCACTCAGCCTTTCTGGCTGGGGGAATGCATTATCTGTCACCTGAGACTGGAGAAAACTGTACACTGTGGCTTTTCTCTGGCTATGGGACCATGTTACAGGGCACGCAGTGTACAATCCTGCTGATGCATTGGGCTATTTCACGAGATTATTTTCAGGTAAGTGGCTCCAGGTTAACACTGGAAGGCCCGAGACACCAAAGCATGTGGATTCCAGTGACCTCCAGGCAGGGCCACAGAGAGTGGAGAGTAGCATGACACTCATCCAGCTCCTGCAACCTGTCCACATGAAGTCACACAGGTGAGGACCACAGCCAAGTGAGGTACCTATTTCAGTACTACCCTACCTGCCATTTTAATCATAAGAGGAACAAGATGCAGCCCTTCCTGCACAGTCTGGCAAATACCAGGGTATGACATACCAGGAAAGCAGGTAAAGGTGTTGACTCACAGACAATCCACCTTTCTTCAGCAAACTTCTTATTTACAATAAACGAGTGCATACAGCCTACTTTCAGTTCCTCTAAGTTGCACTTCAGTTAAACTCTGACTTGGGTTCACAAGATGATAAGATCAGGACAATAATCTCAAGGTAACAGCAGCTCTCTACAGCTACAGCTATTATTAAAATAGTTGTATCAAGCCACAACCGGGATTCAAAGAAATCACGTTAATCAGCTGAGTGACAGGGCTTGTAGGTGGGGAGTGAAAGAGAACTTGCTGTAAAGATTAATAGCCCTTGACTGCGTGTGGGTGACAATGCACCAAAGAAATGGGTGGCTCTTGTTTATTCCAGTGGTTTCCCATAATTTAGATTTCTGGGGTGGACGGAAGAAATAAAGATATAATGTCAGTTAAACAGTCATTTACTGTCTACTTAGCCACTGAACTAACCAAACAGTCTCTTCTCATTGTATCAGTCCAAGGTCATATATATTGCCACTAACTGCATTGTTCAAGCCTTGTCTTTGGACACTCCCTCACTCCACTGCTGGTAGATGTGGATGGAGCCATCACTCCATGTCCTCAAAGACTTTATGGCCATTTCCTGTCCCTTTCCTACCATGGAAAGACCAGAGCCCTGTGCAGAGCTCCAAAGATGACAATATTACAGATTAGAATTACAGGCAGTTGAGTTTTAACCCCAAGTCTTGTCCTAAGATCTTCTGAGATTCTACCTGCCTGTTCCCAAAGGAAGATGTGAAAATGGCAGCAAGCATGAGACAGTTTGGTCTATTGAGAGCTTCACAGATTCAGTGGGCAGAAGTGATCACCTTCTGCATAACATGGGGCTATCAAATGTCACCTAGGATTCAGGCCCTGCCTGTGCACAGAGCAAGGGAAGGACTTTTATAACCATGCAGTATCCAGTAGTGTCCTGGTAAAGCAGGGAGTTTTCAGACGGATATGTACATGGTGTCGATGTGGTGAGGCTCTCTGCATTCTTTTGGAGAGAAAGTTCATCAAAACAGACAGATAGCCAGTGTTAGGTGTTACCTGCAAGCTCACAACCAAACTTCACAGAATTCATCACATATCTCTAAACCTCTGATAAATTATTTAAGTAACTCCCTGGTTTGGGGAGAGAGGAAGCAAACACTAACAATAGGTCTAGTAAGAAATCTTATTTGAATATTAGCATGCACACTCCCACATTTCCACACACCTGATTTCCAGGGAGATGGCCAGAGCAAAGCAGTCATTGCTCCCAGAGTTTTCATACTTTGGTTTACTCTGATTTGTGAGCTGCTTTACTGATAAAGTACTGGCACAAATCATTACCTGTTATCTCATCTTCACAGAAATAGCTTCCTTCGCCAGACTACCTTTCAGTGCTTACAGCCACTGGAGACCTGGGTCTTTCAAAGAAAACTCTCTCTGATCAATGCAAAACATTGGACCTAATTTGCATGTTTGAATTAGGCTTACAGCCTGCTTGGTGCTGCTTTGCTCCCTATTACCCAAATGCTCTCCCTCTGCAGATGTCCCAGCAGCAAGCAATGGCAGTCCAGAGCTATAAACACTGTAAGATGTGTGTCGTCCTAGATGGAGGAAAGAAAAGTAATAGTATCTAAATTCTGATGGATGACACTGCCCTGAGCTCAGCTAAGGGAATTCTTCCCATTACTTTGGCAGTACATTGGGACAGGAGAGAGACAACTCTGAAGAGCCAGGTACCTTCTGACCTTTCCCACATAACTTTACCAAATATAGATACAAACCTTGCACTTCAAATTTCAAGGACTTGAAATTGCAAAGGACTCGAAATTGCAAAGGACTCGAAATTGCAAAGGACTCGTAGACAGCAATGACTTCTGTTACTTACTAACCTTTAGGTCAAAGCAATGTAAATTTACTTCCATCTCTTAGCAACTGAGAGCTCCACATCTTATGCAACCCTGACACTTTTTGGAACACAACACCCAAACATAACCACCAATGAAAATCAGCAACTCAGCAGTCTCTGTCAAAATCACCAGCAGGACCTACTGGCTCAGGAACTTGTGGCTTCCCTCCAAGTGAACACCCAACGTTAGTGACCAAAAGACGCTGTCACCTCTACACACTACTTGTCTTGCATACAATGAATTGGATGACTTCTGCTTTACTGCCAGTGGGTACCAATCCACATACAAAGCATGCAAACATCTTTTCTGATAGGCGTAGTGCAAACTTTCTAATACTCCTGGCTATCCTTTCGTGCTGGCATGAAGGAAAACTAGATGATCTGCTGGTTTTGGCTGGGATAAAGTTAATTTTCTTCATAGTAACCAGCATGGGGATGTTTTTGGATTCGTGCTGAAAACACAGGAATGTTTTAGCTACTGCTGGGAAGTGCTTACACAGTGTCAAGATCTTCTCTGTCTCTCACTCCACCCCACCAGCCAGTGGGGCTGGGGGTGCACAAGATGTTGGGAGGAGACACAGCTGGAACAGCTGACCACACTGACCAAAGGGATATCCCATACCTTAGGGCATCATGCTCAGCATATAAAGCGAGGGATGAGGGAGAGGGGAGGGGGAAGAAAGAAGAAAAGAGGACATTTGGAATTATGGTATTTGTCTTCCCAAATCACTGTTATGTGTGATGGAGCCCTGCATTCCTGGAGATGGCTGAACACCTGCCTGCCCTTGGGAAGTAGTGAATTAATTCCTTGTTTTCTTTGTTTGCACCCTTGTTTTTTGCTTTGCCTGTCAAACTGTCTGTATCTCAACCTATCAGTTTTCTCTCATTTGCCCTTCTGATTCTCTCCCTCATCCCACTGCAGGGGAGTGAGCGAGTAGTTGGAGTTAAACCACAACAGATGAGCAGCACAGAATATTTTGCATTTTTGCTGCTTGTGCTGTAGTGAATCCATTAGTAAGAGAGTGTATCAGCCTATAATACTGCAGGTCCAAAATCTCCCAGAGGGACTGAATTCAAGAAAATTGGTTTGGGGCAGCACAGGAGTCTGGTCTGAACCGTGACCCACTGACACAGAATTTGGTGGCTGCTTTCATTTGTTTAACAGTGTCTGATAGGATTACGGGCAGCACATTTTCAGGCTATCTAAGCTCTACACAAAGCAATTCTACAAATATGGCAGTAATGAGTCTGTTGTTAAAGGTGCTTTGGCATTCACAGCAGTACAAGGCTTTGACTCTCCAGCAGATTTCTGAGCAATAAAACTTGCAATCTCTGTTTTTTTAGGAGTGAATTGAAACCACTTTCATGTTGATACACCACAAAACTCAACCATACTGTGATCATTGCTATGTTTTGCTAAGAAAAGTCCTATTCCTTAAGTATTGTACTTGTACAGCAGCTTTTGTTGGTATTTCCTCATCCAGGCTGCAGTCACTCAGACTGTGGTGATTTCTGTGAATTTTCTACTCGCTCTTGCTGGCTGCCTCTGAATGACTGTGTAACATGAATGAAAGTAACATGAGTAGAATCAAGCTCGATTTCATCAATTTGCCAGTCTGGTTAATAAGAAGAGAATGAGTCAGAACTAAGAACCTATTCTGAGAACTGATGCCAACCAATGCACAGTAGAGGCATGCAGTTGTTGGTTACTTTTTTTCCCAAACGGTTGCCTTCAGAAGAGCAGATACACCCATGTCTAGGTTATCATAGGTTTGTGAGCTAAAGCAGACTTCCTTGGCAACTCTTGAAATCCAGTCACCTGCCCTCTGTCCCACCTCCTTCTCCACATCATACAAAGAAGTTACCTCCATACTTTTTCTCCTTTTCCTATTTTCTTATATAGTTTTTCAGCTTTCCTTCATTTTTTATGCTGAGATCTTTGCAGGTAACATCACCTTACCTATCCAGTGCTTATTCTCTCTTTAAACATGCAGAACATCCCACAATCTCTGGCCTCAGCTGCAAACTCCTAGCAAAACTGTACCAGCAACAGACCAAGGATAAGTGTCTTTCCCGTCACACAGCCTGTCTCTCTCCAATTCACCACTATTATCCTACTACAGAGTTGGCTAACAGCAGAGTTCAGGTCAGTGTGGTGTTTTCCATCACATGGAACACCTGCCTCTGGGTTTAGGAAGAGCTTCCTGGCAGGGCTGCCTTGCCTCAGGTGATGCCACCTTCATTAAGAGCCTCGTGGGAACCACAGAAGTACATTAGCAGGCAAATATATTTCCTATCTTTAACCATTTTTCCACCCTATGCAGGAAGAATAGATACTTTGAAACAGGTCCATCACAGAGGATATTTTCTGGGATTATATGGCTCCTGTGCCACCCACCCTAAGTGTACAGTGAACTAGGTTCTCCCCAGGCAAGAAGAGCAGGCAGGAGGGAGCAAGCAGAATTTGGACTAGCAATCATACCCTGCCAGACTTTTATCTTCAGCGACTCCTGTCATTGCTTCCCTGCTAGACCTCTAATGGCGGCAGTCACTGCTGGAGAGCTAATGTAAGGGAAGTTGTCCCTGGTGATTTTTCTGCCCTGTCATATAGACTTGGTTAAAATTCAGGGCAATAGGACATAGTCTATTCAGGGCAATAGGACATAGACTATGTCCTCCTGTTCCAGATACCATTTCTGATGGAAGAAGAAATAGGAAATTACCAAGAAAAAGACTCGTAAATAAAAGAGGTACATCTAGGAATACTTTGAGGCTAGAATTAGTCCTTGCAAATGAATGCTTTATGTTTTCATCAATTTGAAGAGTTAGCAGAAATTAATCAGCTGTGAATTGTTTCTAAAATGAGACGAGAAGCAGCACTCGTCCACAGGGGGTCTGCAGCAAGAATGAAATGAACCAAACATGAAAATATGGCCAAAACTCTTAGGCAGGAAAACAAGCAGGCACCAAAATAAGCAATATTGTACAATATACTGTGCACAGTGCCTTCACTGGACAATTCATCATAAACATAATAAAAACGTTTCCCAGTATACAAGCTAAAGAATCCCAGTTTGGTGATATTATCCAAAGACTTGAGCTGCCTTTCAATGGTTCAAGACTGAAGGCTAATGCCTCTGCTAGATACTAGATAATAAACACACTGGAAATCTAAATTGTTACATATCTTGGCATTTGACCAGCAAAACATCCATGTAAAACCGTATGCCAGTAAATCTGCCTTCTGCTTTTAAGCTGATTATTCAAGGGTTAACTATGAGATCCCCTAATGAAGCAATAAAACCCAGATATATTTTAAAAGCTATTGATTCATTGTGTTATCTGTTTTAGAGCATTCCCAATGTATAAACAATAAGATGGAAATGCTTTGTAACTTACAAAGAGTTCATTAGCTGTAGTATATGTCATTTGAATCATTCCTTCCTCTACTCTTACTGAATGCTCCAGATTTTGCTAGGAATAGGCCTAAAACAGAATCCTGCATTAGACTCCTCTGACCCCAAAGTTGAAAGGGTGGTCAAAATCTAATCCACAGTGCACAACCTGATTTTACCAATTAATCCATTCAGCATCATGATTGTGGTATAGATCCCTTGCTTAATCCAGATATCCCAGCTTGCACCCTTTCCAGGTTGTAACAATGCCTTTTACTTGGGTGTCTTACTGTCACATAAGGTAAGTTTCAATGGAAGTAGTGCCAACACGCAAGCAGTCCATGAAATTGTATTTATTTACACCTTACACCTAGTTCTGCAACTTTTGTCATAAGGATTGTGCTCTTGCCAGAGCTGAGACAACCCTGATCCTAATCTCAGCCAGATATTCCAAGCACTGGCCAGTGGCTGATGCTCAGATGGCACGTGAGCTGTTGTGCATTAGGGCAGATGACATCATTCCTGCTCTACTCATGCACTAAGGAAGGGGTCAATCTCACCTTTCTTTAGCCTTCTAAAAACTAGGGGTCTCACCTGATCAAGTCATGCAGGTTCCTCTGGAGTCAATGGAGAGAGCAGGGTTTCTGCAGATGATTATTCATCCTGTCTAGCTCAGAGTCCCCTCCCAGAATGAGGAAATGTGGATAATTAACGTAGCCTATATACCTATTAAAAGGCTAAAGTAAGATGAGACAAATCCCATCCTGAGTTCTGAGAAGAAAGGTTTTCCACACAGCATTTGTGTGTGCACAAACAAGAAGAACTACACAGAATGGACCCATGCCTCACTCCAGGCTTTTAAACAAAACAGTAGTCAGCCTTACCCAACTGTTTAATTGCTCCATCATGACAGCTTCATTCCCTTCAGGATGGGATGGATGCTGCTATCTGCCTTCTCACAGATGATCTTGTCACCTAGAGAGACTTCAGTGGTTGCCACCCTTAAGCAGCCTTTGACAAAGGGTACCTGGTGACAGAAGACTTCTTGATCCCTCCCAGCTGGCTAAGAGTGGCAGCATAGCCCTGTATAAGAGCACTAAATAGGCTCACAGGAAGTCCTCACAGTTGCTCAGCTGAAGAAAGGCTCGTGTGTAGCTGCAAAGGAGCATCTCTGACCATCCATGGGCACAGAGAGGGAGGAAGGAGTTGGTACCCATGCACTCAGTGTACCACTGGTTTACACCATTTAACACACAAATGAAATGTTTTTTCCTTGTCCATTTGGGGCTCACTATGTGGTCAAGTACCAGCTTTTTTCAGACTGCTAAATTACCTGATGAAACTTTTGATTTAAAGAATACATCTGGGATCCTGGGCAAGCTGGGCTCTTACCAGCCAACTAGATCTGTTGTCAGATATTACTGACAAGATATTTATGCTGATGTCAACAGACAAACAGACAGATTCATTAATTTTCTTCTCCCTTGTCCCATTAACTAAGCCTCTGTGCCATCCACAATCACTGGAGTGAATGTTCATTTCTATTCCATTGTCATACTAACTACTGCTCTGGCTTAAGTATTCTTTTGAACCCCAAGAACAATGTGCGCAAGGCAAATCCATCCCACTCCTCCATGGCTAAGTAGGGCCATTAGACAGGAGAAACAATAGAAACTCAGCGGGTGCTCTGTGTTTGCTCCCTGCATGGCCGCACACAAAGACAAAAAGCGAGGAGGGCTGGATGGTCCAGGGATGGGTATTGGATACCCCGATGCACTCGTCTTCCCAGCATCCCCAGATCACAAAGGAATAGAGGTTTTGCATGGGCCTGCAGAGGTTACATCAGTCACTGGGCACAGGACCTCATTGTCTGGTTTGTTTTGTTTCCCTGAACAATATGTCACATATTTACTTTCCTCTTGGAGGGCTGATGCTAACATAAAATCATCACCATGTTATGCCAAAATGTCAGCATGCCACATCACCACATCTCCACATGAGGCTGCCTCATGGGCTCCCACTAGGATTTCTGCACCCAATCATTTCCCATAAGCAGTGTTTGCAGGATGTGAGATCTTCTTAAAATAGGACAAACCCAGAAATCCTGGAGCCGGTGGCAGCCCTTTTTCATGTCTCTGTCTTGAGTGACTCCATCTGGACAATCTAGGATTGCTTTTGATTGGCTGTGGAAGAATCTGGTCCTGTTTAAAATCTTTCTTTACTAGAAATAAATATAAATGCTATGTATAAGAAGTCAGAATGGTCTTTCTCTCCAGTCATTAGCAAGTTTTACCTTCATTGAAGGGATTTAAAATAGATTTTCTTACTTAAGTGGCCAGCTGTATTTTAAATACCTTTAACATTTACCAGTGTGCAGCTCTGAGAAGTTTGCTGCTGCTGCTGCCTTGCTGCAGCTTATCCTGGTGCGTAAGCAGGTGTAACTCCACTGAGTCCCACAGACCCCCTCCTGCCAGTGCTGGCCTCCATATCTCTCTAGAAATTCAGTTCAGTTAACAGCTTCTGCCCAAGCCAGACTACCAAAAGAGTGAGGAAAGCAGAAGAGATCAGCAAGAACCTACTGCAGCCACCACACCTGATGGCAGGACAATCCCTGCTACAACGGACCAGCCCCAATGATGACATGTCATCAACCTCTGTTGAGTGCAGGGTTGGATGCCATGCACCCCTGGCCACTCAGAAGTGCTTCCCAAGTCTGCTCCACTCTCCTCTCTGTCCTCTGGGACAAGATGCACAGCGGATGCACTGAGGCTGTACTCTGGGATTTGCTCTGCCAACTCTCACATGCCAGAGGTCTGAGGCTTCTTCCTCTGACTGTCTAAAGTGAGTGCCACAATGCTGGGCCCCAACCAAACATCCCGTGGGCTCAGTATGGGGGACGAGAGAGGAGGGACTCGTAACACAGGCAGAGCATGGATCCATGCCACTCCCCAGGGGAAGGGTTAAAACTGCCTTTTATGGTTTTTCTGTGACAGATCTCTTTACTCAGTGCCATATAATATAGACCCAAACATATTCTAAGTAGCCAAGAGCTGCCCAGCCATCTGTTTGAAGACACAGACCTTCTGATGCAGGAGTTCCCAAAGCCTGGCCCATGGGACACTTACTATGAAGCCTGCAAAGGGCATTTTTCCCCTTTAAGAAACCAGCCTGCACTTGTTTTGTTATGCTGCTTCAGGCCAGTGTCCCATCCGTGAATGTTGATCCATACATGACTTGTATATGACACAAGATATGGGAACCTCTGCTCCAAGTGAGAAATCTCCATCCCCTCCAGCTCTCTCCTGCCAATCTCACCCACAACTCTCAGACTTAAAGAGAAAGATTCAGTTATCTCCCAGATAACTGAATCTCAGCTCCAACCACAGATTCCAAGGGTGCTTTTTATGAGAAATCCCATTTTTATCCAGCTATCTCAGGTAAAAGTGCCAAATGACTGCATGACTTTCTCTCTGACTTTCAAAGCAAATTAGGCTTTTACAGTCACATGCAGTTACAAATGGTTTCCATGGCCTGCACTGGACTAATTAATAAAGAAATAGACCCACATAGCTGAAATATGTGCATATCTATAACAATTTTTGTATTACATTTCATTTTATGTATTTATTCAAATTTAAAGCAAAGGCACCTTTCAAAAGCTCTAGGCCCAGTGAATTATACAACAAATGCAGTCAAACAAAATCCCAGCAGTACTGAAACACCTCCTCTGGAGGAACTCAGCCAGCCCAGAGCTGCTCCATGAGGAGACAGCCCCATAACTTCCCCATGTATTATATCACTTTCTCATATCCCTAGTGATGCTGTTTTCCCTTCCCTGAGACCTAAGAGGTGACATTTAGAGAGATCTACCTTTCTCTCTCTGCTCAGCTTAGCACAGAGCGTGTTTTGGGGCAGCCAAAGGGGCAGAACAGCACACAAGTGAGCACTCATCTTCCCTTGCTCTTCCTGCAGGGGACTGCAGCATTGCTGCAGCTCAGAGGCTGGGGGGACCCAGCCCTGATGCCCATCAAAGTGGCCTCTCAAAGATGGCTGCCACCCTGAAACAAGTGTAACGTTGGGGCGTCTCATCCCACAAGTCCCTTTCAGGTAGCTTGCCCCATCCCATGGCATGATAAACTGCAGGCAGAGTGTCTTTGTGTCCTTAAAACTTGAAATCTCCTAACACATGTGAAGTGTCTGTTGGTGAGTAAAATAAAAGGGAGTCAAAAATGTCACAAACCGCCCTGATGCCTGTGGCCCACAGGAATTGTAGCACCACCTGCACACCTACCACTGGCAGCCAGGACCAGACACCATGTCCCAGGAGTACAGAAACCAGAGTGTTAAAGAGGAAGGTGAAATCAGTGGGGTTAGTGTTAAAAATATTTTTCTTTAAATAAGGCACTTTTTAATGTTTTCTTTACTTTTCATCTCTGCTCCACACTCCAGCAGCAGGTTTCTGCCAAGGCGCAGCCCTGGGCTGGGCGGCTGTGCTGGTGGGGCGCTGGGCTAGGGTAGAGGTTTGGAGCTGCTGTGGCATCTGGCATGAAAAAATGTCCCGGGAAGCTGCTACATTAAATGGCCAAATCGATTTATTGAATGGCAGGTGTTAGCTACAAACAGATGGAGAACATAAAGGCATAAGCAGGCATTTGTATGGAAAAGAAGCCATCGATTTGTAGCGAGAGACTCAATAGTGATCGTTAGAGCCTTTAACAGAAATGTGCTTTTTTCACGCACTGGGCGCGGGGCGGCTCGGGGTGAGCGGGCCGAGGGGAGTGCAGCCCGGGCCGAGGGGAGTGCAGCCCAGCCCGGGTCCGGCGGCGGTGGCTGCCCCGGCCCCCCCGGCCCCGGTCCCGGCCCCGCGCGGTGCGGGCGCTGCGTGGCGGTGCCGCCCGTCCCAGTTGCGGCGCGGCGTGTCCGGGCGGCCCGTGGCAGCGCCCCGCGGCAGATGAGGCACGCGCCGGCCTCATTACAATGAGAATGGGCAGGCTGGAGGGGCCATGTGGCAGCAACAGTTTGCAAATCCCCCCTCCTTCTGTGCGAATCGGGAAACATTTCCAAACATTTGTACCCCAAATCGACCACATTAACACCCCTCGGAGCGGCGCTCCCTGGAGGGATGCTCCACGCTACGGGCATTTAGGCAGAAACAAAACAAGCAAGGGAGATTTTTTTTCTCTTCTTTTCTCTTCTCTCTTTTTTTCTCTTTCTCTTTTTTCTTAGAGGCTCTCGGCATGTGCCAGCGCTGAATCGATCCGCAACTTTCTAGCTAAGGCGTTTTAAAGTCATCGGGGAATCCGACTTAAAAAGTGGGACTGTGCACATGGAAGGGCTAGCGAGCACTGAATAAATGGGCGAGTCTCTGACTGAGGGATCAAAAAGGCGACCAGCGAGGCCAGCCCCGAAACAAATGGCAGAACCAGAAAGCAGGAACGCTCCCGAGAAAGGCGCACAAGATGCATAATAAAATACTGCACTCGTACAGCTGCTGGGGATGCTGCACTGACCGACAAAAACGCTACGATAAATTTGACCAAGTGCGGGGCAGCCTGCAGGGCTCTGGAATTTCGAGGGGCTTCTGGGTGCCCCGCAGCCAACAGCCCGGGGGGAAAAGAGTTCGGCTCCTGGGGAAAGGCGACTGCAGGGTTCGAAGGCGCTAGTGCGCTGCTCCCCCCTCTCCGCGCCCCGCGATCCGCTTCTAAATCAGTGCGAAGAAGGGGAGGCGGGTGAGCAGCGGCTGCAGCTGAGGGCAGGGGAGGGGCGTGAGCAGCCGTGCCCCCCGGGCATCCGCACCGCTCCCCTGCACAGGGAATGGCCAGGGGTTCGTCCCCCAGGTTAGGGGGAAGGGGAAGACGCAGGACACCCCCAGCCAAGCTTGACCCGGCCGAGAAGCCCTGCCAGCCTGGCTGCGGCTTCATGCTGCCTTAGGGGACAGCCTGGGACACCTGGGACATAGGAAAGGCTGGGACAGCTCGGGCGTATCCCCTTCCAAAAACCCCGGGTGGCACGACGGTGCAGCCGGAGCATCAGACAGGTCCTGCCCTAGCCGCAGGTACGGGTGCTCCGTAACTGCAGGACATTTAAAAGCAGCCCAGCAGAAGACACGTAGAAAGCTCACGGTGGCTGCGACATTACCGGGAGCCGCTTACGGCCGTGGGTCTGGCGGGCAGATTCTTAGAAAGCACAGAGTCTTCAGAAAGAGGGAAAAGTGGGACTGATGGCGGGAGGTGCGATGCAGTTGCTCCTGGCTGGGACTGTGTGGGCGATACCGAGCCCTTCGCAGCCCCCTTTCCTGGGGTCTGGCAGCCTGAGAGCAGCAGGACACGGGCGGCCGTGGGGGAGCTCGGGCACATCCCGGGAACGGAGGAGGACAGCCTGGCACGAGGGCTCGGGGGGAGGGATGGCTTGGGCAGGCTGGCAACTTTCACCCGCCCGGAATTAATTAACGTTGTCTCGTTAGCGAGATGCGTTTGTCCCGGCCACGCGTATGTTGAGCCGGGCCAGCCTGCAGATAAACCGGCAGCAAATGAGGCGCGAAAGAGGGGGGGAAAGCGCCCTGACCTCGAGTAAGTGAGCTGGAGAGATAGGGAGCAGGGTGGAAAGGACGGGGAGACGGCGACCACTGGGCAGGTCCGGTCCAATCAGTGCCTAGCATCCCGACAGGGACTGCGGGCACCCCGCTGCCGCCCCTTGGCAAAGCCGGGGACTCTGCGGGCTTTCCCCCCCGTCCCGAGGACAAGCGCCCCTCAACTGAGCCGAGGATCTTGGACAAGGTGGATGCGCTGTGCCTCTCCAAGAGACCAGGATGGCGTGTTGGGCACAGGAAAGAGTTTGCAGGACTTGCACTTCTAATCTGCTCTCGGTCGACTTTCAGGCTCACCTGTTTGATACTATTAATGCAACTTTTTTTTTGTCTGAACTCCCTGTGCGTGTGTCAACATGCAGCAGGTGGTTTATTATATTCCCCGGTTATTATTTTATTATTTTATTATTTTATTATTTTATTATTTTATTATGGACTCTTTTTATAGCTGCAATCAAAATAATGGTCTGGACTATCGAGGAGGATTTTATGTGTGTTTTGCGCCACTCTCTCGAGCTTCTGAAAATATTTGGTTTGCGGGAGGACAGCACGTGGGGAGCTGGAGCAACCTCTGCTGCTGCTGGCAACAAGCAAAGCTGGTGCAAAGCTTGACTCGAAAAACAGTGGCCATCCAAGGGCAGCTGAACGGGCTGGGGAGTGCATGGGGGGCTTACAAGCCTCTCGTCAGGTTTGGGGGAAGGCAGAGGTGGGAGCTCTTCTCCAGCTGCCAAGGTGCACACCGCCAGGATGGCAGAGAGGTTTGGCGGAGCTGTGAAAAGCAGAGATCAGCTTGTCTTGCTTTAACCTACATTAGCTCCGGGTCCATATGGTAGATGCTGCCTGTGGATCCTCAGCACCAAAGCAAGGCCCTATTCTTGCACGCCGCCCTGCTTGTGCCAGATGGTGCCTGGACCAAGTGGCCATGCGTGGGGTGGCTCTGGTTAGCCTAATAAACGTCCAATACAAGTCAAAAATCAAAACACACACATACTAACATCTGCTAGAGCCTGCAGTACCCAGATAGCCTTTCAATACTGAATTAAAGAGCCCCACAGCCCTTCTGTTCCCCTAGGTTAGACACTCATTACCATTTATCAAGCACTGATGTTATCTGGCCTCTCATTTTATTTAGTACCGAAGCTATTAGCATCAGATTTGATTTTGACAGTTAACGCTGTTGCTAGTAAAGCCAGGATCTGGCCGGGTGGATCGCTGCAAAATTCCGAGTTCATCAGCGGCGACACATTCCTCCTTCCCACTTGTTTACGAGGCAGAGACAAAAGAGATCCTCGCCTGTGCCTCTGCCTTGCGGTTTATCTTCACCACGGACACGGCTCCCGTCCGCACAAACACGTACCCGAGGCGACAGCCCAGCTACTCCGGACGGAGCCAAGCCCATGGTGCCCGGCCCCGAGTGCAGCCCCCCGACATTGCCAGAGTTTGTGCCCCCCGGCTCCGGCTTTTACAGGCGCAGTGGGGACCGGGAGAAGTTTTAATCCCCTTTTGGAAGCGACCCCGATTCCTAGCCTGGTCCCCTCCCCAAACCAGTCCACGGCGGCGGTGCCCGTGGCTTTCCCCCGTAGAAAGCTTGGCTATTTTCCACGAAGCCGTGTCGTGCCCTCCTGGTGATACCCCGGGCGTTTGGGCCCTAACCACATCCTGGGACGAAGCAGGTTTCCAGAGAGAGCAGCCGCTTTAAACGCACGAGGGAGCAGGACGGCCTGGGAAGTTTGATTGGGGTGTGCTCTCCCCACGATGCCTCGCCTCCAAACGAGCCAGATCCCCGGCTTTCCTAATCCCCCCCAAAACAGCTCAAAGTGGGGAGGTAACGCTGCAAGAACAGACCCTTTGGGAGAGCAGAGGGGCGGAAGGGGAGCGGTAGCGCGCTACGCCCCGCGTTGCTCCCCAGGTGACCCATGCCGCGGAGACCCGCAGCCTGGCGCGCCGGGCGCTGGCAGAAAGGTGGCAAGACCTCATTACCATACAGCTGAGGGTTTATCTCTCCCTCCCCCCTCCGGCCTCCCATCCATTTAACAAGCTGAAATAAAAAGCCACATGAAAGGCCTTCTCTGTGCTTGGCTTTAATGAGGGACACGCGACCCAACAATAAGCGCACGCTGCAATCAGGCCAAGGGCTTTATGGCACACGCCAGACCGCAACCCGGCCGCGGCCAGGCGGCCAGACACGGCCCGCGGCCCCGCTCCCGCCCCGCTTGCCTGCAGGCGCCCGAGTCTACCCCTTGCCCATGTTTTTGGGAGCCGGGGCAGCCCCGGGAAAACTCAGCTCGGTCCCTGCTGTCAACCCCCGGCACCTCGCTGGAGCGCTCGTTCGCCACCGATTTCGGAAGGGTGACCGAGCGCCTGCCGATCCCCGCCGTGCCCGCCTCCCTGCCGTCACTCGTCCCGCTCGCGCCCTTCCTCGGTGGGCTCCGTTATCCGGGGTCAGGGATGGGGCCGGGCCGGCCTGCGGCACGGGCGCCCCCGGAGCCGGGAGCTGCGCCTCGGGCGCGGCGGCGAGGCCGTGCCGGTGCCCGCCTGCCTGGCAAGCACCGTTTTACTTTTGCTTTCTAGCCGGGGCGAGCCCTCGGCGGGCAGGGCAGCTCCTGCCTGCCGGCCCGGCCGCGGCTGCAGGGAGCCGCGTCGCCCCGTCCCGCCGCCCCGGGGAACGGCCGGGGGAGGGGGACACGCGTGGAGATGGGGGCAACAAACAAACTAACTAACTAACTATCAAGCGTGGTTTTAAAACATTTCATTCTCTATTGTTCGGCCGCCGTAGAGAGCTGCCCTGTGGAGAGGTGTCTGATTTTCGAGGGAACTCTTTCTCCCAGTGTGAGCGCCGTAAATATCTCAACAGATGCTCGGCTTGTTCGTAATCAGCTCGGCTCCTCGGCGGGCAGCGCGGCAGCGGCGGCGGCGGTGGCGGCGGCGGCGGCAGCAGCAGGGTATTAATTCGGGATATGAGGGCTCTCCGCAACATTTGGTTCTTTTTTCCAGAAAGGAAAGATGGAAAAGGGGAGGGATCGCCCGTGAGTCTGACTGACAGTTTACATAATGAGCTTGTGAGGATGCGAGGCAACTATATAAACAGCTCGAAGCCAAGCAAGTTTTCCATTTACTGAGCGCTGTTAGCACCGGTTAAAGGAGGAGCGGTTCCACACTAAGCACTCCCCTCCGCGTCTCTCACCAAACCCACCCGGCTCTGGAGTTTATAAAGGCGACGACAGCGATCAGAGGTCGGCGGCTGGCTGCAGGATTAATTCCCAGAAGGGAACGGATCGACACCTGGATTTTACCTTCCGATTTCTGCTCGCGCTCGGGGAATATTTGGAAAAGCAGGTTGCTCCAGGAGAATCGCCGTGACGCCTCTCTTTTCTCCCTCGACCGAGAAGCACTTGCTTGGACCATTTCAGGAATACAGAAGGAAAACTAAACCCACTAAGAACTAAAACCTCGAATAACACAAGGATGACAGCCTTGCGCATCTTTGGCTTGACGTTTCTGTTAACGATTTTGCAGCAGGTAATCGCACATCAAAAAAAAAAAAAAAGGGTTCGCGAAATGTAAAGTGGGTGATGAAAGCAAGTTTGCATGGCAAAGCCGGGTAAGGTCTGATTTGGCTGTTTTGTGTGTCTCCCCTTTGTGCAGAGGGTGTCCGGCTCCGGCGTCTTCCAGCTGGAGCTGCACGAATTCGTGAATAGCCACGGGTCTCTGGCCAGCGGGAAGCCCTGCTCCCCCCACTGCAGGACCTTCTTTCGCGTTTGTTTGAAGCATTTTCAGGCAGTGGTCTCCCCGGGCTCCTGCACTTTCGGCAGCATCATCACCCCGGTTCTGGGAATAAACTCCTTCAGCATCAAGGATACAGAGAGATTTGACAGCCCCATTAAGCTGCCCTTTAACTTCACGTGGCCGGTGAGATTCTGCTTTAAACCCGATTGCGATGGTGGGGCAGGAGGGTGGCAAGAGAAGGCTAACCGCGGCGCGCTCATAACCTGTAATGTAAACAAACTACTTTCGCCTTTAGACTTACTTCCAGAACTTCCTTAAAAAAAAAAAAAAGTGGGAAAAAATGCGCGATGAAAAAACTCATCCAGACCAGAAGAAGCACTTGGGATAATCAATGTTATTAAGTGAAATAAGTCAAGGGGGGGGTGGGTTGAAGGTGGGGATGTGTATCCGTAGTCTAAAGGAGGGAAGCGTGTAGTCGTGGGGAGAGGGCACAAATGCGGGACCCCACAAATGCGGGGCAGGGCAGGGCTGGGGTGCGGGGGTGCGGTGGGGTGCGGGGCTGACGCTGGTTTCTTTCCCACAGGGAACCTTCTCACTGATCATCCAGGCCTGGCACGCGCCTGCCAACTACCTGCCGGAAGGTGAATATTGCCGTGCGCCGCCGGCAGGGGGAGCTCGCGCGGCGGGAGCGCCGCCGGGCCCCGTCCCGAGTGCCCGTTCCCCCCCCCTCATCCCGAAACGGCCCCCCCGGCTCAGCTGTTTATACGATAACTCCACGGCTGGCTTTATCCCACCATCAGGAGCCGGTCCCCCAACGATATCCATCAGGGGCCGCTTTGATTCTGCCTCAGCCTAATCTCCAACACAATTGCGTTTCCTCCGGTTTATTTTTGGCGTGGGAAAGCGAGGCGGGCTGCGGTGAGAAAGCCGGGAGCTTGCCAGCGAGCCCCGGCCGCCTTTTCCTGTATTTTACACCTTGCTCGAATTCCGCCCTTTGGAAAGGAATAATGGCTTTGGGATGTTTTTCTGAGCGGAGAGGAAAAGGATATTTCACAGCAGCCCTCGCTTTCACAGGCCCCTCGGCCGAGCCCCCTCGGCTGGGGTTTGCACACCCCGGTGCCCACCTTTTCGTACCGTTCCATGCATTCATAGCCACACGCATGCCTTTGTATATGTATGTATGAATATATATATATATATATATATATATACGTGCGAGCGGAGTACCCCGCTCTGCTTGCCCTGGCGGGGTGATTCGGGGCGGTCTCCGCGGCGCGGGGCACTGCGGGCGGCCGCAGTCACTGACCCGCACCCGCTCTCCCGCAGGCTCCCGGCCGCCCCCGGAGGAGTGGCTCATCAGCCAGGTGTCGATCCAGCGGTCGCTGTCGGTGGGCGAGGACTGGTCGCAGGACGTGCACCAGGGCCCACTGACCCAGCTGCGCTACTCCTACCGCGTGGTCTGCAGCGAGAACTACTACGGTGAGAGCTGCTCCCGCCTCTGCAAGCGCCGCGACGACCGGTTCGGGCACTACGTGTGCGCGGCGGACGGCAGCCTGGCCTGCCTGCCCGGCTGGGCCGGCGAGTACTGCACCGAGCGTGAGTACCCACCGCCAGGAGCGGGGCGGGATGGGCAGCACCGCGGGCGTCCGGCGGGGCTGGAAAGCTCACAGAGGCCTCCCATCTCCCGGGACATGTTTTCACGCTGACCTCTCCTCTCCCTGCCTGGAGAGACAAAGTTGTGCGCTGAGGACTTTGCCCTCTTTGGCTGCAGCCACCAAGTCTGTGCTGCACCTCTGTGAGCCTTAGCAGCAAAGAGCGAGCTAGCAGGGAAGGCAATCTTGGCTGATAGCCCTAAATAGCAATATTCCAAGGTAAAAGGCTAGCAGCTTGCTCACACACAGGCTTCCACCATTCCTGCTGCCAGAGTATATGAGGCAGGTGTTGTGGTGTAATAGTGGGAATCTTTACTCTGAGCTCAGGGTCCCATTGGGTTTACTCAGTCTTTCATTAGCACTAGCCAAAGCCGCCTTCTCTTGCTCCTTTTCTTGCAAGAGTTGCAAGAGTTCATGTTTGTTGCATAAACAGAAAAACTAAAGGACAATTTGTCAAGTGTTGGCTCTCCTTGTTCACTTCCTCCTGCTCCAGAACTCTCCGTACCAAGAAGTTTTAAAACAAAGCTTTGAAAGTGCAAAACTGTTTTTTCAAAGTGTTTCTTTAAAGCTGGCATTTATCCTTTAGAAGTGTGTTCTGTAGTGCCATGTGTATTTACCTAAACATTTATGCTTTTTTATGTTCTCTTTCCAGCCATCTGTCTGGCCGGATGTACTGAACAGAATGGATATTGCAACAAGCCTGGAGAGTGCATGTGAGTAGATGGCAATTGCAATGAGAACATCAGTTAAAATGTCACCTTGCAATAGAAACTTAAACTCTTCTCCATGTCATTAATGTTTTAATTTGGCTTTTCTTCTAGCTGCCGTCCTGGTTGGCAAGGTCGCTACTGTGATGAATGCATACCCCATATAGGCTGCCGTCACGGGACTTGTAAAACACAATGGCAGTGCATATGTGATGAAGGATGGGGTGGCCTCTTCTGTGATCAAGGTTAGTTCTGAAGGTTGCACTTACATCTCTGGACTGGGTACTCCTCAGTACTGTACTAAGGAATCTGATCCATTGGATCTAGAATTAAATTTCCACAAGGTACACGTTCACATGCATCATTTTGTGCCACTGCTGCCTCAGATACAATTCTTGTAGTTGTAGTAATTTTGTTAGAAAACAAGGAAACCTTTTTGGTAGGTGCAGTTTTTCTCTTGCAAAAGAAGTCTTTGTCTTGGAAAAATACCTAACAATCTGGATGAGTGTTGAACAGGCGAGTTTTCTGCCTCCTCGAGCTAAGTTTAACTTATTGCCTGCACAACTGTAAAAATTTACTAAACAGTTTCCAGCAGCAGTAAACACCATCATTTGGGCCTTCCTTATTTTGCATACAAGGAAGTTAACTCATGTGATAAGTCTGGAGCATGAGAGAAAAATCATATAAGCAAGAATGAAAAGTACAGGTTCCATTTTAAGGTACACCAGACCACTTCCACCTATTCAACCCACTGAATCACTGAACCATAGCCAGCTGAGCAGTCATGTCCTCAAGGCCGTATATGCACTGCTGGCACTGAGATCATTAAGTGCTCAAAGCAGGCTAAGTGTTTTCAGGACAGTTATAGGATTAAGATGGCAAAGTCTGAATTAAGCAGGAAAAGTAAAGTTGCAGATTTTTTTTCTGCTTGTAGTTATTTATTAACCAGTTGTCTTCCAATTACTCTATGGTATTTATAGGGATAATAAAGTTTTTCTACTTATGTCCTATGAACTTGTGTGCTTAACCTCTGTCTCAAATTTAAAGGAGGAAAAAAAAAAGAAAACCGTCGAGCTTGGCAGGGCATTTGACAGTTTGATGTACTAACATCCATAAAAGGAAAATATGATAAATAAACAATAAAAGTTTTCTAGTGTTTGTTTAAATCTCCAAGCCAAAACATCTTTTTTTCCTTTGTGTCTCTTCAGAATGTGCATCAGCACACACGCCTTTTAAAGGTGGGGCTCACTATTTTAGTATGTGACATGTTCTACACAAAGTATCTATAGTGCTGTGGCATATCTTCCAGAGAGCACACACTCATGAAGTAACTTTTCCAATTTGGCACCTAAATCCCATTGCAGCTAATGGTTTTAAGTCTACAAAAGAGAGAGGGTATAGCAAAGCACTAGGAAAGTTAAATTTTTGCCAGCTCTCTCAAAATTCAGAGCTCAAGTATCACAGTGATGGATATGGAGAAATATCTAAAATCACTGATAATCTGAGACATCTGATTATTACTGATAATAACCTGGATAATATTCTTCAGTATTCCTGTTGATAGCAAAATTATATGCTTTATTGGAAATTGTGTCTTTTTTGTTGACTACAGTGCGTTTTTTTTGTGTATCTTTTCCCAGCTGTCAAAGCTGTGTTCTCTAACTCCTGATATCTTTGCAGATCTGAACTACTGCACTCACCACAGACCATGCAAAAACGGAGCAACTTGCATGAACACCGGCCAGGGCAGCTACACGTGTGCATGCAAACCCGGCTTCACTGGTGTTGACTGCGAACATGAGATCAGCGAGTGTGACAGCAATCCCTGTAGGAATGGCGGTAGTTGCACGGTAGGGGCATTTTAAATGTAAAGTTTTCATGTGAAGCAAACCCCAGTATACCTTTTCAGAAATGGTTCTGTAGCAACATAATGGGAATTCGATAGGACACAGGTTCATTACTGACGCTCACAACTATCATACTGAACCCTTTCCGAGAGGTGTCACGGGAGGAAGTCTGTTACAGGAGGAGATGTATCATCTAGATTAGAACTAGTCAACTGATCCTTAGGTTTCTGTGGCAGCCATTATGAGAACTTGGCAAGATCCAAGGTTGGTGAGAGAGCAAATCTGTTAAAAATAAGCTTCTCAAACCACAGTTCATAGAGAAATGCACTAACTCTGTATGTTAGTAGCAAATAAAAGAAAACTTCTGCTTTCTGCTATGGGAGGGTAGTGTCAGACAATATGGGGACAAGCACCTGAAACTTTCTGTGAAATAGGATCCCGCACTTTTAAATTCCTGCGGTTTAGTATTTCAGCATGTTTTCGGACCCAGTCAATGATAGATTCTTTACCAATGATGGAATGGTAAAGACTGATTGATTATAGATATCAAATGTAATCTGTTGCATGTTTAGATTAAAGCTAATGGCACAAGACCCCACCTCCCTTCTCCCAAGGCCTTGGACATACAGTACTTGAAAGAAGAAACAGTTTAGTTATGATCTAAGTGGTGAGACTTACCCAAGCCAAAGCAACTTAAACCTTTGTAAAATAAAAAAGGGCTCTCAGGCTGAGGATAAATGGCCTGATCACAGCTGTGTAGGTCAACAACACATACCATTCTGCTCTAGGAAGACCTCAGGGATCCCATTAGACAGTAGTGGTGTTAGCAATGTTTTTGTCTAGCTGCCTGTAGGCTCCCTACAACTATATCTGCTCTGTGTGTGTAGCTGCATGATTACTCCTGTATGCTGAGTATAGATGATTCACAGCTCCAACCCTCACAGTCCAGCCTGCAGTTGTTTACTTTCCAAATGTCACTTTTGCCACATCAGGCTGTGCGTGAGAAGGGACTGAACAGCACTTGCTGCCAACCAAAAATGAGCATGCAAGCAGCTATCAGTTGGTGTCATTAAATAACAGTGGCGTAACGTTGTGTTTTACAGGATATGGAGAATGGTTATCGCTGCCTGTGCCCCCCTGGCTACTATGGCACTCACTGTGAGCACAGCGCTTTGACGTGTATAGATTCTCCGTGCTTTAACGGTGGCACATGCTTGGAAAAAGAACAAGGGGCCAGCTACAGTTGCGTTTGCCCTTTCGGCTTCACAGGGTCAAATTGTGAAAAAAAAGTAGACAGGTGCACAAGCAACCCCTGTGCAAATGGTGAGTCTTTTTACCAAAAAATCTCATGTCCCTGACTCATTTGTGCTTTTCAGTGCAGAAGTGATAGAAATCCAATCTGACCTCTACTCTTCCTCTAGTACATTAGTCCCTCTCCCCCACTGTATTCCACATCTACCCTAATTTTAATCTCTTGCTGATTGGAGGGGGTAGATGCTTTCACTGGCATTTTCTATGCAACAAAACAATGCACAAGGTTTAATCATGCGATAGGGAAGATGACAGAATTAAATTATTACATATTTAGAAGGGGCATAGTTTTAAGGCATCATGATACAATTAGAGAAAATAGAATGGACTTTTAGATGTGCAGTTGTTTTGTAAAATAACTTCCCTCTTCTTGAGGTAGTATAAAATGCTGACCAACAAGGGGTTTAGATTTCCAAATGAAGTCCATTGCAGACTAATTTTTATTTTCTATTTTTTCCTCAGATGGTAGTTGCTTTTACCTTGGGCAGATTCGTGTGTGTCGTTGTCGGGCTGGTTTCTCTGGTCAGAAATGTGAGATAAACATCAATGATTGTGCCAGAAACCCATGTTCCAATGGGGGAACTTGTCATGACCTGATCAACGACTACACCTGCACATGTTTGCCAGGCTACAGTGGCAGGAACTGTGACATCAAAACCAGAGATGAATGTGCTTCTGGGCCATGTGAGAATGGAGGCACATGCTACAGTGGACTTTATAGTGCCAACTTTGTCTGCTACTGTCCTTCTGGCTTCATGGGCAACCGCTGCGAATTGCCAGTTTATTCAGTGCCCGTTACACTTCCTCCTAAACCAGTCCCCTGGATTGCTATATCCATGGGGGTGGGTCTGGTGGCTTTGCTTATACTGTTCTGCATGATAGCAATGGTCATCAGGCAGATGAGGATGCACCCAGAGCAGGAGTTGGAGACAATGAACAACCTTTCTGACTTCCAGAAGGACAATCTCATTCCAGCTTCCCAACTCAAAAACACCAATAAAAATAAAGACCTTGAAGTGGACTGTGGGCTGGAGAAATCAAACTACAAACCCAAGAATCATAAACTGGACTACAATCTGGTAAAAGACCTGACGAGTAGAGGGACACCGGAAGATAAATATTACAAGAGTGAAAAGTGTTTAGGAGAGAAGTCTCCTCTCCGACTACACAGGTGAGAATACGATCTTTCTTCTACCCTTTCTTAAAGCCACTCCTCTTAATACCAGTGTAGGAGCAAATGAGAATAGGGGGAAAGAGAAACCCCAAGCAGATGATACACAAAACAAAACAAAACAGAGTAAAACCAGGAATCTTCATACTGGATTATGTGTGTCACAGCCAAGGGATATCCTTAGCTGTCAATTACATGGAGTGTTTGTGCAAGGTGCTGCTAATATGGGTACTGTAAATGGACCGGGAGTGGCTAGGTCACTGGTGAAATTGAGAATTGTCTTTCCTTCCTCAATAGATCTTGGAAGAACAACAGTTAAGGCATATAGTGATTAAAAATAAGAAGGCAAGATGATCTGCTTACCGAGAAGAATGATAGAGTTAAAATAATAACTCCTTTTCAAAAGGAGAAAAGGGCTAGTATTCACTGGCTTATCAGTCTTCTGATTCATGTACTGAAGTTCTTATCTGCATGTGACTGTTACCCTGAGGGCTCTGAGGAGCTCTGTTAGGTTGGACATGGCAGAAGCATAGGAAGATAGTAACTGTTCCTTACTTCCACTTCTCTAGTATAATATCCTGACAGCATACAGAAAGTGTGAAATTTGATCCTCTGCACTTCCCTCCCACACCTTCATGGCTATCTCATTCCACCACTCCATATTCATGGTAGATTTTGAGAGTCAGGTTTGTTACTAGTCAGCTAACATTGTTTTCTCTCTGCCCTGCCTTAGTGAAAAACCGGAATGCAGGATATCGGCAATATGCTCTCCAAGGGATTCAATGTACCAGTCTGTCTTTGTGATAACAGAAGAAAGGAATGAGTGCATCATAGCCACAGAGGTAAGTAAGTACAGAGATGGACAGGCATAAATTTACAGAGTAAAGGGGTAAATTATTCTCTAATATTGTATCTGAGAAAGTTACTCTATTTCCAGGGATCATGATGTTCCCAACATTCACATCTCATCTTTTGTGGCCCACACAGAGCATACATAAGGGAAAAAAAGAAATTAGCATCTCTGATTTTACTGAACTGGAGATTTTGAGCTTAGATAAGTCAGTGGTAGATGAAAACACAGAACATCAGCCCATAAAAATTCAGCACATTGTAGGATTGTTTCTTCTTAAATAGGTGGTCAGAAAAAATGAAAATAATAATCGTTCTTAGGCCCACTGAAGTAAAGCCATGCTTTTTCCTGTAACTACAATGGATAATCTGTGGTCTGTGGAAATAGGCAAAGGTACAGATTGCCAACAGAAGATAGAAGGTAGCTGAATATATTAGTGGATAGGCATAACAGCCATTTAGGAAGTCTGTAATGAGGTAATTTCAATCTCTCAGCATTTAAGCTCCAGCTAAATATTCTCTAACAGAAGTTAATGCTGTTATTGATAAACGCTTCTAGATCTTTATGTTATATTAAAAAGTTGGATGCACAAAAAAAAAGGAAGGGCTAACACTGAACTTTCAAGACTTTAAGAAGCTACTAAGGAACCAACTAGTTCCTGAAGAATTAAAGACCCTTTGGAAAAAGTCTCAATGGAAGTTAATGACAATTTGGCATTTACCAATACCTGCTTTCTTCAGTGTAACCTTCTTTGGAACTAATTTCAGACCGTAGGAAAGAAAAGCTTGCTGTGCCATACAGCAGTGATCTGTGAAGTCAGATCTGCAGGATTCTGTCTCCTTTTCCAGTGTGGATATCAGATTTCCCCTTGAAAGCAAGCTGGAACACAAGTCAACCGAGAATATTAGAAGTTTAAGACTAAGTGAAAGTATTTTCAAAGATACAAATGACAGCTAGACGCTTCATTCCCATTAACTGACCTAAATACTATATCTTCCTTTAAAGATCTTTCTGACTGAAGCTAGGCTCCTAAATTTACATCAGGCATCTCCAGAAAGTGTTTTTATTTTCAGAGTGACAGCCTCTGAAACTTCTCTCCACATCTGTCAGGCTTAATGTTTCTAAACGCAAGCTATTTAACTATACCATGTACTTTTTACAGAGCCCTAACATCAAGCACCCATATATGTAAGCATTCTTCCCCTCGGTCCAGGTAGAGAGGTCACTCATCAGACAGATGACTATTTTTTTTTTTTTGCTGGTGATTCTTTGTCTCTGGACCCAGCTGAAAACATTGACCACTGAGAGTTAAACTTCAGTAATGTCTGATTTAAATGGCTTTCGTTTGACATACATGAATTACAGTTTGTTAGTTCTGTACTACTCTGTATGTTGTAATTCCTTCTCATTCATTCCTGGTGTTATTTTATATCCTGACAGGTATAAGACTGAATATCGGTCCATTTGCACCTCAGATTTGGTAATGCCAGTAGATGGATGTTCCTGCTGCATTGTTTACAATTCAGAACTGGATTGGACTGTTTTTAATTACATGCAACTTGCTGCTCTCAGGCAGAGGATGGAACTGGGTGAACTGGACAGACTGTGAATTTCCTGAAAGATGCAATACACCTTTTTGTTCTTACTGCCCTTGTTTGAAATTTACCAGAATACCAGAAATCTCATTGGCTTTAGAAAAGGGGAGGCAGAGGGAAGAGAGAGGTTAAAAAAGTTGGTGTTTTAAAAGATGCTGAGGCCATTTCCTCATGGACAGACCCCTGGCTTTCCAGAACTCTGATTATGGGAGGTGCTGGTAGATGAGGAGGCACATAACAGTCACAGATGTTGCCATGGAAGGTGCGAAGCAAGACATATTGCTATGCAGATAATGGATACAATATAAACGAGGTCTCCATTTTTTTTCTGGGTATAAAAGTGCCTAAAGTGTGTCAAGAGAATCTAACAAACCCAAACAGACACTTGACTGCTCTTCCTGCAGTTACCTGAACAGTACTGGGCAGGAGTGGCTGATACTTTCTGCTACACATCTATTTGCATCTCCTCTCTCCTGCTGCGTGTACTGGAGACTGCGCAAGAAGCAAGAGAAGGAAGAAAAGAAGAATGCTGAATTTACATGTCATCTCATTTGGTGATGCTTTGGAGAACTGATTGACTCAAGCCACTCTGTGGGACATGATTTTTGTGAAGTTGTGATAAGGAATGTCTACTGCCTCTTCCTCATTGATGAGGAGGAGACGTGATCCTAGCTCTATATAAAGCCTTACAAATGCGTTTAAAATCAATCAGCTCCTAGAACCTTTATGTGCTGAGCTGTCTCAGCTGTTTTCATGCCCTTTGCACTACCAGTGATTGTGAATAGACATTACTTCTCTTCTCCTTCCTCGTTCTCTCCCCCTCTGCCTTATTTTGACACAAATTTGGGGGTTTATGTCATGTTTCTGAATTAGGTGCCACATTTTACTGCAAATAGTCTCAAAATCGCAGCTGTTACTTTCTGAAGCAGCAGCAGCAGTGTGACACAACCCACTCACCCCCCATTTCTCCATCTGGTTGCAAAACTCCAACTCCTGTCCTTTGTCCCAGTTCTAAATGCCCAGTAGCGAAGCACCCACTGAGATGCCCTCTGCCAAGACAGGTGGAGATTAGAGTCAGAAGATTCTAGACTCATCCTGTTTCTCTCATACCCACCCACTGCTACATGGAAAAGGGGAAGCCTGTCCCTGGAAACCAGAGGTGTGCAGAAGCTCTTTTCTTATATACATATTTACAGCAATACTACCGGACACTCCAGTGGAAAGTGCTGTGACACTAGTGAATGAGACCATGGCATGGGGCAGAATGAGGAGGGAGAAACACCATCACTTCAAAGAAACCTGGACTGTGCTATCTCTCAGACAGTGATATTCCTGCCCTTGTAAAGCCTGTTGTTGGAGTAGCCCATCTACTCCCTTGAACTGTGCAGACAAGACCCCTTCATATTGTCCACTACTGACCTTCTGCTCTGACCATGTAGGACCACTTTGAAGATGACCTTCAGAAATCAATAATATGGGTTTTAGTTTGTCTGTTTGTAGTTTATTTTGAAGACTAGTATTTCAGTAATTTAAAGAAAATCAGAAGCACTGAACTTTCTACGTTTTATAACATTATTTTGTATATAATGTATATTTATAATCAAAACAGAAGTGTAAATATGTTTATTACTTCTCATGTAATGTTTTTAATGTGATGACAAAGTTTGAATTTTATTTTTTTTTCAAGCAATGAAAATACTTTCCTGCTACTACAAAGTTTATTGTGGTTTGTCCTTTTACACCTGTTATTCCGTGACAGCCAAAGTTAGTGAGGCCCCCCAGAAGTAAGCTTGCTTGCTTGCTCCCTGCACTTAGGCCTACATTTACATTTTGCACACCAGCTGATGTCAGCTGCTTTTTATAAAATGGTTATGCTGTTAACTGATGTCAGCGAAGTTGTTCATCTGAGTGGCATTCATCTGACATTTTGATATGTTATACATATTTATATTGTGATAGATAACATTTAAATTACATATATACATATATATATTCTCTTGCTATAGCGTGGGATTGAACTGTCAGGAAAGTTATTTTTATTAATGCTTCACTCTTCCTATCTCATGACAACTCATGGCATGGAAGACACAGATTTAATACCATTTCAAAGTGGCTTAATAAATGTGCTGGCTTGGGGTTCACTCACAGAACAAAATACAGTCACTATCTTTTTTAATCTCATTTCTTTAAATACTTTCAGTAAGATCCAAATCTTGTCCTCAGGTTACTCTAGCACATCATCTACATCTACATTTGTAAGATTTTATTCCTCTTTGTTTGATTGCAAGGGGTAAGATTTGTCTTTCACTTGTGGGATTAGGGGGAATTTCAAGCTTTCTCCTCCTGAGTTCCCTGTGCTACACCAGCAGCTGTGTCCTCCCAGGGCATCACAAAGTCATTACCCTCCACCACCCTTTCGGAGGACATTTCCGCCAAAAAAAAGTGTAAAAAGTACACTTGTATAAACACTCCTAGCAGGTTTAGTAGCCTTTGAAGCATACACATTTATAGACAATTAAATCTCTCACTAGATCAGCTAGGTGCAATACAGCCAACATTTGAGTGCACAAAAGCAAACCTATAAGAACAGGAAACTACTGCTGCTCTATTTTAAAACCAGACTTTTTGTTGTTGTTGACAAAATGCCAAAAAAGCATCTGAATATGGGATGCCTTTCCTATCTTTCCCCAGAATAAAATCTAACAAAATTTCCTAGTTTGGTTTTTTGTAATACAAAATTAAAACCCCCCACTGGCATTAAAAAAGCACCATAACAAATTATTTTTGCTTTGTCATTAAAATATTGCAAATAATGATTCGTAAGGGTCCTTCTAAACGTATTATTAAGGTTACTATTAAATACTATTTACTTTGGATGGTTTTGTTTCTCCCTCTTTAGTCCTTTTCACAACGAAATTAACTTGAATATCCCAGCCAATTTCCCCAGCTACCATAAAAAATAAATTTAACATGAAACTCAGAAATAAAAAGCCACCTCCCCCTCCCCAAACATTCACCCTGTAGAGCAAATTATGAAAAACAAGCCATTGACAAAAAGCCGAGCAGATGCTCCCTGCTTGCAGTCCTTCCTCGGCAATGTGAAATAAACCCAACAGATGCCTCTCTTAATTGAGCACATGGATTACATACACACATGCACTCTGTCCTGCTTAAAACAAAACACACACAAAAATCAAACAGGAAAATAGACAGAGAGCTCTTCCCAAAGCCTAGGCAAGCAGGAATGTTAAGATCAAAAAAGACTTGGCTTTTCCTGCTCAAAACATGACAGGAAACTGTATCCATAGACAGAAGGGAGTTGAAATCCATTAAAACCTGTGGACCTGATTATGTAGATCCCATGGGGTAAAGCAGGTACAACACATGCCTTTGTGTATCCACACAGGAGAGAGGAAAAAAAAAAAGCATCATCTTACAAGGAAATCTGTGAATATTTACTGGAGGCAGTACTGTGAGATGCAGCTACTGGAATAGATCACAGATCCTACACAGGAAAAACAGGAGCAGTGCCTACTTCCGCACAGGAGGAGATGGAAAGCATATGTGAATTTATGCACGTGAGCACATCCCCAAGTCCTTGCCAAAGAAACTACAAGCAAATTAGCTGAACACATAATATGACCTGGATTCAACCTACGTCTTTGGCCAGAAACTTCCTTACTGAGGGCCAGTGTGCACTGACTGCTCACCAGCCTGGCTCTCCCCAGGTAAGCACATCTCTGAGCCACAGTGTATGAATCACTAGGAGGAGCTGAGATCCTTCTGGCTTTAAAGACTCAACCTGAATTTCAGAGATTCCTCTTGAGGACCACAGGTTATGTCAGGACCATAAATGTACTAACAACAGTGCCTTTTCTATTAAAAAGCTTATAGAGTTGTCAGACCTGACTGTACCATTCATTTCTTTCAGCAAAATTTGCAGTAACTATTGCAAGATTATGGATTTGGCTCAAGGACTGCACCTAAACTTGGCTTTCAGTTTTAAAAGAGTGCACAAATTTACTTAAAAGCCATGTGACAAAACAACTGCCAAACATGACAAACTCCTGCCTCTGAGAAACTCTTTCATGTTTCCTTGTATTAATCCTGATAAAAACTATTCCAAAGCCATGCAGAGCCCCTCAGTCCAAGTGATTTCAAAGCTGGGGTGAGTGAGAAGGGTGCAGCTTCATGCAGTGCTTCGCCTGAGTTGTTCTGTGTTCGGCTGGAGCCCTACATCACTTACCTCTTTAAAGACTCCGCTGATGAGGGGAGACAGATGCCGGGATATACCCGTAGCTATAGCACCCACTGGTGCTGAGACAACATGCAGCAACACACAGCACAGGGCACAGAGTTCACCACTTAGGTTAGTGTAGATGAGAGATGCTTGTAGAAATTAAGGTTGATACAGGATCTGCCTAAAATAGGCTAAAATGCAGAATGCATTTATTATGCACAATACTCGTCCAGCAACAACTTTCAGCCTTGAAAGAGCTGCTGAGAAAGCCTAAGTTAGTTATTGTGCAATTGCAACCACCTAGTCCAAAAGAAGAAACCGTCTCTGTAAAAACGTATCACATTTTTTCATTGCTCCTCAGTTTTTTTTCATTAATTCATGCTAAAATGAGAAAGGCACAGTAGGTCACTAACAAACCTGCACTACAGTGGCTTAAAGTGACAGTTACATATCTATGTTTGCATGTCATTCCCTTATCTCACATACCTGACCCATAAATACACATCGGTTTTATGCAGCAGATACGACACTCCCGGCACATTTTGCTCTCACTCCAAACTCCAGTTGCGGAGAATTGACATAACTCAGTGGCCCTCTGCCATGCTTCACTATTTTCACAACTTCAATTTTATGGCCTCTCCAATCAGCTTCCCTGTCCCCACTGTGCTTTCCCCCCCTCGCTCTCCCCTCTCCTCTTAAGTTTTGCCAGCTCAGTTCCCAGAGCTTGAAGGTAATGACGCTGCTGGCTGTTGACATCCAAAGCAGTGAGATTTCTCCTTGATCACTCCTGCACCTTCTCTGATTCATCCTAATCTGCTATCAGACCTTCTCTGGGCAACAGTGTGACTCAGCACCATAAAACTACCCTTTCTCTTTCTCCACCCTCTGCCAGTCATCACCATCACCATCCTTGCTCCTCTTCCCCTGTGCAGTTTTGGGGCATATTTCTGCACAGTGATCTATCATGCTACAGAGTTAGGATGGAACTCTCTGATTTATTAGGTAATTGATTGTGTACAGAACAATAATTTCAGCTGCCACAGCAATTGTCCCATGCCCATCATTTGATTTGGGGTACCAGCATGTACCTTTGAGTCCTCCCTTTTATATCTTGATGGCAGACCATCACCTTCCCAGAGGTGCTCCTTTCTCCCAAATCTGCTACACCCTCCAAAGAGCTGTTCAGCCCTTCACTGATCTGCTTACAAAGCTCATCCAGCAGTCACTTCTACTCAGAGGTCTTCGCTGCCTTGCAGCAACACCCCACACATGTCCCCAAGGGAGCATGTCACTCAGTAGTGACAGGTTCAGGTGTGCAGCTCCCCACACTGCAGGATTGCAGCCCTGGGCAAGAAGAAGAGCAGGTGAAGTTTAAAAGTGCAGGGCATGGAGTTGACTGGGAAAAAACTCCTGCTGCCCAAGTCTCCATCTCATTGTCCTCCCCTCTCACCGGGTCACTCAGGGATTCTGACTGACATATCATGTGAGAGGGGAGACCTAACAGCTAAGGCAAGTAGAGTGGTCCACATCTAGAGACAACATAGCCCTGGATGTTATGTGACCTGCATAGAACAGAGGATCCCATAATTACTTTATCTCTTCCATATACTGTAGAATAGTGATGGACTTGCCTCTCACATAGGTAGCAGTGTAGAGCATAACTCCCATAGAAGGGCTTAGTCCTTCATTTCCTCTGCAAGCATTGTGTCTTTCCTCTTGCCAGCCAAGTTGGAAACAGTGTTCAGACTCCATCTATCCCTGCAGCCAACCCACCTCACAGACTGCTCTGTGTAAAGGCCAGGTCATTCACGGGGGAAGTCCCAAGGTGCAAAACAGCATCTTGTTTATAGTCATGTTTTGCAAATACACAGTTAAATGAGGAAAACATACAGTTCAGGAGAGGCTGTTTGGTGATTATATCTTTCAGCTCTGCTTTATGACTTATTTGTTGAGTTGTTGCTGGCTTCACAGTAATTTTGTTGATTACATTTTTAACTAACTACACTAACTAACTAACTGCCTAGAAGGTCACAGAGGCACTGTGTTTGTTTTTATAAATTAAATTGAACCAACTCATATTTAACATCTAAACAGATCTGTTGAGAGTTAGGTTTATAGCTGGAGAGGCCATAACCAGTCAGAACAGGATTTGGTCATTCCTGGTCCCATGCAAGAGCTCTGATGATCCCTGTACTGGGGCACACGGCTCCCACGATGGTTTGTAAGCAGGGTTGAAAATCCTGGTACAAATACGAATCACTGTGCATTTGAAATTCCTTTTTTATTAATACTGGTTAATAGTTGCCTTACATTTTCTGCCTTGGCAGAAACCACCAAAGCATTGCCAAAGCATTTTGTTCCTGATCATGAACTCATTTGTTCTCTGGAAGATTGTTAGCAAAGAAACGCAATCTGAACAAAATGTATCTGGTGGGTAAAAAACCCACGTGAGATAGAAGTGTGGTAATTAAAAAAGCAATGGCCCCGTTCTAATCCTCTCTTTTGCTTCAGCCCACCAGGTCCTGGTGTTAGCTTCTTCATCAATAGCTTCCCATCTTCTCACATCTCCTTATATCACAGAGGCTCTTTTCTTCCTCCAGACCCATCCCTTCACAAAGATTACATTGATTCCACTCTATTAATGGTATCTAAGTTGCTTAGGAGGAGGTTTTTGAAGTTCTTCAAAACTCTAGATACAATCATGGCCAGGTTTCTGGAGACAGAGTTCACTTACATCCCAGGAACAGGTAGAAATGCCTGTGTGCTTATAATTACAAAAATCTCCTTTTTCCTGGAGACAGCAACGTTAAGGAACCCGTACATCAGATACACATTTTTCAAACATGAGGAGGAAGAATTTCCTTGCTGTTTTGGCAGTTGCTCCACAATCTTCTCTCAGTCATCTTCAGCAGATGCCGATTCATCTCACCTCACCACAGCCATCCAAGCATGAAGCGTCTAGTTTAAGCCAACCGTGTGGCTTAGCTAGGGTTCATGGAGAAAGGTAGACTCTTCCAGTGTTTGCCTCTGGAGAGGCTTCTGAAGTAACTGAGAGAGTGAAGGGTGATACTTGGAAGGGTCAATGCCATTAACTGAAACCTGATAACTACCTCTGAGATAGTTTGGGTTGTGCAAGAGGCATCCTTAGGCATGAATTTGAGGAGCAAGAAGTGTTCGAGGTGGAGTTCTTAATGCTAACATGACTCAGAAGGATTTTGTGAGGACTCATTCATATCCTTTAGACTCCTCATGGCTGCGGAAGTGCAAATAAACCTTTACTAGTTTCATCTTATTGTTTAATTAGCCGCTCAGTGTAAACAGCATCTGGGCAAACCAAACAGTGCTACATGAGTGCGCGGAGGCAGACATTGCTCCTGCCGCCTCCCCTTGCCACGGAGGAGCATTTTCCTTTTAGTTGGAGCCCAAACCAGGCCGTGCTGTACTGCCATCATTGCTTCCTGTTTGTTACCTCACAAAACTATTTCCTGTTTCCTGCACAATTATGACCATGTCAACTGTTTTTCCCAAGCCTGAACCAGCTTCCCAGTACCCCCTTTTCGACTCACACAAAAACATCACAGTGGACACTGGCCTGGTGGCAGGGGGTGCTGCTTGCTGCCATGTGAAACACAGCTATATCCCCATGCTGTCACCTTCTCTCTCCCTGCACACTTGGCTGCTCAGTCCTGAGCTAAAGAAGTGAGCCTCATAAACATCCCATAAACTGAGACAAAACAAAATGAGGTGCTGGTGACTCCCGGAGTTTTTTTGTAAACAAGCAGAAGGCAGCAAGGTACCCTCCAAATCATCTGAGTCATCTGGATGGGTGATGTGAAGGACTCATTGGGACCCGTCTCTTCCGACACCCTGCATGTTGCTGGGCTTTCTGCTTACTCAGCAACCTGGCACTGAGCTGCCTAAAGAAAATGCTGTGGGAAATCACATTAAGGCATCAAAGTACAGGGGGTCAATGTGGTCTCCAGCAGCTAGTCCCAGTGCCTCATCATCCCCACGGTGAAACACTTCCACTTTTGTAGCTGAATTTGCTTTCAATATCCATCCACTTCTGGTTACGCCTTTATCCACTCTATTTAGGGCTTATTATCCCTATACATGGTATTTTCTCTTTACACGTAAAAAAGTGATGTCCCCAGTCTTGTTTTGGTAACTGAGGCAGCTAAACCCTTACAGTCTCTTCCTGAATGTCTCAGCCTCTAATGCTGAGGTGAGGTCCATGGCTCAGGAGAAGACCACCTTCCTCCTACTACTCTCTACACCCTTATTTAAGCACTCAAAGACCTCATGGCCTCCAGAAAGTGTCCTTTTCCCAACCCCGTGAAGGACTGCTGTCTTCTCACCAGTTGCCTGATGGTGTATCAGAAGTCCTTACAGGATCCTGGAGATCTCCCAGAGACAGGGAGCAGGCTACCGGCCAGCAGAAAGAAAACACTCCACAGTTCTGATTTCTAAGGGGTTGGGGGGCAGGGAGACGTGAGAACAACCCAGATTTATTAACAACTAACACTAAAGCCCACAGAAGCCTCTTAGGAACTTTTACATAGCTAAGATCTGTGTCTTTACCTGCTCTCCTGCAGTCACAGCAGCAATGACTTGCCACAGTTAGATTAAGTGAACCCTCTTTAGCATCCAGCACCCAATTCAGGGTCTGATCCAGCTAATACATATTGCCAGTTACTTACTGTGTTGTGTCACCACCTTTCAAATATGAAGAAAAATAAATGGCCTTTGCAGACATATGCCAGAGGCACATGCCCATTTAAGCTTAGCAGAATGCCAGTGAAACCATGAGCTGGTACTTTTATATCCACACATCTCACCTGTGGTAGGCAAAAAACAAAACCAAAATCAACATTCCTGTTCCTTCACCTTTTGCCTACCCAGTCTATTTAAACTGTAAAGTATTTGAGGAAGGAACTGTCCTTTGCTGCAGCTTTCATAATATTCAGGTGCTTCAAAGATGCAACACAGGAAAGACCCTGGGCATTCTAAACTGCAGAATGAAGACATGAAAGTGTCAATAACTGATCTATGATACAAAAATCAAAAGCTGATTTCCCTAGCTGACCCTGAACGAACACAACATGCATACTTTGAACTAGGTGTTTTCTTACTAAAACACCTGCAATAAGACTGTACCACTATGAGTACCACTACCCCTTGCAGTATAAAGCTTTATGGCTATTCTATTTGAATGTGTTTATGAGAAACCTGAGTGGGGAATGGTAGCAAGGCATTTTCTGTACATTACGTTTATGACAGATTGTCCCACCATGAGTAACTGTGGGGCACGCTGCTGGGAACAGGCTGGAGAGGAACAGATCATACCACGTGAATCCAAACTGGCAGTATGTGGGAGTGGTGAGAATCCTGGTGTGGAAGGAGCTCTTCACCATGTACTAGCTATTGCACTCATATTTTGCCTTTGGAAAGCCAAGTATGTTCATCTCTACCGGAGAGTAGGGAGAGCAGCAGGAAAGGGAGTCTTTGCACCAGTTCCAAAAGCCTCACACATGCGTGTGTGTAGGCAATGTCACAGTCCCTCAGGAGCCAGCAGTACAGCATCCCTGACCAGCCCTGTTCAGCCAGTAGAGGTCTGCAGAGTCGTCACAGCCTGAGGCTGCAGCTCTGAGGCTGTGAAGACTCAGGGTAGGTGGCAGACTATGTCTGCCTGTCACAAGGCACCCTAACTGAGCAGAGCTGTGGGGGTCTCTTGGAATTGAAGACAGAGCAGTGCTCTGTCCCTGCACACTCTGGTTAATTGGGAATAGAATAGGAGGGCTAAAAGAGCATAAAATGCCCTGTGCTGCATGCGGGAATGTACTGTTACTGTGAGCAAGATTTGTGGCTTCAGGGATCACTTACTAATATTGGAAGCACAGGTGCATCACTGCATGATCAGAGTTTTCAGACACCTGGCCAAAGTGAGTTTTTTTATGTAGTTAGAAGGTTTTGCACAGCTCTGGGACCACAATGGCAAGGGAAAAAAGTGACCCTGTAATAAATAAGGAGTCCATATAACCATGGGAAGTGCACTGAGGTCTTGCAAAATGCTGCCTTCAAGGGTCAGGTTGAAGTCATGGGAAGAGGGTGCAGACAAGGTATCAGAATGGACCCCAGCAGCCAAGGGAAGGCAACTTGGGCACTTTCAATGGCAGTCAAAGGTAACACCCTTCTTCCTAAGCTATGAGACAAAACAAACTTTGAGAAACCCACAAGGATCGGGGAATTTATATCCTGGCCTTCATTTCCTCATGGCACGTGAAGCAGCACACCAGGTAACACACATTAATTTAGCACCAGTGTGCAGAGCCAGGAAGGGCATCTCTCTGACAGTCACTGCTCATGTTTCAGCTTCAGACTGCAGCTCCACACAAGGAGCATTACTGCAGAGCAGCAAGCATGGGGAGAAAACAAACAGCATCATTTCCCCTCAGTATCAGATTCTTACCCCGAGACCCTTCTCTGGTGTGCTCCCTGGCCATGAGCAGGATTGGTGGACTGCAGCTGTAGCACCAGAAGGTGTTGTTCACCAACAACAGACAAGCTAACATTGTGTGGGAGACAGCAAGTTGCATCTGTCACCAGCCTACTATCACAAAACTGTCTGAAAATAGCTGAACTAGAAGGCTGCAGAGCAGGCACCCTCCAGCCTGTGCTTTAAAGGTGCAGAAAACTTTCTGGTTTTCTCATTGCCTCTTTCCTTTAGGGGACAGCTGTACACCTGGTTCAGCAGCAGCTGTAGGGTCCCTGGCACCACTGGAGCCCTCAGGGAGGCAGGGATCAGATCCAGCCCCCTGAATAGCAGCTTGTGCATGCTGCATTTTGTTTCTTGTCAGAGGCTCATTAACATACTGATATTTAATCCCTGCCACTAGGGCAAAAAGGAAGACGGGATGTGGAGTGCAGGGTTTCCGAAGGTTTGGAGGAGAGGCAGCACACTTGTCAGTGGGACTGCAGGCTCAAAAATTCTGACTCCCATGGCAGCCTGGAGGCAGGTGGGGAGAGCAGACCATGTGCTTCTTTAGGTGTGGTTAAAGATGTGACCATGGCCCCTCAGGGACCAGCACAGTTAGTCACTTCTGCAGCGTTGATGTTTTGGAGTATAGCTGGTTGGCTTTTCGTTTTGGTTTCTCAGGCTCACACACATACTGAAATTATAGTATTGAAGGGGCGTTTAGAACAGTTTAAGGGGCATTTGTAAGCCTACACCAGAAGTAGATAACAATACCTGATGGGTAATGTGAGAGACAGAGAAAGAGGGTAAATTCTGCAGATGGCAGCTGCAGAGCCTGGAAGTGTTCAAGGCCAGGCTGGATGGGACTTTGAGCAACCTGGGCTAGTAGAAGGTTTGCCCGTCCATGGCAGAAGGGTTGGAAATAGATGGTCTTTAAGACCCCTTCCAACCCAAACCAGTCTAAGATTCTATAAAAAAGCATGTCATGGAAAGCAGCTGCACTGCGTACACTTACTTTGAAAAGGATTCCCCACTGTCCACCTCTGCTTCTATTTCACTTCCGTTTTATTTCTTCAGGCCCTGTTACCTCCTTCCTGAGAATAACTAACTGCAGCTCTCCAACCTTTTTAAGTCACTTTCCAGAGATGCAGAGGCATTCAAGGCACTGCTGGGTATCCACACAGGATACCATAGGAGAAGACACCACGACAGACCTGCAGAGATCAGCCATTTCCCAGGAGGGTGGATGCCATTCTTTACATCTTTCTAAATTTAATTGTTTACTTCCATAAACACCACCTTTGTTTTAATGCTCTTGGTCCAGCCATCCTGCTGTGTCCGGTGGCAGTTAACGACACAGGGTTGCAGTTGCCAAATGAAAGGGAACGCCTCCTCATGCAGGCACACAGCTGCCTTGAGGGTGCTGAATAGCCCCGGCTGTAATTTTCTAGAGCTGAGTGATTAGGTCTAAAATGCCTTTGCATTAACCTGTGCAGTATTTGTTGCACTCATCTTGTGTTCTCCTCTTGTTCTCTGCTTTATATATATGCAAAAAGCATTGCTGAAAGTTACAGCATGCAATTTCCTGTAACCTGGATGGAGTGTGTTCTGTAGCATGAAGAAAGCTTGTGCTAGTAGTACAAGCAACAACTGGTGAACAGACGTGGAGCCAATTTTTTTTATTTCTCAGCTAGCTTTCCTACTAATGTAATTGCACCTACTCCAACAGAGTAACATGGGTGTAAATCGGGATCACAGGAGTTCAGGGTGAGGGATCTCCTCTCTCCCAACTCCTACTTTTCAGGCTCTGCAGCTGCCCTCTGCAGAATTCACCCTCTTTCTCTGTCCATCATGTTCTCCATCAGGTATTGTTATCCACTGTAGGTTACAGCAGGTGGAGGCTGTGTTATCATTAAAGAAAAACACCTCTCTTTCAGTCCTGTCCTCGACCTTGCTATCACTAGCACCCTGCGGGATGTGTCCGAGTGAATGGCACAGTTCCTACACTGACACAAACTGAAGGCAATACTGAAGAGACTCCCTTTGGCTGCAAAACCAGACTGCTGGAGCCGACTGCTTGTCCAAACAGAGGTGTTACCACACCATGGCGCTGTGGATCCTGTGGGCAGGATCTGTGTGAACTTTAGTTCCTCCACTCTGAGCTGGACAACATTTATACTGAGGAGACATAAGAATTAAAAGAAAATAAGAAGGGTTGGTCTTCACCTGGTGCTTCACTGGGTTCAAAAGCTTTCAGTGTGAGTTCATTCTTTGCCCCTTCATCCCTCTGTCGATAAAAAGGACTCAAGATACTCATACTGATATTTTCACATGTAACACAGATATCTTCCTAAAAAGGAGACACAGCTGTGCCATGAAGGACTGTTTCAGTGCACAGTCTTTCATGCCTGCCTGGCATGTGAGACACACACGTTTCCCAATCGCAACTACCTCCTTTAGGGAACAGTTAATGTATGTTTTTTCTGACATTCTCCTCTGGGACCGTGAAGACTGCTCAGGGGATGAGAGAATGTACACCCTGGTGTTGTTAAGCAGTCACATGAGTCTTTTGAATAAGCCTGTAAGGAATTCACCCTTCGGGCTATAATTACGTGCATTATATATTTATTACTGGAGCACTGTGGGGTTTCCATCAGGCCACTGTCACTGACACAGGACTCACTCTCCAAATCATTATGAGTGCTATATAGGGAAGGTCTTCTGCATGGCTTCTACTGGAATTCTCCAAGTGTAAGTAACTGTGCAGTACATAATCAACTCTCTATTTCTGATGTTCAGTTAAAAAGTCGTGCCATAGAGGATGTTCACAAAGCAAAGGGAGACATGATCTTTCCCATCTATTTTTACCATATACACGGTGCAATAAACAGGTACTTCTTGGCATGCATACCAAGGCTGGAGCAAGAAAAGTAGATGAGATGTGAAGCAGAAGGGATGGGGTTTTTGGTTTTGTTTTGGTTGATTGGTTTGGGATTTTTTTGTTGTTTGTGTTTTTTTGTATTTTTTGTTTTTAATGAATACCCCATTACTTTAATTACTTTAATGAATACCTCATTACTTTGTCTTCATATTCTTGGTCAGCAGCTTATAGTGAAGTTTGAGAACAACTATGAAGGATGAACCTTTATGTTCTTTGGACCACAGAGGAGCTCACTTCTGATCTCTTTAAACCTACTCGCTCACACTTTCTTGCAGAAAAATTCCTACTAGCTCCAGGATAACATTCCTGCCAGACTCTGAATGTCATCATATGGAGATCTGCTCCCACACAGAAGGGTGCAGAAAAGATGATGTGCTAATGAGCTACCTTCTTATCCCTGCTGTCAATTCAGTGACTCTCCCTCCTCCTCTTCCCTTCTCCTGAACTGCAAATATAATTGCTTTCCAGCAGCACTGTGAAGAGCCCAGTCCATCTGCAACCCTGGAATCCCTCCAGAGGGCAAAGTCTTGGCTTTTTGCTTCAAATTATCTTGTCTCTTCTCTAGAGGAGAAGGAAAGAAATACCAACCAGGGCACTGGTGCAGCCAGACTGAGCAGTTGAAATGAGGCCAGCATCCCTTTTGCCATCGGACTACTCAGGCTGTCCTGCCAGTGCTCAGCAGGCCAGTGCAAGCCTGTTGCCACCATGTCACTAGTACTGTTATTCTGCTTGGCAATGTATCTTGTGCCTCTGAGCCTCCTCTCCTCATGTCTTTCTCAATATATTACCTAACACCCCGCAACCAATATAATATCTAACACAGTATGGGGAGCCCAAACTCTTAACTCCTCTCCCATGTTCCACAAAGAACTTCACAATCTCTGCATGCACAGGGCTTAGGTGCAGGCAAGCAGGGTACTCTGACATTGCTCACACTGGTTGCCACTTAAACTTGGGTCAAGCCACTTTCCCCTCCCACTCTTCCCAGATGTAAAGTGGGGCTAATACTTACTCATCTGCCTCCAAGAGGAATAGTTAGACTCAATTAGCTAGTGTAAAAAGAGTTCTGCACATTACCAGAGGACACTGATGCAATGTCTGAGCCTGTTCAGCCAAGAGGTATGCTCAAGCTAGAGGCAGTGAATACAGCAAGGTCAACATGAGGTTTGATGGTACTTGTGGTCTACTAAAGGCATAAAATAATTTCAGGTGTCATGGTTATCAGCATCTTTCTTTCACATCATCTCTCCATATGCAGATTAGAGCTTGCTAAGAGGCACATGATGTGATTCTTGGGGCTGTCCTGTGCAGGGCCAGGAGGTGGACTTTAATGATCCTAGTGGGTTCCTTCCAACCTAGAATATTCTGTAATTCTGTGAGTAGTTCTGCTTAGGGCCCTTGGAAAGGAGGAGAATGAGAGGTCAGCCAAGGACAAAAAACCTGACAAGCAAGAACCCTGCATGGGAAGAGGAATTTGCCTGCTCAGTTTTCTTAGAGGATCCATAGGTACAATATTTGTCAGCATCTAAGCAGTTGCTTTAGTTTCTCTCATGCAGAGGCAACATAACAGGAAAAAGATGTGTCAATAAAGATTTGACAAAAACCAGTTATGCTTTTAAACTGTTTTTCCTCAGCTCCCTTTTTAATGAAATCTATGGCAGCCTTTTATAACTCTTTCAATTTAAAGGGTCATATTGGGACCCCTGGTGGCCCAGTGGTTAGCATGCAGGACTCTCACTGCTGCGACCCTGGTTCGATTCCTCAGTCCCCCGGGCAGATGGAGCCCGTTAGGCCTGTGAGGCCATCCATCTATGAGAAGGTCACTCTAAACAAACCTACGTCCTGAGGACCTCACTGCCATTGTCCAAGCTTGCTTGGCCCCGGCAGATGAACCTTAGGATTAAAGGGTGGGCTCAGTTCAGCGCAGGCTGTGTCTCACCTAAAAAATCCATTGCGCAGGCTGGAAAGGTAAAAGACCTTTCCCAAAAATCTTCGTTCGCGAAGACTGGCCATTATTATTATTTATTGAGAGCTCAATGCTGTTTCCTGCCCTGCCTTTGTTTCTCAGTTTCCCATTTGTAGCTGCTTTTTGACTAGCCTAGTCACAGAGCATGAAAGCAATTGTTTTCAAATCCAGTGCACTATGTTCTCAACAAACACACAGAAAAACTGGGGGATTCAGCCTGTAAGTATTTTTATCTGATGTCTTCTGGGAAAAAACATACGTAGCCACCAGCTGACCTTCCCACATGGATTTCTTCCACTTAAGGACTCTTTAGATGTTCTTTAATGTTAACACTCACCCATATGATGCAATTTTTGCTACATATATCACCAATGCTGTAACATGCCACAATCACCCTTCCACTCAGGTACTTGAGTCCTCTCATGGCACATTCCATCATGAGCAATATGTAAAACATGAAGCTATTGCACAACCATATCATGACACCTTTCTTCCATTACCTCCAGCACAGCATCTTGCAATTCCTCTTTAATTGCTCTCATTGTCTTCCTCTACCATAAATATATCTAAAGAACAGACCAAAATAGCTCATAGAAAATGGGCCAACTCTGTCACAGGAAAGTGGCTGAAATTTGATGGAGGGGTTACCTCTCAGGCTGAAGGTTTCTCAGAGGATGCTGTGGAGTCTAGTTTTGACTTTTCTTTGGTGTATAACTCAACAACATGACAGAACTGAACGACCTCACACCTGCTGATGTTTGAAAGAAGACACATAGCAAGACTCTATTTCTGTTCAACATACACTAAATCACGCTGGCTTACAAGGAGGAAGATAAGAGACAGTTCTTGACTTAGATTTGCTCTCTCATTTGTACTACTTGACTGCAAAGAAGTGCAGTACATAGGCTTTGTTAGATGAATGGAGCCCTCTTCAACTACATCCATCACTGCTTTGTGCCACTCTAACATCTTGCAGCAAAATTTAAATTCTTTCTGCTGTTGCATTTAACCTGCCTACCCATGTATCCCTCCACAATTACTCTTTCATAGCCAAGCTCTCTACAAGCAACAGCTGTCTGCTGCCCTCCACTCTGTCTGCCTACCCATGGAAGTCCAAGGGCTAAGAAATCCTAGGGCTCTACTGTGCTGCTTTGCAGTACAAGGCAGGGAAAATTTGGAAAGCCCGTTTAAGAAGGCAGCTAAGGGAAAAGAGGAACACCTGGAGGTGAATGTGCACTCTAAGCTACTGTTCCAGCAAATATTACCTTAACCTGTTGAATAGCAGTTTGTTTGTCCTGTTCATTTAAGCTAAAGCATATACACACAACCCTGCCAGCAGGTCTAGAGATGCAGCAAGAAAAAGCTGGGACTTTCCCACCAGCTGGATCTAGAAGACAACAGCTATCCACAGCCTTTTTTTGCAGAAAATTCATATTACAGGCTCCCACTTCAGCACAGAAGGTAACAGAGTAGGGGATAGGAGAGGAATAGGTGGCCGATGATTCAACTAGAGCTGCAGCATGAAACAGTCCCTGGAGAATAGTTTGATCACCACAGCCATCTTAAGGATTGGACAGAAGAGGCATTGTCAGATTTGGAGGGATTCTTCATACCTCTGACTTTGAAGATATCTGTTATGCATAGACTTAGACTCAAATTAAAGGAATCACTAACTGCTTAATCTTAAGCACATGATTAAGTTCAGCATCAAGTGATTTAAACACATTCTTATCAGTCTTCAACTAGGAATCTCTGATCCTTATTTTCTTGTTTAAGCTTTAAAACAAGGTCTTATCATAACATTATACATGCAGATAGTCAGTCTGTGAGAGGGCAGCACTGTGACTGCCCATTCCAGTTTGGGACAGTGTAATACAGAACAAAGATAAAGGCTTTGGTCTTAGCCTGCAGTGACAGACTTTAGGAATAAGCTTCTGCCAACTGAGATCCTAGAGAGAAAAACGCTACTGTCCTTTCATCTCGCATCTACCTTTGCATTAAGCCTCTCTCTTCCAGACAGTGCCCAAGTGCTCCAGCTGACACTGCAAGATACCTATTGCTAGAGGCTGGGGCCTTGGCAGGTTGTAGCCAAGTGCTGTGGGATTGGAGGCTGTGAGATTAAAGGGTGGTTTTAAAAAGAGAAAATTATTATCCTAAAGAATCATTAACCCCTTAAAGGGCCATAAAACAACAGCCTTCCTATTTTGGCTAGCACCAATTTCCTAAAATGGGACTTCTACTAGAGAAGATTAAAATATATTGGAAACCCTCCACTGTTCCACAATATGACATGTATGTATAACCCACAAAATTAAGAATGGGCTGTACATGTCCCAGCACTGCCCATAGTAATTTCACATTCCTCAGAAACTGGAACACAAGCAGCTGTACAACTACTTTGCTATAATTGTCTGGAGGCTCTGGGTTAAGAGCTTATTTATTTTCTTACAGAAAATATGGACTCAAGGAACCGGTTTCTATCCAATACACACAGACAACAGGACAGAGAGTCTTCCTCAAGAGTGCAATCTGTACCAAGGTGGGGTTCACACATCTTTGAGGGTTTGAAATACATGAGTTAGTGGAGAGTCCTGAAATTTTATACCAAGGACAACATCAAGAGAATGTTTCGAGGTTTTTCCTTGAAATGAGAGGAGGGAAATACCAACCAAAAAAAGCTGACACTGTCAGCTGTTGTTCTGGCACAAGCCTAGTGTTGCTACCTCATAAGAATCTGGCTGCGTGCTCTTTAGCCTGATGTAACCTCAGGCTATGTGTAACATCAGAGTTAGTAAACAGGCGGTGACGATGCCTCTGCTTGTGTGCAGCATTCCAGTCCAATCACTACATAACATACCAATCACTCACGTTATGATTTTGATATTCCACTGGCACACCAGTCATCAGCCTCCAGCATCCATGCAACCAGAGTGTCTGCAGATTTAGTCTGCCTCAGGAGATTTCCCATAGTCAGCACTGTACAGCTCACTGCTAGATTTCACACTGGCCATTAAACAGGGAGGGTGCCCTGGTAAAATTTGGATCCAGATTCGACCAAACTACATCACCATTCACTCTGTGTTGTTATGACTGGCTTTGGAGGAATGAGTGCCACAAACATGGTACAGGGATGCAGGTAGAATTCAGATTGGATTAAGTAGATTACTTCTAAAAAGCACATAAACCACATCAATCTCACTTGTCCCTCTTTTCCACCTCCCCTCAAAAAGTCCCACTGTTTTCCAAGAGCCAAATAGGCCTAGATGCATGTAGCCCTGCACCTACACTACCCTTTACTCCAGTCAAGGCAGAAAAACTGCACTTACATTCTGCTTTGGTGACATTGTCACTGTTACCACATACAGATAGTGTGGGATATTTGGCACTGGGTAGACACCACAGTACCTCAAACTATCAAAGAGCTTCTGAGAGCTGACATTAGAAAGGGAAGAGTGACAAGGAAACCTCTGGCCTTGACATAAATAGATGAAGTTTCTGAATTCAGCATGGCTCAAAGAGCTTCTGCTCCTATGTCAGTATCAAAAACACTCAGCATGTAGCAGGGTTTCAGATAAGACAAGGTTAGGATCATGAGAAGAATTAAAATCTGCGATGGAGGTGTGTCATGGCAGAGTTGGAAAAGGTTAGTGCCAGAACAGGTTCAATAGCAGAATCAGAGCAGATGGAGAAAAGCAATCTCATAGGGAATATTGATAGGTCAAAGTCAGCCAAGAGAGGAGCAATATCAGGATGTGGTGAGTGCAGGAAGAAGTTCAAGCTGACACTGCAGTTACATGCATGCAGGAGTTACGCAAGCAGAAATGAGAACACGTTAACAGTAAATACCTTGTTCTGTCAACACTGGATGCTGTTTTCGGCCACAGGGATTAAAATACTGGCAAAGTATGACAGCTCTTAATGGAGCAGAACTCTATTTGCTGGTGCCCACAGGTCACTGATAGCTGAGGAACTCCTTAGAGGAGCTCAGATGCCTTCAGTAGTTATCTTAACCAGCCAAGAGCTTAGTCACTGCCAGCCTATATCATTTTGCTGTCACTGCTACTGTGCAGTCCAGTGCCTTGTTCTTCAAGTCACCATGTTCCCTGCACAGAAGAGGATGCAATGGCTCATGAGTCACTTTCCTGTTGCCTCCCAGTTAGGAGCACGGATCACAGAACTGCACTGTCAACACTTCCTACACGCTGCTTACACGCCGAGAAGGTGCAGCAGAAACATCTCTGCACCTAGAAAAGCTGTTGGCTTACTCTTCTTTGCCGTGCATTCCATCAAAAGGCTGGCAGAAGCCTTCTCACACATGCACTGGGAGCAGGAAAGTTATAATTGATTAATGGACAGGCTGCTCAGGGCTGCGGGAGCCCTGGTTGCTTGGGCATTCTGACACAGCATGGCAGCACAGCTACCACTTCGCAAAGTGCACCTGTGACTTTTGCCCAGGGAACAAAAGCAAAAATACAGCCTCTGGGTAATGACTTCTTGTTTCTGCCTGGAGAAGGGAGGCGAAGTCAGCGCCTCCAGGCATAGGCATGTCTAGATGACACAAAGCCAGGGCAGAAACACCAGCGGTCACAGTAAGCCCAGCTGGTACAGCCATGCAGTCCGAGGCTCTCTGCACTGACAGTGCCATGCGTCACAAGTAGTAGAGGTGAACCAGCCCAGTGGCTCTCAGCGTTCCTACGTGCCTGAAGTCAGCTTCCCCAAAACACACCCCCTTACACAGTGCTGCCCCAGGGAATTCACTCCAATTTATGCTAATGCTCTGACTCACCCTGTTGATCGACCTCTCTCTTTGCAGCCACTACAACAGCAGTCTTGGCTGGGCAGTCAAGTGCCTGAAGCCTGGCCACTGGTGTTCCTCCTACCTACCTTCTGTTATCACCACAGCCTGTGACTTGATGCCATATGTCCTCACAAGCCTTATGTTTCCATCTTAGTATGGGTCAGCATTACCATTCTGCCACATGGCCCTGGTGTTTCATTCAGGGCAGAAAGGAAACTTTCCTTCCCCCAAAAGAGCACAATAAAGTATCATAGAATCATGAAATAACCTGAGTTGGAAGGGACCCACAAGGATCATTAAGTCCAGCCCGTGGCCCTGCCCAGGACATCCCAACGATCCCACCATGTGCCTGAGAGCGTTGTCCAAATGCTCCTTGAGCTCTGTCAGGTTTGGGGCTGTGACCACTGCCCTGGGGAGCCTGTTCCAGTGCCCAACCACCCTCTGGGGGAAAAACCTTTTCCTGATATCCAGCCTAACCCTCCCCTGACACAGCTTCAGCTGTTCTCTCAGTTACTAAGGAACTGTCCTGTGTAAGTACGTCACCAGGTCATGTTCATCGAGGGAAGTTACCGATGACTACAACAAAAAGGCAAAAGAAAGAAGGAAAGACAGTGTGTAATTAACACTCTCCAGAGTCATCAATACCCAAAATACACAGTTTGGCTTTTTGATTCGAGAAAATGCATCCACTCAGAGCTTGACTCCAAATTTTTGTTAATTTACACAGCTATTGCCTTAAATATACATTGCCATACAAGCTCTGAACAAAAATCACTTCACAGCTGCACAGTGGGAAGATGCAGATGAGAACACCATGTTTCTTGTTTTCATGAGGACCAGCTATCCCACCTGGAATGCTGATTGGTTTACTAACATTTTACTATACAACACTCTCTGGAGATCCATGGAAGTGTGGCTGGATTTCTTGTAAAGCCAAATCAGACTTCAAAGAGGCTATGACCAGAGCCGTTGCCAGTCTGGTATTAGACCACAAAATCATGATTTCTCTTAGAAAGAGGATCCTTTTTATTTCACTAGAAAAATTCTGTTCCTGCATAGGCTAGAGCTGCACTTTCTGACTTCTCACTCCAGAGGTCTTGAAGTATCATATCTCCTAAACTGAACTGAAAGAGGTTTAATGTTGAAATTATTTTATCTTCATATTCAATAATAGTTTTCAAGTATTTGAGAGTCATGATATCCCCATGGTGGAAATGATAACATCGAGCTTTCAAATGCTGCTATAGTGAATTGCCACAAAGGTTATGAAGCATGGAATGCACCAGGACAACCCAGGATTGGTCACAACCACCAGCACAACAGCTCTGTCCAGGCAGATTCTTTTCCTGTTTTGATCTTGCGTGTGGTTGAGCGTAGGAGGACAATGCTTATCACTGGCCATACAAAAAAAAAAAATCTAACAGCTACTGATTACTTTTGAGTATTCTCAGCTGTCCAGTCATGCAAGTTCTTGCTGTCCCCACACACAAGAAGGCACTTGACTTCACAGAGCAGCATGACTGACAGCCAGGTTACAGGCAGGAGTCTATCCAACTTTGGAGAGATGTTCAAGAGCTGACCACTGTCCCATAGCATGGGAAGGATGGTCTGGACCAACTGCTGGGCAGTACATGTTACTTATGCATTTGTGTTCCAGGCTGAATGAGAATTGATTCTATGGAACCTGTGTGTAGTCATGCAAGTCCTTGTGCCTGTTATGCTGGCACTCATCTTGGTCTTCTGGGGCAGAAAGCCCAATCTGATACACAGATGCTCTCTCTGAATTAAAGAGCTGGCAGATCTTGCTTACCATATTTGCCAGGGCACCACAAGGAACACAGGCAACGCTTAGCAGGTGTGTGAGTCATTTCTTGGCTTATTAAATGGTTTTTTTGCATAACATTTTGTTCTAAATAAATAGCATTGGGCTTTAAGGAAGGTGGTGATCATTGGCACATTCTGCTCCTCATCTTTGGGAAGAGCACCTGTAATTACTTAGGACAGGTCTTTGGATCTGCTGGGCTAATTGCAAAAAGATTCAGCAAAGGAAACTGCAGACCTAGATTACCAAATTAAAGGGAGAAGAAAGCAGGGTTTTATTTTGAGATAGCTGAGAACTAAGGGCCCAAAATCTAAGTGGACATGATTTAGGAAATCACAAAAGAAGTACAGTTACTGTTGAGACAGAATCTGTCCTATTAATACTACAAAAGCAAATATGTTAGCTCACATACAACACATCTACTGTTTGATCTTTCAAATCAAACAGTTTTCAATGCATGTGCCAGAGGCACTAAAATACAAATATTTGTAGCAGGACTGCAAATTTCCTTCAGACACAGACACAGTCTTAACATCAGAATACAAAATTCTGCCCAGCATGGCCACGTTTAAAGCAAAGTCTTTCAGTATTTGTCACTAACAATAAACAGCTTGACACAAGCCACAATCTCAGGACTATTTAGTGTTTTTTTGTCACAGCAGTGAGACTTCTAGTCATTCTAGAAATAAGCAAATCTCATTTGCCGCTACAACAGCATAAAACATCTGTCTTCCTCTATATCAAGCATCACATTAGGCAGGTCATTTGCTAGCAGCAACCCTCAAATGTTCAAGAGTGAAATACAACATAAGTGAGGCGTACTTACACATTAGAAACTGTAAAGAAGAAGCAATGCAGTGAAGGAGCAACTTCTTATCTAGGTAGCTACTGATCAGTCTTTCTCCACACTGATCCATGAGTCCCACACATTGAGTGGTTGTTTTATTGCTTTGATTGGACAGTCAACACACCCATCTTCCTGCCCTAGAGCAACCAAGAGTCTAAACAGAAGCACTGGTACTACTCTCTTTTTGCCTTGATAAGGATTTGGATGAGTGGGTAGCAGGTGGATTTCCTTTCTCTCTCAGACTAAAACTATCAGTGACTGTTGCAGGTACAAATCCTTCCCTCCAGCCATGGCAAAGAAGGGTGAGGCAGCTAGGAAGCTGGCTGCTCTCCTTATATTGGGGCATGCTGGGCTCTACTGGATGGCTGGTAGAGGGAGAACTTTGTTCCTCTTTGTGCTGACTAGTCTCATTGCTGACTTTGCTCTGGCTCTCTCTCTATAGGCCTTTCTTACATGTCTTTAGCTGTGTGGTTTGTGGGCTTTGTTTCTAAGGAGAAATCTCTTATGCTGTTATTACACTTGGGAACTTGCTATCTAGTTGGTCCTTTCTTAAAGCTTTGTGTCAGACCTTGTAGCTCACTTCTCTGCTGGTAAGTAGAACATGAATTTCAACTTCCTTACACCTTCAAAATTCCAGATGATACTGTAATGTCACTTTGTCTAGGGTTTCTCAGCAGTCAAGGGATGAGATGGTGATTCAGGGTTTGCCTTTTTTCTGCAGTTCCTGCTTTGCCATTAGTATATCAACTAGATACTTCAGAACTCTCAGCTTGTGCCTGTTTGGGGCTTTGTGGCCATCCTCTAGCTAGCTGTATCATAGAAAATTAATCCATAACATCTAGACCACAGAGAAGCAACAGTTGTTATGAAGACACTGTGAAAATGTGGGCAAGAACAGCTGCATGCATGTCAGGACAAAACCTTATCACTGCAAACTGATGAACCCTTTCCAGCACTGCAAATCTTTGGAAACAGCTGATTGAGTCTACACTCCAGCTATTTCCTGTGATACTCGTGAAATGGGAACTTTCTGCTCTTCAAACAAGAACACTGGATAGAAAGGCATTGTAGGTAATAGATATAATAACATCACATAATCTCTGTTGCAGTTAAAGCTACATAAAGTAGTTATTTTTCTGTTATTGGCTCTTCATATGGAGGAGTGGGGGGTGCAATTTTAAAAACTTGCTGCTCTGCAGCTTAGGATATTCTTTTCAATCTCTAGACTAATCCACTCATGTCCAGTTAATGCTCATATCCCTTTGTATGAATTCAGTTTTCTACACTGCAGTTTATTTCTCATGTCTCAAATACAGACACCACTTGCTATTTCTCAGTCATGTGGTACCTGCCCCACTTACATATTTACATTCTTTGCTAATAAGCTCTTGGTTTGTGTCTGTTCTTTTGCCTCCCTTGACACAAGCACCAGAAGTTCTTGGAACAGTCCTTTTGCTTTGGACATGGTAATTTTTTTTAAAGGCCTCATAACAATCATCATCTTGTCTTTTATTGGTTTGCATCTAAGACATCTTTGGTCTTGATGGTCATAACTCTGCCTGTAATCTCACTTTCTTCTTGATCCTCTTTTTATTTGACTAGAAATCTTCTCACTGAGTTTTAAACTCTTTGCAATGTGCAAATTGCCCCTAACTTCTGCAGCTCTTGCTTCATTGCATAGCAAAGTACCAAACCAGAAGTTTCTCTGTTGACTTTTATCTTTTCCATTCTGTATGAGTTCCCTATTATTTCTTAAACCCTGTTTGAAATCAGCTGGTTACTTCCCTAGAGAGTTATTCTTCCCTGCTTAGGATGCAAATCATAGAATCTAATCACCTCCTGAAGTGAAACTGAATGGCAACACTAAATCAGCTCGGATAAGATGCTGACTTTTACATCAAGGCTGAGATTCCCAACCCAAGCCTTGTGAGCCCATGCCTCCTCCATTGGTGTCTCACCTTAAAGCTGCCAACGTGGACATCCACATGACTCCTCAAAATGCCCTTCTAGGTGTCAGCATAGTATTTGGGCAGAGAGTGAAGCCACGGGGAGCAAAGAGCAGGAGGTTACACCGTACCAAAAGATGAGCCAATCTAGCGCACAGCTCACAGCCTGGCACTCAGATGAGCTCCTAGGTTTGGGATGCTGTGACCTCAAGCAAAAGGGGTTTCCAGCAGGTCTGTACTCAGCTTTTATGTTCAGTGTACAATCTGTTCATCTCTCAAGCTATGATAGTAGGAAGTGTTTGAGTTTCTTTCCTACCCTAAAGGGAGAAAAGACAAAATTCCCTAAGCTTCTGCTACAACCCTTCACAACCCTCTCCTCACTCTTTGCTCACTATGTCTGCCTTTAACCAAGAAAAAAAAAGTCTGAAATTCAAGTTCTGATTCTTTATGGAGTAATTTTTTATGAGCCAGTGCTGGGAGGGACCTTGTATCAGTCAGCAATATTGGAATATGACAGAGGGTAGGGTGACCAGAGCAATCAAGGCCAGCTTCTGCCAGGTGGGTTAAAACTGCCCACCAGCTTGAAGGGAAAACAAGAGGGGAAGTCAGCAAAAAGCATTGTGCAGCAGATCGTGCTGGTGTACAAGACTTAAAAGCCAAAATGTTAATGCTGGGTTTTCTTCAGAGAGGACTGATGTCATGTTAACATGCTCTTTGGACCTATGGATTCCTCCTCCCTCCCCCCTAATATAACCAATTCAAATACAAACCAAGTTTGTTATTGCTCCATCAATTTTGTCATTCCCATCTGTGAACGAGGCCCATGGCAAAAACTACCAACACAGCTGATAACAGTCAGAGCCATAGCAATCATAAGGGTAAACAGACTGAACGTGGCGTAGGTCAGCATCAGTTTCAGTTCTGTCCTGCAGAAGAATCCCCCAAACTATCCCCTTGTCCTAGATATGAGGACTTGCTTTTCAGTCTGGTGTCCTTACAGTACTTTATTTCCTGGAGTTTAGGGGGGAATAAACATACCGGTATGTCCTTTGCCATTTTCAGTTCTCTGTGCTCAGGATTGTATTTATCCCCATGAGTTAAAGCATTTAGCAATAGAAGTGTGTTCCCTTCAGATGCAGCAAACAAATCTAAATATACCCATTGTCTACTGTTCTCTACCTCATTCCTGATCCTCAAGCTTTAATATGGAAGCTTTGACAATGTTGTTTCTGTATTTCCATGTTTGAAACAAAGCTGACTGCATGTTTCTATGGTAAGTGTTCACATCTGGAGAGGATTTGTAAATGCCATAAGAACTGGATTCATCAAACAGAAGTGAGTAAGACCCCTGGTGATGCACATGTATGTTGCACTGTGAATATCAGGTGAATAGTACTGATTTACATTCCTTTAAAAAGTCTGTGGCATTGTTTGAACCTCACATCCAATTGCAACAACTGTAATCTTTGCTGAAGCCTTCAGGAAAAAGGTAGAATTTAGTTTTTAGATTCTCCTGTCTGCTCATTGTAGAGAGAGGAAAGCAGTGCCAAGCTGTTGGATGAAGATGTAGTACCTGGAAATAATCTGGCAATCCTCCTCTCCCCAGCTGATATTTTCTGAACAGAACAACTTTTGGTAAAATCCAGTGTGTGCCCTCAGCTTACTGAAGCAAATAAGAGGCCCAAACACAAGCCACTGCTATGTGTCATGCCAGTCCTGTTGTTGGTTTTTCTGGCTTTAGGGTGATTCACCACTATCCTGAAAAACAGGCAGCCCTGGCACTGCTAGTCACCCGGTACCAACATGGGAATGCTCACTCTGGGGAAGCACAGCATATACTGCTAAAGAGAAGCTACCTTCTCCTTTTCCTGAAATCTGGAAAAACTAGTTTCAGGATGTAACAGATAAAGCTACGATTGCCTTTTTCTTTCACAAAGGTTTCCAGGCCAAAATAAGCATTCTTACTGCTGTTAAGCTATTATTATTATTATTATTGTAATTAGGAGAGTATGACCATTATCTTCCATTTTTTTCCCCTTTAGTCACTTTTAAACTGTTGAAATCCTGTTTTTTTCCATCTCCTGTTGTTGTACTCCCAAATCTACACCATGTTCCTCAACATTTAACTCCACTGCTCTTCCACATCCTCTCTCACACCTGTTCGAGCATTCCTGTGGTTCAGTTTGGCAGGCTGTTCTCTTTGCCTTGTGAACACAAGCTCCAACAACATGGACAGACATTAAACCCTCTCCTTAGTATCCACCTGCTTCGCATACATAGCTGCAGCTATACTGTCTGCAAGACACCTTTTCTGCTCAGCCCTTCACCCCTAGTGATCCTCATGCCCTTGGTTCATTTAACCAAAGTACAGTGAAGGTATAGTCAATATAAGAAATGAATGAATGAAAGCTTAAAACAAACAAAAACCAATTCTTAACCTCTTGCTGTATATGCCACAACTTCAGTAACAGTCTTCCCCCAGGCTGAGCTCCTAATGACAGAGCAATATCCCAATGTCTTTACATAAGAAAATCAGAGACGACTTCAAAAGGAGTTTCTAACCTCATACCTAATTGATCTCGTTGTACAGCATTACAGTGAGCAGAGACCTGTAGCGTTTAACTGGTGTGGGATCTTAAGCTGGTCCCCCAAGGCTTTTGCTTTAGGCATTGGCTCTCCATTGCAAATCCGGCCTAGGTCTGCAGCAGAGCCTTTTGGCAAAGGCAGACATACAAATGAGACAGCTCTGCCCTGGAAAGGAGCAATTTTTCTCTCCCGTCAGCAAGCATGCAGTCACTTCCCAATGGGATAATTTTTATTTCTGGGTCCAATTTTCCTCAGCTTGTGCCAGCAGATATCTAGTGCTTTGTTTGTGAGATGTGTGTAATCCAGTGCATTTCTCAGATAGCTAAAATTCAAGTCCTAGGGAATCTGAAGAAAGAGGCTAGATTTTTTGGTTTTTTTTACTTGCTAGGGCAAGAGCTTCTTCAGCTTATCTTTTAGACGTTGGTTTGTCTGTCACTGTGCTCTTGATAATGATGACGCACGTACATATAAATGTTTTAATGTTTTTATTAACAACATATTGGAGTTTTGCTCAAATTTCCTAGATTTTAGCGAGAAAAAAAAACTAAATGTGAAAAACATACACTTGTAAGGGAGTACTTTTGAATTAGATGATCAATGGAGCATAGAGGCGTGAGAAAGAAATTATATTAGGATGTGAAACCAGATAGAGTATTGTACAATGTAACTTTATGGCACAAGTTAACTGTACGGTCCACTGTGCTTTTTAGCAAGTCAACTAAATGTCCCCTATTATTAGAGCTGAGTTCCTCCTTGGCTTTGCTACATACCGCAATATGGACACATATACCCTTGAAACACAATGGTAGAGGTCATACATAGGGGTGAGAAAGACGATGGTGAGAGGAAGATTATGTGAGCAGGGGTCGTTCGCCCCCTGCCCTACAGCAGGGCACGTGCAGACTGTTGCTATTAGGTAATGAACAGGCGGTTCATTATGCCACTCAAGCATCACCTTATACTGTGTAGTGACTCTACGTAGTGTAATGTAGAGGTGATAAAAATGGGGTGTCAGGACTGCTGGGCTGAGCAGTACTCATCCTTTCATTGAGACTGTGTGGCTCAGCGGGGACGCCCGCTAAGCATGGGTACCAACCAGCTGCTGCACATCCTAGTAGCCCTGGCCTGTCTGTGTAGGTAAGCACAGTTTATTGATAGGAAGCAACTAAGAAAGCAAATGTTTTTTAATAACCTTTTAGTGTCCCTTTAATTCCCTTTTAATTAGTTAATACTCTAATAGAAGTTGTCCATAGTATTTCTCTTTAATTCCCCTTTTTACTAATTAATATTGTATAAAAAGTTGTCCGTAGTATTGCTTTAATATCCTTTTTTGGTATCCCTTTAGTTCCCCTTTTACTAGTTAATACTGTATTAAAAGCTATTGTAGTATTGTATGAATGCTAACCAATAAAGTAGTTATTTTGTATTCTTTTTTTAGCTTTTCATTCTCTTTGCTAGTTTTTTTTATTCTCACTGAAATAAAAGATTTTCTGTGGTGTTTGAATGTCTGTTGTACTTGTCTTTATTCTGGGCATGTATCCTAACGGACTGGTACAACACTTTCTACAATGGGACACAGACTGGTTTAATTCCCAGATGAAACTGGTTTCATTTGATTTAAAGGTCACATCATTTTAGCACTGACACACTGCATCACTAAGGCAGGAGTCCTTGTATCTTAGGGGGTGGGATCCACAAGTCTGAAAATATAAGACTAGAGATTTATTTCTTGTTTTGCCAAGCAGAGCTTTGATACAGACAGGTGATAAGTACACTTTCTGGAGCACATTCTGGTCTGTGACTCAGGCCTCCAAGTACGGCAGCTGTACAAACAGGTGACAGAGTCAGGTTCTGCCTATGGAAAGGGACAATTGGAGAAAGAGTAGGAGGCTGCAAGCCTGTAGCAGCATGGGTGTGTGGTGTGAAGCACTGGGAGGATGCCATGCCAACCCCATACCTTTGAGCCTGAGTAAGACAGAGAAGGTGACTGAGAAAAGCGCAAGTGGAGAGGAAAATTAAGAAGCTTTGGGCTCCGATAAGTCTGACCTTGTGAAGGGTCATCCAAGGTGACAAGTCAGGGAGTCAGTCATGCAGAGCAGGAGAGGAGGGCATTCTGTGTAAGGCACAGAGCAGAGGGGTAGATGTGAGAGCTGTGCAGGCTGTTGTCACCCATGGTGAGCACTCTACCAGGGACTGTGTGTGTTATAGCTGCAACACCCTGTTAAGTGGAATGGAAAGGTGGGTGCTGTTTGATGGGAACCAACAGGAAACTAAATAAAAGACTGTAAATAGACTGTTTGGAGTGATTAAATGCAAAGGACAAGAACAATAATGAGAAATACTTCCATAAAATATCTCAGTGGTTTTGCTTCTCATTCTTTCTCACTCCTCTCTCTCCTGCTACCAAAACGAACAACTTTGTAATGTAAAGAGCCTACCTCTTTAATTGTCACAACCTGCCTAAAGCTGCTTTACAGCTGGGTTTCCATTCCATGCACAGACGGCACTCGGACCCATCCACATAACAAATATTACGTATTACAAGCTGACGCTGGATTTAGTACAAGGGAAAATGCATCCAACTGGTCGGATTCTGTCCAACGTTCTTGCATTTGTGTGGATGTTACTGTTCTGTTTCGCCCATGTGCCTTTCGCCTCGGCCCTGCTGACGTCAGGAGCTGCCGCTTCACTCAGTTAAATATTAACTGCTCGGTTTTCCAACGCAGCACCTCACGTTCTAGGATGAAGCCAAGGCCGGGAGCGTGGGGCGGGTTCCTGAGGAGGGCTTGCCCGCTCATTCCACCTCAGTTTCTCCCTTTTGGGCACGCTCGGTCCGCTCCACTGGCCTCTGTGATCTGGCAGCGGGTCATAACTCCCATCAGCAGGCGGGAATCTCGCAGGCGACGCAGTGTTCCGCAGGCAGCTTTCCCGGATCGCCGTCCGTACAGACCGACCCCCCATCTCCGAGCGGCCCCGCCCGAGCCCCGCCTGATGCAACCCGTGCCCCGCTTTGCCCCACGCGCGGCGCCGCGAAACCTCCCGCCCTCGTTGCATCACCCGGGGCGGGGCGGGGCGGGCGGCCCGGGCCGCCTTTAAAGCGCCGCGGCGGTGTGTGCGGCCCCACAAGCGCCCTGCCCGCACCGCCAGCCCGGACATGAAGCGCGACCCGCAGCGTCCCGAGGAGCGCCCGGAGCCGCCGCCGCGGCCGCTCCTGTCCTCCTGCTCCTCCTTCTCGCCCTTGGGGCAGGCAGAGGGAGCAGGGCTGACGGCGCCCGTGTGGATCTTCGGGTACGGCTCACTGGTGTGGAGGCCGGGCTTCGAGTTCACGTCGCGCAAGGTGGGCTTCATCCGCGGGTACAGCCGCCGCTTCTGGCAGGGCGACACCTTCCACCGCGGCAGCGAGAAGATGGTAAGGGCACGGGGCGGCCGTGTGGGGGGGCCGCGGGGTGCCGGTGTCGCGGGCTCGGCTTCTAATGGCGTTGTCCTTGTCTGTCCCCACAGCCCGGCCGGGTGGTGACGCTGCTGGAGGACTGCGGGGTGAGTACCGGGGCGGTGGTGGATGGCCTGGGCCGGGGAGGTGCCCACATCAGCAGTGGGAAAGTGGTATCTGCAGCCGAGTGCCCTTGAGGCCCCCCGGAATCGTGGGGGGGGTTGTGGGGCGTGTTATCCTTCTCTGCCCTGCTATCAGTTGTGCAGAGACCCCCAAGGTAAGGGGGAGCCTTGATCTGAAGCTTTAGTGGACAGGCCACTGCAGTTACAGCATCTCATAACCACCTTGCTCTTTCATTTTTAGGCATGCACATGGGGTGTAGCCTATGAAGTCCGTGGGGAACAAGTTGCTGCATCGCTTCAGTATCTCAATGTGCGAGAAGCTGTCCTGGGAGGCTATGACACTAAGTTTGTGGAGTTCTACCCTCAGGAGAAAGGTGCAGAAGAACCTATTCTGGCTCTTGTTTACATTGCAACACCCCAGAACCCTTCTTACCTTGGCCCAGCATCTGAAGAGGACATTGCAGCTCAAATCATTGTCTCAAGTGGTTGTGCAGGTCATAACATTGAGTACTTGCTGAGACTGGCAGACTTTATGCGTTACTTTTGTCCTCAAGCAGAGGATAAACATCTCTTCTCCATTGAAGAGGCTCTTACTTCCATCCTTCCATGTCTATACTACACAGAGGAGTCTCTAGAAGAAACTGCAAGTGTCCCTCAGAAGTCTAAGGGTTGAAATAGGAATTTTTTTTTTGCAGGTTTCCAGTAGAAGGGACATGAGGGAGAAAGCAGTGGGGACAGTCTTGACTCTGTTAAAATATACTGGACTGAGTGAATAAAGGGAGAATTAGCAAGTAGTAGGGGAGGGAGGAAGTGAAGAGTAAAACACACTTACTATAAGACTTGCAATTATTACCTGTTATACTCCTTATCTGCAGCATCACGCTAGCCATCACTGCTTTCCAGGTGGAGAGAAGGGATCTTCACTGGAACTTTGCTCTGTAAGACTTGCTTCCAGGAGTCAAGGCTGAAGCACTCACTTTCTTTAGAGAAGAAAGAGGCTCATCTGTTCTGTGCACTTTTTCATTTTTCTTGGAAGACTAGTTGAGCAGGACTTGACTGGGTTTAAGCAGTATATATGTAATTCTACCTCAGATTGGCAGAAAGCTGCTTGTGTGATGGTGGAGACTTTGGGAGGTTCTGCCAAGTACAACTTTTTTTTTCCCTGCCACGTCCCACCTCCAGTACAATGACCTGACACTAAATTTTAGGACTTCTGTGCAATATTAAGTGAACAGGGCTGTTCAGGCTCTTGTGCATCCTACTTAGTTATGTTGTGAAGGATCACAGTAATGCACTTGTTTTCTAAAATGTCAAACTGTATTTATTATGTGTTATATTTCCCCTTCGGAGGGGTATCTAAACTGTTCACATGCCACAGTGGTATGCAGCCCATGTTCAGCCTTGCATTTGTGCCTTCTGGTTTTAAATCCATTTTCTGAGGAGCTAAGCCTGCTTTAGTGGCAAGCTTTTTTCCAAGCTTCACTGACCTTGTGCTGCTACAGACTTAACTGACTCTGTAAGAAATGGTCCTGCCTGTGTCGGAAGCCTGTGCTGCCTGCAGGAAGGCTGTCAGGATGCAGGAGTGTTTTAGCTAGCCCTGTACTGGATAAACCTCTGGTGCTTCAGGATAATGTGGGTTTCTGTAGAAGCATTGGAGGGTTCTAGTTCCATACCTAGGTGTCTGGCACACTTTCATTTAGCTGCAAAGGACCGTGACTGAGCATACTTGTAAGCCTGTGAGCTGCTGAAAAGCCTGCCTTGATCATGTTAAGCAGAGGCACTGCTACAAGCTCAGACTTTTCACCTTCATGTATTAACAGCATGAAAACCCATAGTATTTTGTGAGAAAAACTGCTGCTACTGCAACTGCGGCAGAATAGCTCTTGAGAGCTGACTCCTGGGACAGTTGACTCCTCCCAAATACCATGTGTTTTTTTAATTATAAAAAAGGCTAGAGACTGTTTGTATTACTGTGGCTTGTATGTATATGAAGTGGTACGGTGCTGTGCCCAGTAATAAAACAAACTGACAAAGTCAGCCTCGTGTACTTTGGTGTTGGTCTTTTTCATTAGTGACTTACAGTTCAAATTGTCTTTTTTTTTTTTTTGTAATGGTGATTGTTTTTAAAAACAAAGCCATAACTGCTAATGCTGCTGTAGTTCCTATGGGGTTTTTTTGTGGTTTTTGTTTGTTTGGCTTTGTTTTTTTTAATCATCTTTCTGCTAAGCAGCATGCCTCTGCTAGATCTACTGGAAGATTGACTCTTTCCCTTTGAGAAAAGGGGATTCAGTAACTTTCTCTTCTCAGCTTCCAGCTCTTGTTGATTCTGGAGCGCTGGTGCTGACAACAGATACAAGCCAGCCTTCCTGACTCTGCAGGGCAGGCACAGAAATGTGATTCTTCCTTTACAGGTCAAAGGATTTTCGTTCGGAGTGTAACTGGGTGTTGTGGTTTCCAAGAAGTAATAGTGGAAGGACAAGAAACTGCTGCAGCAGCCAGATCTGCTGGCTGCAGTAAGGGAGACAGTTATTTTTTTCTGCCTTGTGCACCATGTGCTGTGTACAGGGGTACATTCCCACTCCTCCAGTTACGAGCTGCCTCTGCACCAGCAGATCACTGTACCTACCACTATTACCTGCCTCAAGACTGGAGTGATGGATGAAAACAAATTGAAACAACAGAATTTACCACTAATTAAAGGCAGTTGCGTGTTTCAGGGATAACAGACGAGAAAACTACACTTTCACTGTTCTGTGGAGGAGCTCGCTTCAGCTGAGCAGCTGCACATACCAATGGGGCTGGGGTATCCCTCAGTTGGAAAATCAAAGGGTTAAAGATTCAGCTTAGCTGCAGGGAAACACTTCCTTACTAGTACAAGCCTGGGGTCAGATTCCAAAATAGCTTCAGATAAAACAAAAATATTTTCACACCTTTCAAATTTTCAAAGACACCATTGAGTTAATATCAGACAAACACTGAACAATCTGCATTGCCAGTGTGCAAGGAGAGGTCCTTGCTTTGTTTGTCCGGCCTAGCCTGGGTTGGCCCCACAATTTTTCACTTCTCTGACAAAAGACAGGCAATGAGTGATGGTGAACAACCCAGCAGTGCTAGGAATGTTCCTTCGGCTGCTGTTTCTTCTTCCCTGAAACACTTAAACGTTTTAAGCACAGTTACACCACTGAACTACCCTTACTTCCCAAGGAGTTCTTTGCAGGGGACTTCCAAAGAAAGAACCCCATTTTCTTAACCGGACATGGTGAATATGGCAGGTTGCTGCTGTCAATTTGTCACTGCATCTTCAAGTCAGTAAGACAATGAGGTATCATGTAACTTTTTTCTCCTGAGGCTTTTATTGTGTACTGCAGATCTGAGAACTGGTTACATTTGGGTCAGTTGATGAGTTAAAAGGTTACCATCCCAGATTTGAACTTTGGCCATGTGATTGAGGGGAGAGAGCACCCTGCAACATTTTCTACATGCTCAGATTACCTTTGTAATGCTACTAAAGACAGGGGACCACAGCTGCTTGCCTCTGACAAACCAAATGTGAGGAAGATAATTGTTGCTTGGAGGCAGTCTCACAACCACAGCACTTGGGAGTGCCAGGTCAGTGGTAACATACAAAGACAGTGTCCTACCCCAGATATGTTTCACTATAGGTTTCCTCTCCCCATGCCATGGCAAGCCCTGGCAAAACAGCTAGCTGTGGGTCCAGCTCCAGCTCCTGGCAGCTCTGCCACTGGCCGGACAGCTGGCCTGGGAAAGAGCACTTGTCCTTGTCAGAGGGTGGGACAACTGCCTTCATTTGTAAAGTGCTGCCAGACACTTCTGGAGATGTTTCCCTATCTAGCAGCTTCCTCTTGCACGTGCAGTTTTCTCTGACTTCCTTATGAAAAGCTTGTGCCTATCAGGGCATCTCCCATTAGAAACCAATTGCAATAGAAATGTTTACAAGCACTATCAATCACATACTTCCCAAGTCTCTATACCCAGCACAATTCACACGATTTCAACTCCTTCTTCAGCTTTTCCATTTTCCTGCCCAGCAGTTCCCCCACAGCCTTGGAACATGGTCCTGAGTCACCATTTCCTTGAGTATATTAAGAGAGGACCTACCCAGCTGCTTTGCAGTGGCATAAACCAGGTAAATAAAGTAGATGACAACAGTTAATCCAGCCTCAGTCTTCATATGTATAAACTGCTCCTGAGCGGACACAGTCCTTTATAGGGCAGGAGAAAGAATAACGAAACTCAGGTGTTAAAAGGATTCAGAGAAGACAAAAGCAAGAGAAAAACACTCTGGTTCTTAGGTGCTGCAGTATCATCTCAGTTTCAAGGTACAGTGTTGAGAACAGAAGAGACCACAGGTAAGTCTCTACCAAAGTGATTCCAGCTTTAGTAAAAATGTAGTTTAAATACAGCATCACCAACTTACCTGTGCTCGGTGTACTTCTCTAGATGAGATGCCTGGTCAGAAAATTAGTGAGACTAAACTCATATTTGTGGTTGATGGCAATAAAGGCATGCAGCTTGGGGAGGGAGATGGTAGGAGAGGAGTAGGGAACAGACCAGCATTCCTCAGATGGTGCCAAAGCAGCCAACGGCTTGTTTGAGCCTTCCTGAGGAGAACATGCGTTTGAGCATCCCAGAAGTGGGGCTAGCACAGACTTTGAGGGCTGCAGAGGAGCCCATGTGGGATCTCAGTCCCAGGAGGAGCTGAAGGGAAGAGGTGCAGCTCTGCAGGCATACCGATAGGCTTGAGAGGGCCCCTGGGGCTCTGTGGTGTGTGGTGGGGAGAGGCTTGCAGGCAGCCTGCAAGTCACAGGGATGGCACATGCCGGCTTTAACAGCTGCTGCAGGAGCTGCAGCTGGTTGTACGTAGCACATGTGTTATTCCACATGTGTCTGCTTGCTGCCCAAGAGACACGCTGAAATGTGGATTTAATTACCTACAGATGTTTCACAGGCAGAGGAATAGCAGAAGATAAAATCCCAAAGAACGCTTCAGGTCAGCCTCTACAGTTATTCACAGGCTGACCAGCTGGTGACAGTGAGAGCAGGTGGTGCTCTTCAGCTACAGAGAGGCTGCGCTCTGGCCAGCACTCCCCTCTGCAGCAGAGGCACTTCAAGCACACTGAATACAGAGTGAATGTATCCAGAAACCACGTCTGGCTTGGTAACAGCGTGTTCTTCTGCTCCTGTTACCAGGAGGGAAAAGAAAGCAGGGGAAAGAAAGAGGGTCTACTGGGTGTACAGCTGCACCAGGACAAGTGAGACTGACTTCGCATAAAATATTGAGTCAATTGAGGCCTGGAAGACCATTGTGAAAGTTTAAATGGGGTTGTATCACATTCAGCACAATAATTTCATCCCAAAGGCAGAGGAGAAAACAAATGAGCAGAATTTGGATGGGAGATTTTCCCTGAGTCAGACTTCTCACTTTGGTGCTGCCAGTTTTCATGACACAGCACATACTTCAGTAGCACCAAATCCAAAGGGTTTTTTTTTAGAAATCAAGGACAGATGCAAGCTAAAAATGTGCAGTCCCAAAGCATGGTTGAGCAGCAATGTGTCACCAGCACTCAGCCTAGCTAAGCACAACATGGGTTCCCATGCATGGGAGGAACAGGAAGGGATTAAAATAAAATACATTTACAGTCAGGCTGTGGAAAAACTACACTTGCAGCAAAAACAGCAGCTGCTCAAAGGACTTAGTAATTTCCTACTAAGTAGTTGCCTTGGCTTAAGTGAAAACTTCCCTTATTTTTATGCTGTATTAAAGCTATGAGAGAGAAGTCCCTTACTGCTTTGAAGGAGCCTCAGGCCCAGGAGGGGAGGGAGGGTGGAAGAGTGTAGGCATTCTGGGCAGCACTGGGGAAGCTCTACATGCTTTGTTTACAAACCCTGTACACTTTCTGTTTGGCTTTTGGATGTGTTTTATCCTTTCTCAACTCCCTTTTCATCTCATGGTAGTGCCAGCCACACTGATGAGTGTTTACGCTTGCAAATTCCTGAAGCACAGCCAGTACCTTGAACTCCAGAGAATGAGACTGAAATAACGTAAAAGGTCAGGGAAGTTCAAAGACAGAGGTACTGTTTTGCTAGCTGGGGACACCACACTGTTCCCAGACCACGCTGGGCTGCTCTGGGGACACAAGAACAAAGACTTCTCTCTTATGTCCTCCTGTTTACGCTGCTTTTTGCCTCACTCACCTCACTGTTTTAACAGGACTCATCTCCATGAAGCTTCAATTAAAACCACCAGGGATCAATTTGGCCTGAGCCTGACAACTGAAGAGACACTTGTTAGCTACTGGCACTTAAAACTCCTGTCACCAAAGGAAAGGGGAAGTTTTTATCCCTCTACTCAAGTCCTGCTGGCTCACATAGTAGGCGCAAAGCCTCAGAGTGCTGCTTTGTCCACAAGCAGGTATCAGCTATTGAGACACCTGGAAATCTGTAAGTGTTTCACCCACAGGAAGACAAGTCACAGGATGGCTTTTGGAGAGAAGAGGTTTTATTTACCATTGTTGGTTAGCAAGCCTGGCCTTCAGGCTTGCTAACGTGCACCTGAGCTGGCTGGGCACATGGTGGGCACATGCAGCTCACCTGTTCTGTGCAAGCAGAGAGCGTGAAACACCCTCCAGCACATTGGGCACACTGCCCACGCTCCGCACAAAGCTCTGCAGTGCACTTGCAGCTGCAGATTTCTGCAGGTCAAGGGGTTCACTAGCACATGCACATACACAACACGGTGTGCTCATTTGGACAGCACTGCAGCTGCCCCGCGTGCCCTCATTCACTGGTGAAGGGAGGCTAAGGAATGGTCCAGGATAGTGTGAGCACTGGATTTCACTACTGTATGGCCTCAGCTCTCTGCTTTGTCTTGAGCTGGGGCTATGGACCAAGAGACACCAACAGCACAGACAATATGGAAGTAATTTCACAGACGCATCCAGCCCACTCACAGCAATTACAACCTCATCTACAAATGAACTGCCTGGGGAGCAACCACAGCCAGCTTGCTGATATTAAACTCTGTCTACACAAAGCATATGTGACATTTGAAAACACTTAGAAAACAAACTAAAAAAAGCAGCCTTTTATCCCCTCCTTGTCTAGACGGCACACCAGCCTTTCCAAACTCTGAGTCCACACTGACAAAGTGCCATGGGATGGAGGAAGAAGGCGATGCCCTGGCCCCGGGAGATGGAGAGGAGAGGCAGGGGCTGCCCTCCTCTGCTCACGTCTTGAGTGGCACCTTAAGCCGGGGCAGCACTGGCCCATGTGCTTCCATGTGTCACAACAACTGCCAGTGCTGCAAGTGACCTCCCGGGACTGCGGCTGACACGTTGTTGATGGGCTGGAGGTGCGCAGAAGTGGGAGATCCTGTTACAGACAGCTGGGGTCAGCAGCTGTGTCCTCAGGGTGCTTCTATTGACATCATGGGCTGAAATTCTTCCACTTATTCTTGTTTTACAGTGAACTACCCATTTCTTTAAGTAAAATTGAGCCAGAAGTATATTTCAACCAGCTAGAAGGTTCTCAGAGTATAAATTCATTTTAGATTATACATACATTCATTCTTTTGGTCTGCTTTATAAGAGTGTATTTTTCTTCAAGTTGTTCCTCTCCACAAACACAAAATCCCATTTTTAGAGAGGAAAAAGAGCAGAAAAGCCTGGCTTCCAACAGCTATGGTAGATGCTGCTTTTCATCTTCCCTTGGACAGCAACTGTTAAGAGACTCAATTACCTCTGGACATGTCAGGCAGGAGCCAGATGAAACCGTCTCTTGTTGCTGCACAGCACAGTCAATTCTGGCAGCATTTGTGTCTCTAAACTACATATGTATTGAATCTATTCTTGGGAATACATCCTACAATTTGAGGGCAGATGAGTTCAGGACTGAGGACAAAAAGTAACTGTGGGACTAGCCTCATTCAGAATAAATATCCACTACTTTTTTTCCCAGAGGATTGCTGCTTCATTTCATTTGATGGGAGGATGGTAAAAACTAGCAGCAGTTCAATTCCTTTTTATCTTGTATTGTCCTATATTTGTTTATGCACACCTTGCTCCAAAGGCAGGGGGACTGTTCTCCATTTTGACTTTTCTCTGCAAATCACTATAGCAACATTTGCAAATACCTATGGCACCTTTGCAAGCTTCAATTCCTCTTCACAAAACCTTTGTGAAGAGAAGTAATTTCTATTGTACAGATGGGAACTGAGAAATCAAGAATATGATTTCGAAAGTGTACCATGACTTTGCACATTGTGAAATATTGAGGGATGATGTTTTTCAGAGTACTCAAAACTGTATGTTGGGTATTCAGAGATACCATGCTGGAAAAAAAGATAATGTGTGCTCATGTAATCAGCACTAGATCCTGATGCAAACATGCAAGAGTCATCTCGAATTTTCATGGATACTCTTATGTTTGCCATTGTTCAGTGAGGATCTGTGTGGTTCCAAGTTCAGTAATTTGCTCTCAGTATTCTTAAACCTTCATGTACCTAAGCTTGCATAATATTTATTTGTCAACTAAAAGTTAAGCTCAGCAGAGAAAGATTTTTATATAGCTTGGGGTGTTTTTGCTTTATAGGCATCACTCTAATTTCTTGCAATCCCTCAAGCTCTTTTAGCTGCTAACAGTTCCAAATTTCTCACTTGTGTTAATCCCTGTAAGATCTCAAACATGAGATCTGTTTTAAATTAAAAATTTAAACAACCTTACTTTTGTCATTTGCTATCAATTATATCACTGCAAGGCAGAGCTGGGCTTCTCTAATCTGTCTGTGAATGCTCTGTCAAACCAGTTCCCAGTGTTAATATTTACTTACTTGATTCCAGACAGACACGATGATATATAACTAAGAACAGCAAACCACATCATAACTGAATTACATTAATTATACAATATATACCTCTGATTGCATATGCTAGCAGCAAGTTATCAAAGCCATGGCAGGGAAGCAAGCCTCTTTCTGCAAAGCTCATGATGGTATGTTTCAAAATCATATAAAGCACTTGAGCTTACAGCAGCCTGTAAAAGAAATCGTCATGACTTCCAGTCCCAAATCAGCACCGTGTTTCTTGTGCGTTACAGATTCAACATCACAATCTCAGTAAGTTTTCAACTAGTCAATAAGAGTTGATCTGAGTGTGAAATTACTAAAAAAGTAGAATTTTTTTTTGTGCTAACAAGATTGAATGCATATCTCAGTAAAATTATGACCGCAAGCTAGATACAGGAACTTCTTCCAAACTCTGAACATACAGAGAATGATGGTAGACTGCAGTCAGCTGGACAAATAGACATCATGAAGCTGAATTACTGTGTCAGGAACCCTTGAAATCCAGAGATTGAAATATACCATTACCCTTAGAGCTATTTAAAGATTCACTTAAAAAAAAAAGGTGTCCCTGCCTATGGCACAGGGTTTGGAACTAGATGATCTTTCAGGGCCCTTCCACTGAAACTGTTCCATGATTCTATGAAATGATTCTATGAATGAGATTAAATCAAAGAAAAATCTGGATTAAATGGCAAAAAAAGGGTTTGCAAGAACGCAGTTGTTCACAAAAGTGTTCATGTGAACTCTATGGAAGGAGTAGGAGCAGCAAGAAGAAACGAGACTCAGAAGGGCCCTTCCATCAGCACCCACTAGATGCATGGAGTGACACAAAAAAATGGGGGGGTTGGATGTTAGCTTTCAGGATTCTTTGGAAGTTCATACAGTCTGAACATCTCTTCTGTTTCCTCTGTTTGCAAAGGAAAACTTGGGAGCTTTGTCACAGACAATGAAGCGTTACTCAAGGGTGTGTCGGGCCACGTGCCTTTGCATTACTGGGCAGCAGCATGCTATGCTGATCAGCACGTAGCTAATTGCAGTCACACGCCAAAAGCTTAATGTAGTTTTAAAAAAACCCAAAGCAGCGTTCAGCCAACTACGTGTGAGATTTGCTGACTCTTCCATTCTTAAAAAAACCCCAGCAGCCTTCCATAGGCTGAGTGAAATACAGACAAGCACTCTGTGCTGCCACTCCTGACTGACCAGGGAGGGCAAGGACTGCCAAAGGTGACTGCGTTGGAAACACTTCTGTGAGGAACTTAGATGGGTTTTAGAGCGATTCTGATACAAATCTAGACTCGTCTATGGAGAAAAGTTACTTGAATTACAGAACGCTGTGAATTAGAGAATAGTGGTTCCCAATTAACGTGAATGTTCTTTCCCAGCAAAGACCCTACCTGGGAGGGGAGTTCTTCAGGAACCTTGTTGCAGAACAAGCATCATAAAACCACTTGTCTACACAGCAGCTGCAAAACTCTGAAATGCACTCACTAACCCGAATAGAAACAAGAATTTCTATGTTTGAATTCTACTGAATTCAATTCAGGGGAAACTGTAACACCAGAATTTAAAAGAAACTTGAAAGACAGCCACCTGAAAGACAGATGACATCTAACCTTGATATGGAGGGAGGGTTTCCACCTGCAGTTTATTCCTTCCTAGAGGAAGACCCAGTTGGGAAGTTAAGGTGTAGGGATATATCAGAGAAACTACAACAATAGATGAGAGGTGAGAGTAACAGGATTTGCTTCACCTAGCAGGAGAGCATTTCTTAAATTTATCTTGAGAAGAAAGCCACTAGTTTTTTGGTTTGGATAAGAAAGTGTGAATAAATTTAACAAATAGTCCACTCCTACAAATCAGTTTTCTGTGACAGTCTAAACCAGTAGTGAATTTCCAAATAGGTTCTAATCTCTGTGCAACAATAACAATAACTTTTTCTTGGCTTTGAAAAAGTTGCTGAAGGTTTATTCAGGGTAACTGTGCACACAAATTACACAAACTACATGTATGCTTAGATTTATCTTAATTCACAGTTCTCACAACACTGAGGTAAGGCATGAGGGTCATGCAGTTAAAAATTTACACCTTTAAACAGAAGCATTTTCACTGACAACCGAAAGCACCAAAGACAACTCTTGGGCCTTGAAAAGAGTTGGGTGAGGTTAAGGAGCAGGAAGGAAAAAAACAAGTGCTTACAAAAAAATATCACAGAGATGACAAGAGATACTGTAAACCCTGGATGTTTAGGTCTCCTGTTAACTACAGCAGACTTAGCAGAACCAGCAATCCTGTCAAAGAAGGAAGAGACAGTCCATGGGAAACTCAAGAAGGCACAAAAGCGGTGTTTCAATGGTTTCTTCCTCTACCTCATTCTACCAGTGATGCTCATCAGCTGAGGAAGGAAGGAGTCATTGTTTCATACCTGAGTACTGAAACATTTCCTCATGCCTGGGATGCAAACGAATTCCCTCATATGCCCCTAGAAGAACATTCTATAAATAGAATTTGGTACAAAATGCCTGGAAGACCCATTAGCTTTGGAGTAACTTCACTCTTCTGAGGCAGTAGGCAGGAGCTAAGAGGAGGGTGAAGCTGGAAGAAACCCAACCCATCTTATGCATTCCTCTGTTTCACAAGGCATTTGTTGGAGGCTTTTTAGAGAAGCACATGCTGATGTGAGTGCTGCAAGAACAACTTGCTTGCTCTACAGACCTACTGGTTCAATCTGAGAGCTGGGCCATCTGTATTGTCCTAATAATGATGCTCCTGCTTCCCCTCTCTCATTCACTGCTATGCAACTGGTGCAGGCCGCAAATAAAAAATAAATCCTTCAAAATTCTAGGAGAATAAGATGTGATTGCCTTTATTTTAGTATGCGTGTCTCAGTTATACTTCACATGCAAGTAGCATCCCTTTGGGTAATGAGCTACAAATTGTTTTTTCCAGCCACTCCAGCAGAAACTTCCAAAGGACAGCAGGGTGTGCACCACCATCCCTTCTTGAGCAGGAAGGAGAACACAAGACACGCCTGTAGGGCTCCCCGAGAGTTATAATGTGTGTCTCAGACTGAATAGTCAACAAAACAAACAAACAAAAAAACAAAAAACCCAAAAACAAAACAAAAAAACCCAACCAAAAAAGCAATGGAGGCAGAAGTGAGAAGCTGAGTAGCCTGTAAGTGTATCTGGGAGCAGAAGCACGCCAGCTCACTCCACTAAGAGGAGACCAGGACAGGCAGGGCAGTGGTCACAGGGCAGCATTTCCCAAATTACATTGATCCACATCCTGCCCCCAAGTGATTTTATCAGTTGTGCTCTTCCTCCTCTCAGCAGCACCTTGGCTGTCCTGAGCTACAGTTCAAGTAGTGCAGATCCCTATTCCTGCTGCCTGGAGCTTTTCCCACTGAGCTTTGTGTGCCTCCCCCACTGCGAAATGCTGCTAAAGGAAATACTTTGGGAATATGGAAATAAAGCAAGATATAGCTCTAGGCAGACAGGCAGCTTTCTACAAACAGAACATGAGACAGCAAAGAGCAGATACACTATGGTGGGGAAAGCATGCAACAGAGAGGGGAGAAGGCACGGAAATAACACTGCGTTTGGACAGAGCAGTGTTAATACCCTGAAGAGAAGAATTAAAGCAGTTCCAGGTGCAAATCCTCCTGTTTATCTCTTTGCAGAACAGGGAAAGGAGATCTAGTGGCTAACTAAATGGAGAGGATGACAGACTTGACCCATGACAGAAAGAGAAAATGGCTTGCGGGTTAATTAATCTTCCATTGACTTAGAAAAAGTGGACTCCAACTGATCATAAAATACTTAAAAACAGAAGTTAGAAAAATTCTGAATACACCATGAAGCCAAGGAACCAAACCATTTTAAAAAGTGGTAACAGTTTGTGTGGAAGGGACTGCACAGTGACTGTCCAGCTAAACAGAACAATTTCTGGGGACAGTGCAATGCAAGTCCCTGTCTGTCTGATCGACATGATTATGAAAAGGAGTTGAGAGGACACTCCAGCGTTCTACTTCTATAGAATAATCATCTTAGATGCTGACCTTCACAATCTGTCTGTGGTGAGCAAGGACAAGGTATTTTCTTGTTTCTTCGATGCATCATTTTGCTTGTTCTTTCTTTCCCAGCTTTTTTTGCTTGGTTTTGCCATTCTCTAGAGTGCTGATAGTAACCATATCCATAGAGAAGATGTAGGGCAAAGTGCATTGGGGCTCACAATTTTGCATTTTTCAGTGGCCTGGCTACTATGTCCTGTCTGCATGTGTAAGGGTTAAATTCAACATCAGAGGGTCAGGCAGAAATCTCTTTCTCCTGTCTCCAACTACCCTACAATATTTTTTGAGAGAAGGTAACGGTTTCAGTCACTCTTGCTGTCTTGCAAAAGAATATCGTAGTTGGTTTTTGGTGTTTTAGATTTAACTAGGTCATTGCTTGGTAAGACTTTGTTGACCATGTGTGACAGTGGAAAAAAATGGATATTCTGGGGACCCTTCTGACTAGACATCTCTTACAAGCTAAACTACAAAAATTGTGTGAGTGTGGGACACAACAGCACCTTTTAGTCCTAACTTCTCAGGACCTAAGAAAATTATTGCCTTTACGTGTCTTCAATAGCATTGATAAGTGAACGATATTTAACAGTTTTGTAATAATTGCTGAGTAAATTGCTACAATCAAGCAGCATGAGGAATACACAGCATTCCCAACATCCCCCAAACAATACTGACAGCTATTTCACCATCCCAGCTTAAAATACAAACCCAGTTCATTAATAATTGTTTCTACCACTAGCAAAGACCTTGATCCCTCAAACGAAAGTGACTTTCTCTGCCATTAATCCATACAAGTGCACAACACATAGTCAGAGTGAAAAGATGCTCGGAGTGAAACTTTAAAGAAAAAAGCTTCATTGTGCACACCCATTTGCTCACTTCAACAGAAAGGTTCCCCACATAGTGATCACAAAACTACCTCCGCCTCCTTAAAAAAAAAATCTCATTCTTTGCTTTTCTAGCACTACTTCCTTCCCTAAACCCAGAAATTAGACTAGGACAGCCATTACAGGAATTCTTCCCAATTCCTTGATTAATATCAGAGAATCTGTTCTCCTATGATGCATACAAAGAATGCATCTGTTGAAATTTAACTTCTTGCAGAAATTGAACTGGATATAATCTACCAGTTCATTTATTTTACAGTCATGTTAGATCTTCCTGAACTTGTTGGCCTGATGCACATTTTGCAAGCAGATAGACTACGACTGCTTTTGCCACAACTTGTGATATCATTTGGTATTTCTTTTGAAGATTAAATTATTTTAAATATATTTTTATTTTGTATTTTTATTTTAAATTATTTAGCTTAAATATATTTTATTTATATATATTATAAATATATTTATACTCCTAGATGTATTTTATTTCTATATTTATCAGCATTTAAAATATGAATAATTTAATCTTTCATAAGTATAGCATGCAACAGTACATATTACATTTTTGCAAACTTTTCAAATTACAAATTATTTTTTTCTCTCCACTTTGGATTACAAATTGATGAAACTGCCTAGCACCTCAGAAATCAAGACTGCACATAAAAAAGTCCTTTCAACTCCCACTGAAAAAAAAAAAAAAAAAAAAAGAACGAACTGTAGAGTATGATGTCTCAAAACAATCAACTGTATTGAATTCAACCATCATAGTTCAGGTACCAGGTAATTACGCATATTATACTTGCTTCTGTTTTCTTATGATCTGCTGCACACCTACTCCAAAATTATGAGATAATCAGTGAATACAGATAAGGGATAAGGGTACAGTTGTAACTGAAGAAGGTTACAAACGTGATACTTGGAAGAGCACACACTCTAGAGCTTTACATTGAGCAGTGCATGTCTCTAGAAGCACTTCCAGATGCGCACCCTCCATGCTCTCTTCCCTAATCCTCTCATTCATACAGCTATATGGATAAAAACCACAAAGACACTGATTTACATAAAATTATCTCACTCCATTTTATTTAAGATTTTCTCCTCCAGTTAGTAAAAGAAAGATGTGTCTCTCTTTATACATATGTACAAGTTCAGTTACAAAAATAGACAGCACATTCAAAGAGAAAAAAGGCTTGGCATTTGTCTGATTCCCTCTAAATATCATATATACACGTGAATAAGAGGGGAAGGGGGAAGTCTTCATTAGTTAATTAAACAACACCTCCCCCTCAATTATCCCCTGCAAATCTGTTTAAAAATCAATCTAACTAAGCTCAGTTCTGCTATTTTCAGGTGTGCAAATTAGAGGCAGAGCCAACAGGAAGCACTCGCTCCACACTGTAGGACGCCAGGCAAGGGATTTGGGGTCAGAAAAAAATTATAATAATAAAAAAGTAATCTTCCACTGTCACAGCCCAGACCTGCAACTCAACTTGCTTCTTTCTCTCAAGGGATGAAAGTGCCCCAGCAGAACAGCCTCTTTACTCAATGTGTCAGACAGAAGAACTGTCCCACACCTAAATCTCAGTGCAACGCAGACAATGCTTACAGCAAAGCAAGGAGCTACGGGCAGGGTTTGTGCATTGGGAACAGGGAAGGAGCAACCAGGGAATGAGAACATGGATGGGCACTAGCAGCAGCTTGGCCTTCTATCAGCCTAATGGGACACAGCTACTGGTGCCCACACACTGCAGTGAACTCAACTACGCCAGTATGTGTGACGATCACAGAGATGAAGGAAAAACACACTGCAAGAACAGTCAATGGGATGGCTGGGATATGAGACAATTTTCTTCCCAGGATTTGGCTGGAAGGGGGAATGGCACAGTTCTCTCTCTCTCAGGACTGTTTTTTGTTGCTTCTCTCACAGCACTACAAGCTGCAGATCTATGTTTTGCTTTGGCACAGTGAGAGGAGCAGCACAAACCCTTCCTCAGCACTTCAGCTTTCCTCCTTCTCGAGATCTATACTAATAGAGCATTTTTTGTTTCTAAGCCTTTAAGAGTCCTGCACACCTCAAAAATGAGAGAAATCATTTTGAACACAGTGAGTATTTGTGCTGATGAGAACTCTGAAATGCAAACCAATCACTGGCTTGTGGTTTCTTCCACTGCGTGAAGCAGAGGCTGTGCTGCTGCTCTCACTAGGGCTGACAGCACTCCCTGTATTCTGCAGCTCTGAACATCTTCCTGACAAATGGTGCTGAAAAGAATCCACTCCCTTGAAACCACTTGAGACACCTTCCTTTGCATTTCAAGCTTTTAAAGAACCCAGAGAACCACACCAGAAGAACCCAAGATTTTTTTTGATCACATATCATCTTCAGCATAGCCCCCTATTACTCCCGCAGGTTCACTGAGCAGCTGCCAGTACAGAAATGTCTTGTGACTCTACAGGATACTCCTGTAGAGTCCTGGGGTTTGGATACTGATTTCATAGGACAAAACTAACACTGGGCTCCACCTCAGGCTACAAGAGAGAAAGTATAGTGGTGTGACTTCAAGCACACACAGCTGCAGGATGTTGCATGGAGTAGCTGGATGCTTTCTCGGGAATCTTTGTCAGATACATCAATAAAACACAAGCTGACACTCTCCTAGTTACCCCAGACTCCCTTCCCTCCTTCTTGCAGTGTCCGCAAATATAGTTTTTTGGAATACACATAATCAAAGTGCTCACATCAACCACCCACTCCCTTTGTGCTTTGATTTTCTTTACACACGTGCTGAACAGCAACAGGGCATTCATTTGCATGCCTTCAACTGGCAGGGTGGTCTACTCTGAAAGCCAACACAGCTCAGATAAGCTTTGGGGGTTCAAAATTACTACCGACCACCTGAGGTGTGGGCACCTTTACTTTGCTTCCGAACTGAAGTTTCTGATATGAGACCGCTGGTCAGGTTTAAACTTTTGGGGGTCCCACAAACACTGTTTCCTTTGCTCAAAGGGGAGCTCAAGGGAGAAGAGGCGCTTGAAGGTCCAAAATCTACAAGTCCGGAAGGCCGAATGATTGCTGTTTGTAGAGGGCTACTTGCAGACATGCCTAGCAATGGAAAAGAGAATCAAATTCCACATAAGCATATTATTCCACTTGTGGTTCTTCAACAGCCAACAATATACCAACAATCAGTCCTAAGAACACTCTGTATTCATGATATATGAGAGTTTAATGAAGAAGAGTGTCCTTAAGATAAAAAACATCTTACAGTTATACACAGGGCCACCTTGAGCTAGTGTAAAGCTGAAGCTCAGTCACCATGAGTTTAGCAGGTTTTGGAATGTGATACTGTAACTTCAATATGATCCAATGTACGAAAGCCGCAGTCATTGCCATGGGATAAACACTATCTAATCTGTCTGGACACCAAAAAAAAAAAACAACCCAAAAAACAAGAGGAAAAATATTTGGCATGAGATAATTCAAAGAGCAGATGAAACAAATCCAAGATCATCTGCGGTGAAACTGGCTCCCCCTCAGAATCTTATCATGTCACACTGTATATTGCCTGGATCTCACAATATAATGGATGAGCAATACTAACAACACAACACTTTTAATCTCTTTTTTGCCAGGTTGTAAAGAGCAATCACCCAAACTCATGTAGTTGGTTCTGCTGTGGGTATTGTGCTGCTGCCCCTTCCCCACATACCTTTAGAGACGTTGTATCCGTATGCCGCGTATGCCGCAGCAGAGGCTGCTGCTGCCCCTGCTTTGGCACCTGCCATCGCAGCTGCACTTCCCGCTATTGACTTCCGGCTCCTGCCTTTCCCAGTGCTGGCTTTTGATCCACCTTTAGGACGACCCCGGCTTCGACTTGACTGGCCTCTCCCACTGAGAGAGGTATCTTGCACTGAAACACCTGAACAACAAAAGAATGTTAAATCAGTAACTACTATAGTATTTCATGTGACTCACAAGTGAGAGCAGCATCAAAACTGCCTACCAGTTACATTAATACTGTAACTATTCACTGATATGTTACATTTACATTAACAGGGACATTGTTAGCAAGCAGTGATCCCATAAAAAGAAATTATTTATACAAAACTTCACTCTTCAGTAACAACTCCTTATTAACTGCTTGCCATTATTATGAACCTAACCCAGAAACAGGTTGAGGATTCTGAGTTTTACTTCAGGATCATGCATTTTCTTAGTTGAAGACAGAGACGCAGTTTCTTCCATCTGCTGTCTCTGAAGAAACTCATCAACAACTATGGTTCTACCTATTTTACTGTAGAAAACTATGGTAGTTAAAACCACTTGCCATTATTTCAAATGCATTTAAAATTATTGCATTTAAAGAAATTGCTCCAATCACTCACTGGAGATAGAGTGATTACTAACTCAACAGCAAACTCAAGGAAAAGCCTAGAGATTAATAGTTCTATGGTTGTCCACAATTTGGTAACATTAACATAATGGAAGGAGAGCCCTCCATAAGACAGGAACAAAGGACAAAACTTTTTGAAGTAACTAATACAGAAAAGAGGTAAGTGTAGTGAATGACAGACTATGGACAGATTTCCTATCAAATCAGAAGTAATTTCTCCATGAAAAGGCAATTTTTTTTTCCCCACAATTTGCCAACCCTACATACATTCTGGTTGAAATGCAGAAAATGTATCATTTAGCCATGCAAAGTCAAGGTTTAATAAATGTTAGTAGCAAATCAAGGCAAGAGTACTGACCATTCACGGTATCTGAAACTGAACCAGTAATGGAAGAAGGAGAGTTTGTTGCTCTTGACTGAGGTGCTGAAGAAGCTGGATCATCCACAATCACAAGCATATCATTACTGCTCTCATCGGGAGGGATAGAGCCCATATGTAATTCACTGCTGATGGATATCTAAACATGAGAGAACAAAGCCGTTAACTTACAAAAATAGTAAGATCTTCAAATGATATACAATCACAAGTAATTAACTGGTACTTGTTCTTTCCTATCTTCTCTAGAATAGCAGCATGAGAATGAGACATCATCTGCCTGATCACACCACACTCTACATGCTGAGCAGCAAAGACCTCCAGGAGCCACTTAACTTCAATTCATGACAATACATGTTAAGAAGCAAAAGACTAATGGCCTCAGCAGAGATTTAAGTAAATTGTTATTCAACTGTGCATCTTCAACTGCAAAAGAGAAAATAGGATTCTTAACCCACTACTACCGCTAATAAAAATCTCGATCAGTAAGGGAACAATGCAAAACAGAAATCTTAATCGGCAGGGCATAGAATAAAATACATTTGCTGGTAAAACCAGTTTGCAATTTGTTACACAAAGATGAAGGAAAATAAGATGTGTGCCTCTGAGAATTTATAATTTAAATTCCAGAGAAACAACCCCACACTAATTCAGAACCTGAAGCTAGGAAGACAGCAGAGAAGGAGATGCAGATGGGACTAGCGAGGGGTACGTATAAAGAAACTGAATGCCAAGAAGCTATTTGAGGGATACTGTTTGGTTCAGAAGCAGCGTCCTTGCTATGGAAGATAGTGGTATGTGAGAAGGTACATGGTCATAAATGTGAGCATGACAAATGTGGTAGGAAAGAGGGACAAGAAAGTAAGTGGGACTGCAGGCAGGAATGGAAAAATTTCAGAGGCTGAATGGGAGGAAGTCAGGCCATGAACTCACTGTAGAAAAGGGAGGCAGAGAGTGAAGGAATAGGGGAATAACAGAATCTCAAATAACATGAAGTCCTGTAAGGCAGCTTACTAGCAGCTGTTACATATTCAACAAACCATTTTCCTTTCCATGGTTCACCTTTAAGACACATGACTTCCCCATGCATTTCAAGTCCTACAATAGCTAAAATAATAGAAAGAATCCTACAGGATGTAAGGCCACAACTAAAACAGTAAACAAGTTAAAGCAGCAGTGAGTCTCACCTCACTGAAAGGACTGGGCATGGCAGAGTCTACACTAATGAAAGAGTCATCCCCATCAGCAGACAGGTTGGAGTTATCAGCTGAGGGAACAAATGGGATCACAAGGTTCATGCCCTCTTTCTTTCTCTTCCCATCCAACTCATCTTCCTTCTTCTTCTGAAATGAATAAAATAATACCAGGAATGAAACAGATGTTAAAACAGAAGAATGGGAGTAAACAACCCAAAACCTTAAAATCTAGTGCAGTATTTTAACTCAAGGAATGCCATATTCAGAATTTCCCAAAACAAGTTTCTAAAGGACATGGTAACAGATTCCTTAAATGCTTTAGATTTAAGTAGAGTTTTGTTTGTTTTTCTTCATAAAACAGCTGGAATTACAGAGAATTACTTACAGAATTATTTTGATTTCCAGTACCTTTTGGAATGAGTTTGAAATGCTTTATCATTACACAAAATTTAAATTAATTAATGCAAAGCGTCCCTATCTCAAAAAGTCAGAATTTTCATAAACTAGTTTTAATGATGCTTTTTAAACAAGCTGATCTGCCCTTGTTCCACAAAAGCCTCATATCTGCATTTGGCACAGATTCCTCTTTTGTCCTTGTACGACAAAATCTTGATTAAGTCACCATTTAACACCATAGAATGGTCAGCTGATAATTTTGTTTTTTCCAGCATGAGTCCTCAAATTGTTGTCTGTAGACTACTGGTGACTGACAGTGTTATTTGGGTATGCAGCACTTCCTTATTTTTGAAGTTGCTAATGATTAAAAGACAGGTAACTATGCATTATTTATTTTGTAATATCCCTCTTAAGTGTAGGGAACTGCTACAGATGGACTTTCAATGGTGAAGGGAAGAAGGTTTTACTCATTAGACTGCCTTGGCATAAAATGTTTCCGCATCACGTAATAGTGATCCTGAAGCTCTTCTGGTTCTATCACTGACAAAGGCAACCTCTGCATCAAAGTACCTTTTCAGCATATTTTTCCCTTTTACGTTTACGTTCCTTCACACGATTTGTTTCTTCCTGTTGTCGTTTCTCTTCTTGACGCTGACGCACTGTTGGAAAAGAAACACAAAGCTGTCACCACTCGAAAGGTATTTCACATTTTTTCATGAATCTTACAAGAAATTCTGGTTCTAACAGAACTTGGAAGAAAAGTCAGTTGTATTACAACTAAAATACACTGAAAACGCTACTGTATTAAAACTACTTGTTTCCAAATTACTAAAAAGTCTTACAGCAAAATTCTTCCTTCAAGCAACAAAAAAGTGTATACCTCTAATACAGCTTCAAAAATATGATGAAATACAGCATTTTACTAATAATTTTCTTGTTGAGACCTACATAATTCTTGTCAAAGCTCTGTCATCCAGGAACAATGTAATGATCCTGAATGAGTGCCAATAAAAACTTTATCACGTCATCAGGTCTCATTTTGCACAACTTCATTATTCAGTTCAACAGTGATATAAAACGAGCTTGTACTAACAAGAGTTGGCAATACAAAAACAGACAGGAAACAGAAGTTGTTATCAGCAAGTAAACGTGTTTGTAGAGATAAAAACAGAGATTTCACAAGGTAATGAAGTGGAATATGGGGAAAATGCTGAAACACCAATTTCACATACATTTTTTTTCTAGCTCCTCATCATCCAGCAGAAGGCTGACCACCTCCTTTGGCTTCAAGGTGTCAGGTTTGAAATTGCCACCTGAAATTACCATTCGTTGGATCTAGAAGTAAAAAAACAAGAGAGAAATAAAAGGAAAAATTAGTCAAAGCAGCCATCAACCATTCTCACTACCCATCGCTGAAAGCCAGTCCCAAAAAACATGCAAATGGATCTCTGTAAGTCAGAGATGACCCAATTTCTTTATCATACCTATATCTATCAAAGTTAGTACCAAAATTTCAGAGAAGATTTATTAAGAGTATAATTAAGAGTATAAAATACGAGGAGCAACTGAGATAGAAAGCAGAAAATTACCATCCCTTACGCAAAGTTGCACTTTTTCTGAAGCAGTATAAATAAACTACAAATGTTAAAAGTATTAATATACTGCTGAACAAAAACAGTCCTGTCAGTCATAATTTACCCATTCATTTTTCAAGTAAGCTGCACAGACGATCATGCAGATCACACTCTCAAAGAGTGCAACATTGATTGAAAACTGTATCTCCATACTGAGTCAGTGTCACAGTTTAACAATTCACTCAACCTCTTATTACTACAACTATGCTTAAAAAAACAAACAACAAAGAAGAGTTGTAACTTAGCAGAAGAGAACAAGCTTTAACATAAGACAATTTCAATGATTTGGATCACCAACAAAAAGACTGCACTTAATTTTCAGGTTGAGATCAGGCAACTTTAGTTCAGGATCCCAGAGAAAACAGTAAATTTCAACAAGGGAAATATGAATGCATTCAGTTGCTGCAACACCATGAGCAGCATCTAAGTAACACAAAAGCTAAAAGAAACTCCAAGCACACAAAACATCTGAATGCTGTATACAGTATACCTACTGAAAAAGGTGAATCTCCTTAACTTTTTTCTTGTCAGTGAAGTGCCATGAGATTTAAACTTCCTAATACACCTACTGCTTGATGCTGCAGGACACTGAGCTTCTCTGGCAACCCTCACACCTCAAATAATTTGCACTTAACTACCTTTCAAATGTCTTTTGTAAAAAAAATCAGCTGCTGTATAACATGAGAGGAATCAGTAACTCTGACGCAGCAAAGACAGAAGCTCTAGTCTTAAAGAAGCCTGAGCAGTTTCCCTGCAATAATTAGCTTCTTTCCAGTTCATATAATGTAACTGGAATGCTTCTGTGTTAGGGACACAGATTTGTTTATTTGAACAAATACGCTTCCTTTTGCCTTTTCTTCTCCCTCCCTGCGGATGCTTTTTCTGTTTCTTTACTCACGTTGATATGTGCTTTCTGATACCATTTCTGTACCTTCTCGTTTCAGCTGATTTCTTTATTCCTACCTCACTCTTTTCCTTTGCCCTTTGTAAGATGCGCTCCTCAATGGTGCCTTTGCATATCAACCGGTACACAGTGACCTGTTTTGTTTGACCCAGCCTGTGTGCCCGGTCCATGGCTTGTTGGTCTACTGTTGGGTTCCAATCACTGTCATAGAAAATTACCTGCAAGAGAACATCAGAAAAGGATTAAATAAAAACATCCATTTAGAGCACCTGGTGATTAAACTAACAAAAATCCAATATACTCATAACATAAAAGTTTGATCATACATTCCACAGAATTACAGCCCCAGTGTAGGTTGTATCAACCTAGCTTTGCCCAGTCCTATGAAGACTTTCCACTGCATTTCAGGTGAATTCAAACTAACTGACACTGTGAATGTTTCAACTGCCACAGAATGTCTTTAATATCTTCTTCAATAAACCTGCTTTTGAGGCACAAAATTCCGAAGTTTGTCATCACATTAAATTACTTTCATGCAATTAATTATAGACTAACCACATCATGAACCCATTTTAGTGTTACTTACCTTAAGAAGAAAAAGCCCATCACATTAGAATTTTATGCAAAAAGTAATACTCCATTTTTTTTTATTTCAAACCTAGATAAAGTCTAGTCTAGTCTAACACTTCTAGTACTTTTACTATAAAAAACTGAAATGTCACATTATATTCATATTGCCCTATCACTCCAACAGTACTTTATGCACAATGAATATACAAACCAAACATATTTTAAAACATTTTAGGCAGAAAAGTATTAAGAAAATTACAAAAAATGCTCATGCAAGGAGCCTGCCTGAGCTTCCATCTGTTTATTTCCTCTGTTCAAGCAAGGGCAATGGAGACAACTTTTCCACCCTGAAAGTCCTACAAATACTTGCTTTCTTCTGATTTCTTTGAGTGACAGCAAGATATGATGGGATATTTTTTAAAAAATTACATAATATTTTTTGAGCCAGAGATCTTTGGTTTTGTGTGACTAAGGACTTGGGCTCGAGTCTGCACACACACAAGGTATGGGTTAGAAGCACAAGAACAGCTGTTATTGAAAAGATGAACAGTTCATCAGTATTCTTTCCGTAGTGCTTAGTGGCAGCTGCTCCAGAGTGCAAAGCCTTGCAATTCATCTAAATTGGTATGCCTTTACACCTCTGGTGAGTCGGGGGGGAAAGAAATTTATCCTTCCTGAGCAGCCGATATTCAACTACAAATGGCTTTGATGCCTTAAGCCCCCTAATGTTTTTTTATTTTTCTAATTTTGTAAGCCTTATAAGTTTTATAGGTAATAGAAGTAGATTTTAGAAACAAACCCCTTTCTCCCTCCTCCCTGTAGCACCCCTTAGTTTATACATTCCTTAATCCTCTCACCCCATTCCATACTCCCCATATCAACCCTATTCCCATACCCAGTAGAAAATGTTTAGTCTCTTAGTCAAGGCAAGCCTGTCTTGTTTGGAGAACGCTTATATCTGGGCCTAAACCGCAGGACAGAGTCAAAGAACTGGGTGACTCTGCTCTCTGTACCCCGAAGATGATGAAGAATGATGAAGAGGGGGTCCCAAAAAGCCCCCCGACCCAATTTCAGGAGGCGGGCCAGGGGGTGGACCAGGCCAAAAGTTATAGGGTGGACACACTTGGGATTGGCCAGATATTGTTATAAATGTAACATCCCGGGCACAGCCCAGCGCGCGCGCGTCGTGTAACATCTCTTTTGCCTTGGCATAATTAAACCCTTTCTTATCTCACCCCAGCTTACGGCTCCGAGATTTTTTTCGTAGCACCAGCTGAGCAGGCATCAGCTTCATACTTTTAGAGGCACTGTTTCATTCTTCTGTGCACAGAAAAAAAAGGGTAACCGATACCTATTCCACTGGTTCCTTTGCAAATGAACCTTAGGAGCAAAAAGTCATTCATACACAGAATGCTGTTTCATGTAAGTGTCATTTGCATCTATAGACCCCTTCAGCCATCCAACTCCTTTCTAGACTCTAAGACTAAAGCAGGTGGGGAGAAGGAAGAAATTTCCAACTGTAACCAAAACCTGTGTACCAAAATGTCCAATATTCTACAACTCTATCAAGATAATACTACGTTGTAAAGAACAGTGAAGTAATCAAGGCTATGCAATTTCATGTTGTGAATGGCAGTACTAAAATTATTGATCAGGATGGGCAAGAGAGTTCCAACTTGCACACAGAAAAGACCGACTTTCCTACATAAATTGTTACCAAATTTCACCTACCGTATCTGCAGCTGTAAGGTTAATGCCCAAGCCTCCAGCTCTTGTACTTAACAGGAACACAAAAATATCATTCCTGTAGAGGAAAGAGATTGAACCCCATTATTTTGTGCAAGAAATAACCACTGAAGTAATTTTTTTGATCCATATGAAATGATCAGGGCTATTTCCATTACTTGAACACTTCAGAACATTTTGTGCTTTTCATTTATGGTCAAGGAGAAAAAACATATGAAAGAATGAAAGAAGTTAATGTACAAATGAGGACTGTCTGAACATGCAAACATTCAATTTGCAATAGCAGTTTATTAATCTGTATCAAAACAAACCGGGGCTTGTTTATCTTGCCCACACTGGTAATTAGGATTTCATATGGACAAAGAACAATTTATTGTTTCACAGAACAGACCCGATGTTAAAAAAATCTTGCCTTAACAATGCTCAACTGATAAAAAAAGAAAACTAAATGTCAACACTGTATGATGCAAATTTGGTTCTAAATTTGGTGCTTTGAACAGAATAAACAAGGAGACAGGTCTGTATGTAGCATGACCAAGTACTGATGAAAACTCAAGTGGTAACAGCAAAATCAAAGTTTCTGCTAAGGTTGAGACCCAAAATAGTAACTCTGGAGGGTCAGCAGTATTTAAGTGTTCAACACCATATGGATCTGTGAACAGGCTGACACAAAGCAGACAATACTCTAGTAATGACTCTAAAGATGTTAACATACTGCCTCTTCAGTTAACATACTTCAACAGTGAGAGCAAGGCTCTTTGCTTAAGAGAAGACAGTCTGCAATGCCACATCCTTTTGGTATTACGATGTCTGAAAAACTTAGTAAATGTAAAATCAGTAAAGCACCAGAAATGCCTGTTGAATGAGCAGCGTGGGACGTATCTTTCCTAACTAACTATGCGTAGGCAGTGTCCTTGTAAGTCCACTCATCAAATCTAAAGGGTCTTTCTTGCCCTCCCTGGAGGAAGCATGGGTAGGATCACAGGCTGTTATGCATATGCTAGTACAACTCAACAAACACAAAGAAACCAAGGGGTTTGAAATCCACATCCTTGAAGGTCAAGTAGAACTGCCTATTTTCTCAGGAGTCAAACTTCAAGACATTCACAAGTAGTTGGTGAGGTTGTATCATAGAAACAGACCTCAAAGAACTCATTCCGGTTAAAGATAAGATTTTGGTGTCCCCCCCCGGCCAAGAAATTGCCAAAAGACAACAAAATAACTATGAAAACTGTGAATTAGCATACACACAAAAAGCACCAGGAACTCTAAAATTAGAAATAGAAGGTTTCTGACATTCTAAAACCTAAGGGTACAAAAATTTACATTGATCTATGGACAGCTGGGAGGAACTAAAGCCAAGTTGTCAATCTTCAGACTTTATTTGAAGGTATAAAAAGCCAAAGGAGTCAACAGGTGCCTGTTTGTACTGTAGGCAATCCTTGGCCAGGAAATCTTTTCACTGTTGTAACAATAGTGGAACCTGTGTATAAGCAGTCACCTGAACATCCAGCTGTGATATGCTTCTCGAAATGCCATATGGGAAGGAAAGTGAACAGAGCCACAGACTGTGAGAACAAATTATCATCCCATAGCTATATATTTTCAACACCTTGCTAGGATATCCTGCAGGATAGTTTAGTCTCAGTCAGGCTTTTTTTCCTGGAAATATTTCTCATAAGTAAATCATGTATAAGAGGAACTCAACTAATGTTTTAATAGGAATTCTTGTTTAGACTGGCTGACCTATATTTCAAGGGGATTTCCTGCTGAAAATATTTTTTTTCTTCAGTTGTTTTATTTATGAATAAAACCAAATTCAGTTCATTAATAAAATAGGGTTTTTTCACTTCATTTGGTTAAAGGATCTTACAGAACGAAGAGTTGGGATTCCAGGAGGACATAATAACCTGCAAGGAACTTGTTTCCGACACCTGGAAACAGCCAGAAAGGTATTGCATGGTCCTCTCACTTCAGGTATTCAGCACATGTTCAAGTTTTATTGCTCTGAGGAGTTCACTAGAAGATTCATCATTGCAACACAGTCCTTCAGGTCTTTAAGCCCCATGAACCAGGGAACTGAAAGGCCTCAACTCCTATCTTCAGCTATGATACTTTGGGACCACTGATGCAAGGAACTTTAGTCTGGAATGTTGCTTTCACCCTGCAATAAGCAACTGTATGAAACTAACTCCTCTGAAAAAGGAAAGTGACCTTCTTACAAGTTCACTCAACATTCAGGAAGGATAACCTTACTGTGAACTACCATACCAAAGTAATGTCATATCAAGACATATCTCATGATTCAAAGGAAACTTAATAACCATAAACTCAATCATTATAAATAATGCACCATAATGTGCTTATAAAAATTGCCAGAATCCATTTTGGTTTACTAAATGAAAAGCATTACCCTTCTTTCTAGCTAATAAAATCCCTGTTTTATCTTTTATATATTAATTTAAGATTTCTTAGTAAGACATGGTTAAATCATTTGTTTTGCAGAAAACTAGGTCACTTTCAATTCTTAAGCATATGCAAGATTTTCAATCTCATCAATTGTCAGAGCATTTAATAACCAATGAACATTTGCTGCCTCTCTACTGAGCTTATTTATAAGCAATAGCTTATTTGGATTGGCAAGAAGGACAATAGGTGGCTGCACTAAAATTGCTCCCAAAACTCTTTCACAGATAACAAATTCCTAAATACAACTGGATTCACATCAGCAGCAGTGACTACTGGTCAGAACCACATAGAAACTGCTTCAGATAAATGAGGTCAATTTGATATCAGGAAAGATAAGTGCAGATTTCACTTATTTCCATTACATCTTATGCCAACTGTCTATGTACATGCATTTTAGCACAAACACACCTTGTAAAAATACATTACCTGTTCTGAAAATCTGCTACCATGTCCCTTCGTTCAGAAATCTTTGAAGAACCATCCAATCTCATGTAGGTATGTTTCCTATAAACCATGTATTCCTGCAAAGAACATACACCAGAAAAATACAGTTGCTCTTGAAACTGTTCAATCTTGATTCTTCCAGAAAAAAGAACCAAAACACAATAAAAGTGGAATTGTTACTTAAAATAATAAATTCCCTAAATGTCATTAACAAATGTGCTGTAAGCAATCTTATGTAAGCAACACTTGGTAATTATACAATTCATAAATTAAAGCTACTCTACCATATGTCAGCTTTTACATTTAATGTAAGAGATAAATTGCAATGTGAGCTCAGAGTTGGGGATATGTTTGTTGCGCTGCAGAGAACGTGATGGTACATGCCTTTTCCTATAAACATCATCATGGCTGGGATTCGCGAACGAAGATTTGGGAAGGGCTCTACCCACATTTGTTACAAGCACTCTGGTGGCTAAAAAGGCCAATATGAGACAGGCACATCCGGTTGCAAAAGGCACAGCAAAAGGACTCCCTAGATGGTATATTCTGCAAGACACAATTCTTTCTGCATTGTCTTTTCTCCTCAAGAGTGATCCTGCGTGCTTTCTCAAAGGCATCAGCACTGTTATAGATAGTGTGTTTCCAGACCTCCCGATTGGAGGCCAGAGTAGACCAGTTCTGTTGATCAATATGCCCGAGGCTGAGATGTTGTTTCAGGGAGTCTTTGTATCTTCTCTTTGGGGCTCCTCTCTTGCGGCAGCCAGTGCCAAGTTCACCATAAAGCAAGATCTTAGGGAGGCGGTGGTCCTTCATCCTTGAGACGTGTCCTGGCCAACGCAGCTGTGTTCTCAGCAACGTGGCCTCAATACTTGTGACTGCTGCTTGTTCTAGAACAGATGTATTGGTCACATAATCTGACCAGTGGATGTTTAGGATTGTACAGAGACAGTGTTGATGGAAGCGTTCTAAGAGTCGCAGGTGGTGGCGGTAGATGACCCATGATTCGGAACCATATAAAAGAATAGACAGCAGTATGGCTCTGTAAACACTGATCTTGGTACTTTTCTTTAAGTGTTTATTCACCAGACTCTTTTATGGAGTTTTCCAAAGGCACTATATGCCTTTGCTAACCTGTTGTCTCTCTCTCCATCAATCTTACCATCCAAGGAGATGAGGCTGCCTAGGTAACTAAACTGCTGGAGTGATTTGAGCTCTGATTCGCCAATGGTGATATGGGGATGATGGAAGACTTCCTGAGGTGCAGGTTGATAGAGAACTTCTGTCTTTTTTAAGCTGACTTCCAGCCCAAAAAGCTCAGCAGCGTCTGCAAAGCAGGATGTTAAACGCTGCAGAGCTGCTTCTGTGTGGGCAACAAGGGCAGTGTCATCAGCATAGAGCAGCTCCCGGACAAGATGATTTAAGGTCTTAGTGTGGGCCTTCAGTCGCCTTAGGTTGAAAAGGCTTCCATCAGTGCGGTATCGAATGTAGATACCGTCCTGATCCTCGAGGTCTGCCGTGGCCCTTTGGAGCATCATACTGAAAAAGACTGTGAATAAGGTAGGAGCGAGAACGCAGCCTTGTTTCACACCATTAGTTATTAGAAAGGGCTCAGAAAGTGTGTTGCCGTATCTGACTTGGCCGTGTTGATCCTCATGGAGTGAGATGATCATTTTAAGGAACTTGGGGGGACAACCTAAGCATTCCAATATCTGTCACAGACCTTTCCTGCTCACAGTATCGAAAGCCTTGGTGAGGTCGACAAAGGTTACATAGAGACCTTTGTTCTGTTCCCTAAACTTCTCTTGCAGTTGCCTGAGAACAAATACCATAAATAATGTAAACATAATAATGTAAACAATAAATAATGTACCATAAATAATGTAAACATAATAATATAAACAAATAGGCAAACAAAAATCATTAAAATGGGAAGTTTGTTTTCACAGAGCATAAATTTTTACTAAATCTCAAGCTTTCACTGTGCAAGCAAACCTTTCCAAACAAACCAACTGCACCCACTCCCTGCTGATTTTATACCATTTGACTAGTGTTTTTAAAACCTCAGTGTTGTAATCTAATGTCTGTCCAGGCTTTATCTCACCAGTAAAGAACCTGTAAATCTCACCACATACAAGAACACTTTGAATATTACACTGGTGTGTCAGCCCACAGCTCATGCCAAGCAGCAGAACTGAAACCATTGCATGAGACACAAGTCAAATGGCATCAACTTTGCTATAGGCAAAGGCTTTTTCCAACGAGAGACTTTTTTCATGCACACAAAGCTCTAAAAGCTATACAAATATCCACAGAGCTTCTCCAGAAAGATACCCTCTGGGGTATTTGAACAATGTGATCCTTGCTTGGCGGAGGAGATGCAACACCTAGTGGTTACATTAGTTAGGTTTAACCCTACTGGTGTATGAGTTTTTTTAAGATGCTGTGAGTGCAAATGAAGACAGAAAGGTGCTTCAGCACCAAGAAGTATTGGATTCATCCTGCTCCAAGCCACCATGTTCAGCAGACACAGAACTGATGTGCTGTGAGAAGACATGGCAGTGCTTGTACTCTAATAAACTTTCTGACAGTACCATGCTCAGTTCTCCTTTACACCTATCCTTCAGGACTCCTGATCCTTTTTCATTCTGCTTCACTACTGCAGAAATGGTGAAAGAGCTGCTGTACTATAAGGAACCTGAGAAAAACACTGCTGTAGCGGAAGCAAACTTCACTGTAAGGCAGATGAGAGAGAAAATCAGGTAAATAAAATAGTGTGGAAATGGTCAAAGCCACACTTTAACTAACCTTACAAAACAGAGCTCATGGCTAGTATGCTTTCTGGAGTAGGACAACAGAAGTTCAAAGCAAAAAACAGCTACTTCATCATGCAGACAAACAAGCCCTAATTTACTATTAATTTATTCAATTTTTATGACAGGTTTCAGTCACCAACTAAAACCAGAGAGATACAGTTATCAGTTAGGCACTATGTCACTTTTTCTCCAGATTTGATCTATCTTTTTTCTATTATTACAAGGACCTTTTCCTTTCATTTCTTTGTTACTGTCTTTTTCTGCCTCTATGATAATTCAACCTTTGAATGTCTTGATTTAGTCTTCCCTCATCTATTAACTTTCTCTTCATTATCTGTCTTCTAAGCAAACTTCAGCACAAATAGAAAACAACTTTCATTCCATCAGGTGCATTTATCCTTATTCCAGACTTCAGACATTTCCACTAAGGCACAAAGTACAAAAGAATAAGCTATTCTACACCTGCAATACTGGCATTCACAGATTGTTCCCCAGCTCTGCAAACTTGCTTAGTACCTTAGCCTTTAGCTAATCTTATAACAGGTTCTGGTCTGCCTCCATATACCTTTCTTTGATCAAGACAGATACTTCACAGTAGTTTAACAGTGCTCATATGAAACATCCTTTTTTGGGGGGAACTGGTTTTGTCCAGTACTTTCCCAAATATTAACAGTACAATCTTTCAATTCAGAAAAAAAGAAAAAAAAAGGCCACATTCAGACTACACTTCTCAGCAGTTCAGTGCTTTGATCACTCACAGAAATGGCATGCTTTTATCTAAAGAGAGAACTCTGATAAGAAACTATTTAATGAGTAATATACCTGGTCTCTACTGTGATTGTGGAAGGCACTTGATGACTGCTCATTTTTCTAGTTCCCACAAGGAGTGATGGAGTGGGGTGGGGGAAGCCTCCCAGGGAGACTTCAGACTCATACAGAGATCCTTATATTAGACCTGCTTGAAAAATCTACCTGCCAATCTTATTTAGTGTAAGGGGTCACCAAGCAACCAGAAGCATCAGTCTAGGAAAAATAACGAAAGTGGCCCTTGCAACAGAGTACCTATACAGGAAATGAACGACACATGACAACCCAAGTACTGTAAGAATGCAGTGCTCCTTAAGCCAGTGCTCTTTGGGCTTCCACACTGATACTTTCTCAGAAACTATAAAATGTTTTCCCTTCATGTTATTTCATAGTCCAAATTAAGCACTCTTATGTTTTAACACAACTAATAAACTTTATGTAGAATATAACGAATACATTTTACTTCATGCAGAATATAATCTGACCTCTCATCTCATGAATGCAATCTAACTGCCACTGAAATCATGGACAATTACTCTTATAGGAGAAAACAATCACATCGAGAAAAACAAAATCTTAAAAAGTATGAAATACACATCAGTAACAGTACTGAAATTATGCTTTATCCTCTTCTGTTGAAAGAAAATAATTCTCCTCTTTGTATTTATATCTGCCATTTTATAATGGCTGAACTAAGCAGAAGCTCTTCAGCTGAAGCTACATCAAACAAACTTTGTAAACAATGTACTTTGTGCTCTCTGCCCTGCAAAGATTAGGTCAGTATAATATTGTACCAGTTACATCAGTGCAGTACAAATACGCTGAAAAAAAAAGACATCTTGTATTTTTTCATATTCAAGTAGGCAGATGGGATGTATTTTGGTATCTCAGGTAAGGAAAAAAAAATCTACAGATACACAACTTTTGCAAGGATTTTCTTACAAATTGAGTCCTTACTTGATTTTTAGCTTGCTTAACTTCAGCTTCTGTTACTTGGGTGGGGAGAAAGAAAAACAGAGGACTTGGTACGTGGCTTATTTGGGTAATAAAACCCAACAAAAGAAGTTGAACATTCAGAGGGTGGAATAGCAAAATGATGTGCTCATAAGCCTTCAAAATGGAATGCTAAGAGAAGAGACAGGAGCACTGAACACTCAGCTTTATGAGCTTCACGGTGTAATGCCAGGTGTCAACAAACCTACAGTATGTCCAATGTTTGCCAAAAGAAGAGGCATACAAAGCAATGCTGGGCAAACTGCCAAAACACAGAATTGCAACCATGCAAGTTCTGTTTTTCCTCACAGCAGCAAAAACAAAATTCAGCTTGTGATTTGTTATTGAACTATTAACTGCTGACCTTAAAATGCACTCCTGTTCATACAGAACTCATGACTTAGGCAGCTATTGATTCACGCTTCTCACATTTTCTCTTCAGTTTATTGTGGAGAAGACAGTATTCCTAGCTTTGGTGGCATGGCTGCTCATCAAATACTGATTTTTTTTTCTTCGAGGCAGACTGACTGTATTTAAATAATGAGTAATGACTTAATTCTTAATTTATTTCCTATTGTATGTGCCAGAGAACCTCAATGTTTACCAAACTTCTGCAGAGGAACAGGATGATAGAGGGAAACAGTAAAAGTCTGTGAAATTACAAGCAACATAAACAGTGTAGAATTAATCACTGTTCTCCCTCTTCCTTCCACTAAAAGGACATGTGAACATCAAATGAAAATAGAATGAAGCAGTTCAAAACCAGCAAAAGAGAATAATTAAGCCATGCAACCCCTTGCCACAGGGCAGTGCAAATGTCAACACCTAACAATGTGTCAAGATGAAACTGAACAATTTCATGGAGAATCCGTGTTGGACTAACTGAATATACAGGAGGCACATTTAGATCAGAAAGCCCTTGAGCTGCAAACTGCTGGAGAATGAGCATCTAATTGTGAAGCACCACTGTTCTTATACACTGGTATAGAGTGTATAACAGTGTATAAATGTTTTACACTATAACACTAGGTCGGACCTTAGGTTCAACTTTGTATGGCAGTTCTTATATTCTTGTATTAATGCATTTACTGGGTATACTACAGTTATAGCCATTTTATGTCAGGTTTGCTGCATTCAAATTACAGTACTTTCTCCAAAACATCGTTGCTAAATCTCCATCTTCAAAATTTGCCTTCTGTAAGCTATAGGTCTCCTACCTCTAGTAAGTCAATCATCCTTGTCATCTGGGAATAAATAAGAACTCTGTGTCCTTGAGATTTCAGCCGTGTCAACAGAAGATCAAGAGCATGAAGTTTTCCGCTGTCAGTGATTAGACTCTCTTTGTCTAAAAAGACATAGAAGAAAAGCAGGTAACTAATAAAGCAAAACCAGATACATGCAACAAGTAAAGTTCTAAGATTTCCTAGTACTTCACTGCATTATAATCCCTAAAATAATGAAGTGTGATGTAAAAAACTGCAACATCCTGCCTGGCAGGCACTTAAAATCACATTGCTTATTTTTTATATATATATAAAAACATATATATATATATATATAAACTGCTTATAAGATATGTATATATATATTTATTTATACAAACACACACACTAACAATAACTTTTGTTTGCTGGAACAGGAGCATATAAATATACCCACCTGGCAAAATCTCATCACAAATTGATCTCCTCACAAGTATGGACTGAATCATTTTTTTGGACAGCCATTTCCCCCATCTAAGGATTTATTCTGACGAGATCAATATGCCTTGACACTTAAAGAAATGTTTTCCACTTCACATGTGAAAATGCTGTCCTTCGCACATTTGCTGCTACCTGCTGCTAATCTTTAGATCTATCCTCCACAGATCAAACCCCTCACAACACAGAAACTGAAAAATAGTTCTCTAGGTCACTGTAAAATAACAATCCCCTCACAGCACTGCCGTTTCTTCTTCTTCCCTGTCCTCTGGTTTTTGGGGTTTTTTTGCTTTTCTTTTGTTTTGTTTAAGAAACATTTCCAGATGGCAACCTTTTCAGTCACTTCAGATTTTACACTTCATGTTCTCTCTACTTCAGCACTGCTCATGAAGTGTTTTTCAGGAAGGAGACCTTCCTGTTTGTACATTCTGTACGTAAACTTCAGTAAACAATACACTGCTGTTGAAAGAGGATGAAGAGAAATTTTCTTCCAAAAAATTATCTGTTGGAAAGGCCATTGATGCTTCTTTATTCTTTTGGATGTCTGAACTTAGGTTTACAGCCAAAACGGAAAGCTGGTAACTGCAGATGGTGCAGGCTAGTACAGAACCCAAGTATTTTCAACATGTCTAGCAGGTGACACTTCTGCACACTTCTTGCTGCACAGAACAAATTAACTCATGGGCTGAAGAAAATTCAGCTTTCTCTAAGGCAGTTAACTGTCTGGCCCAATGTCCCCAAAAAAAAAAAAGTTATATACAAAAATTCTTTCACTTGACCACCATGCATTTTAATACAGGTTCATACTAGTGGAATAGAGGAGTACAGATCACTCAACAGCACTCCTAAAAAGATCTTACAAGCACGGCATGGAACAAAGCACTCAAGTGATGTGCTCTGCAATGATATGGCATAATTTCAATTATTCATGGAGCAACTGGCTCTACTCAAGGTTCTTCTTTTGGACAAAGGTTTTTAAAAACAGAAGAGAACTTTATAATAGCAGAGAAAGGCATAGTATCCAGCGACTTGTTGAAGCTGTAAAAACAAGGCACGCTTCTCTCTCATCCTTCTAATAGTGAAGAAAAATTAGTCAGCACTAGTCACTTTTACCCAGAAAGATGGTGGATTCTTATCACTTTAGTATACTAATCATGTTCTCTTTCAAAAATATCCTTTAGCTTAAATATAAATAACAGACTTGATGCTGGAATTAGTGGGATCTACATTAGGACATTAGAAGATGCAGCCTACAGTCTCCATTCTGAAATTAAAAAAAATGTGAGTTTGAATATCGTTTAAAATTATTAGCTACTCCATTTGCGCTATAATTCAATGCTGTGAATGCTCTCTCCTTTGGTAATTTTACAGCCATGCACCTGCAATTCACTAGCTAACAACCCAAGACTAGAGAGGTCTGCTCTTTCTTGCTTCTCTGCCTATCTAGTCACCGTTTTTTTCTACCATCAGCAACTACCTTTGGGAATCCATTAGCTGGAGAGCCAAGCCAAGAAGATACTGTAAGGAAAACTCAAGCCCACACATCGGGCTGGCATTTGTTCTAAGTGCAGAATAACATATAATGGTGCACTCATCTCTAGGACAGGACTTGGTCTCATTTATATATAAATCGCTAATAGTTTCATGCATTCTTTTAAGGAAAACCAGATTTTGGACTTAGGCAGTTAAGCAAAATAGAAATGACTTAGGGTTATTTGGTTTTAAACACATCTATGGAAGCAAAAAACTGCACAGTAGCAATGTTTACTCATTATAGAAAATGTTATTATTTCCTTTAAATCCATACAGCCATGACATTTTGCTTTTATTCTAATTGGTCAGCTTGCTATTTCAGAATGAATCAAACTGAGTGAAGCTACATGAAAAGTCTAGATATACATGACAAACTAACATGGTTATTAACCAAAAGCCATCTGACTGGTAGAAACTCAGAGAACAAATAGGACCTGTTCAAAAGTCAGTCTCAACAGGATCAGATTAACATATTAGCAAGTTTCCAAAAGAAAAATGCTACTATTTTTCTCACAAAGGCATGAATAGGTAGAATTAAGCTTTGCTAACTGGAAATGATGCGTGTCCTTTGCTGCTGGCTCCTGAGGTCTCCATTGTGTAAATTACTATTTTTAAATAGCAATGAAATGCAAATTACAAGTAAGGAACTTATTTGCAGATGGTCTGAAAAGTTAGCAACTTTTTAACAGTTCATAAACTCATCCAATACCTCAGTAGCAGAGCAGACTGCACTGGAGAGAAAGTTATTGGGGTTTTTTTAGCAATGCAAATCGATACTACCAAAAAGAGATTTATCGTCTCTGGAAGAGAAAACCATTTGTCTTTAAACTGGCACCTTTAAGCATGCTATCCTGATGCCATTGTGTTTTCCAAGATCAAATATTTTTGCATGCTGAAAGCCTGCCACCTAGTGCTTCAAAGGACACATTCTGAAAAGTGGTAACAGAAAATGTACTTTATTCATGCCATCTTCAGAAAACACCACAATTATTCAAAAGAGGAAAAAAAGAAGTGCCTTCCACCTCTAGTTTCTCTCACTTCTATTTATAATTTTCTTTTACCTTGTGTGAAGAAAAAGGCAACCTACTTTTTAAAATGGGATATCCAAAATTTGCAATTCTACATTTTTTATTTTTAATGATTGCCAACAACTTCCAGTGACAATGACAATGATTTTTTTGTTTGGTTGGTTGGTTTGGTTGGGAGTTTTTTGTTTGATTGGTTTGGTGGGTTTTTTGGTCTTTTTTTTTTTTTAATAGCATCAAAAGAACTTCTAAAATTTTAAGTCAGTCAGGAGATAGAGATCCTGTACTACACAACAAAGAGCTCTCCCTAGGACACAATTTTTGGGTTCTTCAGCACTGTATGAAACAAACAAGAAAAAGCAACCAGACCAAAAAGAAAGTAACTGTCAAATCATACTGTATGGCTTTCAGTCTGAAAAAATACCCCACAACCCTGCCTCCAGCCACGCAGGGATATGGACATAAATTATCTACAAGGGGATACAGTGGGCCTGGGAAGAATAGTTACAAATGATTATGACTCAGAATAACCCTTGTCAGGAGTTCTAGCCGATGACTGTATCTGGGCTAAGCACTCTCTGGAGAATGAGAAAAAGTGCCTCTGGACATGCAAAAGGCAGAGGAAAGAGAGATAAAGCCTGGGTTCCAGTTGACACCCCTGGTTCCCCTCCCGACAGTCTGCACGGCACAATGGGGTCAGTGAGGAGCTAGCTGGCTCTCACAGTAAACAGCCAGCGAGGCCGGTGCTTTTTATCGATACTAAAAGGACTCAGACACTTCCTGCCATTTAATCCAGGACCATTTTTCTTTCAAAGAACAGGAAAAGCCTCAAGAGATTCCCACAGTGATCACAGCCGAGCCTGCTGCCAGGGTACTGGGAACACCGAGTCTGGGAGAGAACAGATCAGGGTTTAGGAGAGGGAAGTATCCCCTTTTCATCTCATCACCTATTTTCCATAGAGCTTCACAGCTACCATTCCAATTGACACTTGCTAGACTTTAGCCTTGCAAATGGCTCCTTCAGCACATCAGTCATTTTCTGCAAGGCACTGTGCCTACTTCTGCACGTATAAACACAGCTGTCCTGTTGTGGTTTGTGCCCTCTCTTCTTAGAGTAAGTTTGAATTTGAATGCTACTTTCCACCTAATTAAATCACAGCTGTACAAAACTACTTTTTCAACCCATTGTTAGCTCCAACACTTCCCAAATTAAGCCAGCTTTACATAACACATCCCAACCACCTTCTCAAACAAATTCGGTTGTACTTTGACAACAATTTGTCTAACCTTGCACCTATGCACTCACTCCTGTAAGCTTCTTGTATCCCATCTTTATTCCTCTAAAAATTTTTGCTGGTAACAAGGTTCATCGGCTTAAAATGGAAGTCTTTTCAAGAGAATGCAGCCCTGTGTCTATTCTGCACTGCTACTTTTCTTCATTTCTTCATTCATGCCTTCTCCTTTAATTTATCCCTTCAATATTTCCCTTTTTACTGCTACAGAGATTAATTTTCTATTTTCAAGTAATTAACAAACAATTAAGAGAATTTTTGAAGAAACTATAAAGTCATTAACTATCACTGAACTATTAAGCTAATGCAAGCTCATGAAAAATGGTTTCTCCATTACATAGATACAAACATGCATGTGCTTCAAATAACTCCATTTACGAGGTACTTTCTTAAACTGGACTGTAGCAAGCAAAAGGCCATTTTCCTTTTACTGTACTAACTTCCCCTGCCAAACATCCTTGACCCAAAAGGGTCTGGGAATAACTTTGCATCTGGCAGCGTAAGCTGTTTTTCCTCTTGGCTATCTGTCAGATCTCTAGCACTTTGTGCAGAACTCTGCTCACTGCTCAGGACCATCTTCTGACAGCTAGAGCATGTCCGGCCAATGAAAGTCACTGCAGTACTCAGCAATCAAACTCTAGGAGATCTTGGATTACTTAAGTGTAATTCTAGGAAAAAATTAAGTACATTTACTTTACTGGTACAATTGTACTTTTTCCCACTTTACCAGGAAATATGAATAAGTCTTCTTTATTCCAACTGAAATTCAGTAAATCCCTCATGACTTGTTTTACAGACAATTTCTTCTGACCTTGGTCCTCAAATCCATCCTTCTCATGGTAGACTGCTACAAGTAATTTTAATCTTTTCACTAGGTAGACCAGTGAAGATCTCTCAGGACAATATGAAGTTCTTCCAACACACTAAGAGGCCAGGTATGATTGTAACTTTTCCTGTTCTTATTTCCAACCTCAAAATAGTATTTGGTTGTGAGAGCAGGCTGTGCAAGTCTAGTAAGCAAGTCTGTCTACAGTCATTTGGATGGCTGCACAGAGATGCTTGTAAGCATTAGAAAAGTCTGTATTGGATTTTTCGGTATCCATCAACAGCTTTACCTCAGATAGAGGATGCAAAATCACAGTCTATTGTAAGGTATCAGGGCTAACTTTCACTCAGAAGGGAAAACAAACTCGCAGTCACCCCCAATCCCTCAAAAAGCCCGTAAGCTTAGCATAACCAAGCACAAATTACTCCCAAAGTGCAGATGTCCTTATTTATCTCATCTGTTCCATGACAACCTCCAAATTTACCTGGTATCCTGATAAAAGACCAGCCGTTCTGAGGCCTGATCCCTAACAGCCCTCCTGGATGCTCTGGGAAGAATTGGGAGCATTGCTTCAGCCAGTCAGCTGCTAGCTCAGGGGATCCATGGAGTACACACTGCTTTGCTTCAAGACTTCCTCCTTCCCTTAGTGCCCTGCGCTCATATTCTGCACTTCGGTCATTGCAGTAGAACTCCAGTGGCACAGCTGTTACCTACAAGTAAAATAATAATAATCAATAGTCTTGTTCAGATTCTCCCTCATCCCCAAATCCCCAGTTCAGGTACCTTACCATTGGATCAAATTTTAGAAGTCAAATCATTACTGAAATGTACAAATGGAAACACAATCTTTGGTTGGGCTTAAAACAAGCAAAAATGCAACATCTCTCCACACCACAAAAGAACACCATAAGAAAAACCAGGTACAGAATACTTGCCTGTTAATAAACTGTGCCGGTTGTTACACAACTGAGTGCAAAGCTGAAAGTAAAAGAGTAATATCCTTGCTGCACCTCTCCTTTTGCCAAGATTTCTTTTATTTATTTGTTTACTTTTAGTTTTGCCCTTCACATTCAAGTACTTATCTCACTAGCTGAGATGGGATTTACATATCCTTAACAGAAATTAGAAAGGAAAAAAACAAACAGAAAAACAGCTCTGTTTTGGAACAGCACATTTCTTGGGCTTTACAGCTGTTTCGAACAGAAGCAGCTTCTTCTTGTGGCATTCTATGAATTCTATGCCCTATTACCTGTTTCAGCATGTACAACCCAGCTGGACATAGGAACTGTGATTTCGTGCCATGTGAGCTCTTCTGGAATGACTCCATCAGTTTAACTCCCCCCTGTTCTGCCCCATCCACTCAAATCTGTACAGACTGAAAGGTCCACATTAGCCAAACAGCTGGATGCCAATGGCCATAAGGTCCTCGAGTAAAGTCAGTTCCAGCAGACAAGGCTGTGTGTTGTACAATCTAGAGCTTTCTCTTATGTTGCCCTTACCACGGTAAGGGACAACAATCAGAAGCAAAACTGAGCCATGGTAGATAGCAGGACAGACTGCTCTGCTAGGTTTTTCTTCGGGTATTTCACCAAGAGTTAAATCACATGATCCAAAGTAAACACAATTTCAATACTTTCACACAAACAAATGCAGAACAATTCACTATCTAGCCGAAGAATTTCTCAAAAAAACCCCCCTGCAAGATAACCAACTTCTTTCTATCTTTTCTGAACATAAGTCTGTTTTGGGCCAACATTCTGGTGTATTTACATAATCTATTTATAACCAAGTTTACAAAAGGAAGCCAGTAGAAACTTTTACATACTATCTAGACACTTAATAATGTGTTGTAAACTCACATAGAAATGAAACTAAAATTTTACTATTAGACAATTAACCTAAAATTTTACCATTAGGCAATTAACCTTACAGCATAGGCTTGTAACAAAGAAATTCAAAATGCTGTGACAATTTCTTCACCAATACAAGAAGAAAATTATCACTACTCTGGAAGACATTGTTGCTTTTATTTCAGAAGTACAATGAAAAAAAAATCCTCCAAGTGAAGTCATGTAAGTTAAAAACATTGTCATGAATCCTAACAGTGTGCAAAATGATATTCCTTATGGGACTAGGAAAAGCAATGTAATAAATGAAAATGAACAGAGAAAATCAATCTTGTGAAAGTTTTCACATTTGAAAAAAGGTGCTGGGGCTGCATAGGAAGAAACAGCACGGGACACTGTGGAGTTTGATGGTGAACAGCAGGCAGTAGAGTTTGTGCAGAATTAAGTAGGGTGGGAATTAGTGTGATAATGGAACAACTGAAACATTAAACATAATAAAAGATGATAAGCTTCTATGTATTTGAAGAGGGTTTAGATTTTTGATCCAGCTTACTCTAGTGTGACATAACTGCTATTCATTGAGAATAATATATAACAGTATATCATGCAAATGAAAACATTTTAACAGCTTAACTAAATTATAAGCAATAAATAGTTTAAATATCACCAGTTTTAAATATTGCACTTTAGAAGTGTAGGGTGGAGGGAGCAACCCATACCTCAGGGCTGCCTGGTATCTTAGATGCTGGCTGTACCCCCCTGAACATTTATCTTTGAGCTAACTCAAAGTAACAGGTACTAAACAAGATCTTCTAGGTGAAACCCTGTGATCCAGACCTGTTTTACAGGAGCTCTACTCATAGGAATAAACTAATCTCACAGAGATTTCTCTTTGCAAGGGCAAACAATTGTTTAAACAAATTCATGAGCACAATGACAGTCCAGATTGGAAAAAAAAACAACAAAAAAGCATACAAAATATTTACAGTAACAGTAAACCCATTGTTTTGCAAGATGCCAAGAGCTATTTTTAAACCAAGCATGCTTATGGGTCTACACACACAGCCACACGAAACATTGCAAAGTGAAAGGAACTATGTTAAGACTTTGTACACATTTCCACCACCTAAAAGAGTTGCTGCTATCTTGTACTGCCACTTCCACTCAAGGCATAGCTCTGACCCTTGCGAGAGAGGTCAAAACCTCTCTCAAAATGCAAAAAATTCAAAATGCAGGCAAATTCTGTCACCTGAATATTGCTGTATACTGCAAATGATGGTACCGACTTAGGTTCTTTAAGAGGCACTATTCACCATCACATTTCAGTTCATATTTCTACACTGAATAGATTGGAACAAGTACTCTTTCAAGCACAGACAACTTGCCATATTGATTTC